>NC_090447.1:877127531-877427872 GCF_031143425.1 Pleurodeles waltl
CCTCCGTCCAAGCAAAAGCCCTCACTCTAGTCAGGGAAAGTCACACACTATCCAAGATTATCCTGTGCCCACCCTCTGGTAGCTTGGCACAAGCAGTCAGGCTTAACTTAGAAGGCAATGTGTAAAGTATTTGTGCAATAAATCATACAATACCACCATATAGCAACACAAAAATACACCACACAGTGTTTAGAAAAATATATAATATTTATCAGGATAATTGTAGGTCAAAAAGAATAAAGTTGCAATGGAAAGTTGTAGAAATATCACAGGGCAGTGATATAAAGTGTCTTAAGTCTTTAGAATATAAACAAAGTCTCTTTTAAGCACAAGTACCTGGTTGGGAGTGGAAAAATCTCCTCAGAGGGCCACAAGAGAAGAGGTGCGTGGAAAAAGGGTGTGTGCGTCGATTTCTCCCCAGCACACACGGACTTGCGTTGTTATTTTCCACGCGGGGAAGTCGGGCGTCGTTTCCCGGCGCGCGGACAGTCTCTTTCTGTGGATCGCGGGGATTACCAGATGTCCCGGGTCTGTGCGTGGATTTTCCTGTTTGTTCTCCGGCTGCGCGTCGATCTGCGGGGCTGCGCGTCAAATTTACGATCTCACGGCAGGCGTCGCGTCGATTTCTCCTCTAGACTTCGATCTGCGGGGCTGCGCGTTGAAATTACGATCTCAGGGCAGGCGTCGCGTCGATTTCTCCACTAGAGGTCGGGCGGCGTTGTCCTTGCGAGGCCGTGCGTCGGATCTTCGATCGTCCCAAGAGCGTTGCGTCGATCAGCGTCGGTGTGCAGCGTTTTTCTCGCCGCGAAACAAGCTGTGCGTCGAAATTTTTCGGCGCACGGAGCGTCCAAGTAAAAGAGAGAAGTCTTTTTGGTCCTGAGACTTCAGGGAACAGGAGGCAAGCTCTATCCAAGCCCTTGGAGAGCACTTTCACAGCCAGACAAGAGTTCAGCAAGGCAGCAGGGCAACAGCAAGGCAGCAGTCCTTTGTAGAAAGCAGACAGGTGAGTCCTTTGAGCAGCCAGGCAGTTCTTCTTGGCAGGATGTAGTTTCTGGTTCAGGTTTCTTCTCCAGCAAGTGTCTGATGAGTTAGGGCAGAGGCCCTGTTTTATACCCAAATGTGCCTTTGAAGTGGGGGAGACTTCAAAGAGTGGCTAAGAAGTGCACCAGGTCCCCTTTCAGTTCAATCCTGTCTGCCAGGGTCCCAGTAGGGGGTGTGGCAGTCATTTGTGTGAGAGCAGGCCCTCCACCCTCCCAGCCCAGGAAGACCCATTCAAAATGCAGATGTATGCAAGTGAGGCTGAGTACCCTGTGTTTGGGGTGTGTCTGAGTGAATGCACAAGGAGCTGTCAACCAAGCCCAGCCAGACGTGGATTGTAAGGCACAGAAGGATTTAAGTGCAAAGAAATGCTCACTTTCTAGAAGTGGCATTTCTAGAATAGTAATATTAAATCCGACTTCACCAGTCAGCAGGATTTTGTATTACCATTCTGGCCATACTAAATATGACCTCTCTGCTCCTTTCAGATCATCAGCTGCCACTTCAACAGTGTATGAGGGCAGCCCCAATGTTAGCCTATGAAGGGAGCAGGCCTCACAGTAGTGTAGAAACGAATTTAGGAGTTTTACACTACCAGGACATATAACTACACAGGTACATGTCCTGCCTTTTACCTATACAGCACCCTGCCCTAGGGGTTACCTAGGGCACACATTAAGGGTGACTTATATGTAGAAAAAGGGGAGTTCTTGGCTTGGCAAGTACTTTTAAATGCCAAGTCGAAGTGGCAGTGAAACTGCACACACAGGCCTTGCAATGGCAAGCCTGAGACAAGGTTAAGGTAGCTCCTTAAGTGGGTGGCACAACCAGTGCTGCAGGTCCACTAGTAGCATTTAATCTACAGGCCCTAGGCACAGGTAGTGCACATTATCAGGGACTTATAAGTAAATTAAATAGTCCAATCAGGTATGATTCCAGGTTACCATGTTTTAGGGGAGAGAGCATATGCACTTTAGCCCTGGTTAGCAGGGGTAAAGTGCGCAGAGTCTATAAACCAGCAAAAACAGTGTCCAAAAAGTGGAGGGAGGCAGGCAAAAAGTTAGGGGTGACTACCATAAGGCTGTCAGGTCTAACACATGATATCAAGTAAAAATCAATACATCCATTTGATACACGGAATTGCATGTAATGTTAAGTGGAAAATAAACAGCTTCATTTAGAACCAGGTAAATCAGAGCACACTAACTGCAGCATTCATCAGCTTACACCATTGTTTAAGCAGATCTCAGAACTCAGCATGAGCACTGATCATTCAGAAGGAAACACAAATCAGTCTGAAACAAGTCCGTCTTCTACTACTACTAAGTAGTAGATACTAACTCAGAAATTCTTGGTAAACAAAAAAAAAACCTTTGTACCATGTTAAGGAATGTATAGGATGCTTTGAGTCAAGGACCTGCCCAATGTCAAACCAAGAAAATAAATTGGTTCTCATAATACACTAGAACAAGTCAAAAGGCTCAGATGATCATTTATTCATGTAAACATTTACTGCGTGGACTAGAACTTGGGGCAGAGGTAGTAAAAGGCTGGTGATAAAATGTAATTACAATTGCATATCGACTTTTTGTGACCAGTCTTTATTTTGCAATGCAACTTAATAACTACTAGGCCACATCGCCAAATGTCCAGATGTTGGGGTTGCAAAATAACCTGCTTAATAAATATTAATTAGCCAGGTCTATTGGAAAACTCTTTTGATGGGCTACAAACACAGGGATGAAGGCCTGCAAGGAACAGCAGACCACTATCCCTGTGTCTGCTGCTTTATCAAAGAGGAAGCCTTTTTTTGTTTTTAAACATCTTTTTATTTTTTTTCTCCAGTTGTATTTACCATGTAGAGGAAAGAAAAGAAAACTGAAAAAACAATGCCATATCTCCCAGAACAATTCTGCACTACTCCAGTGTTTAACAAGCACCACATTCTCTCCACACATTTCCAATTTGTCAAAAATAGGCTATCAATGATCGACCGTTTTTTAAAGCCGCATTGGTTCCTTAAAGAACTGATTGTAGTTTATTAAAAGTTTTGCATTTGGGAAAACAATTGGGGTTGCTGGCAGTGCTCTTCTCGAGGCGAATTACTAATAAATCAGACTGTGCCCTAAGAGGACACCTTCCAGTTTACAAATCAGTTTGCTTTTTTTTTTTTTGGTGTCATTATCTGACAAATCAAAACTTTGCCACTTTCAATGCCCAACTACTATTCGAAAGAAATTACCTTTCCATGTCACTTACTAATAGCATTTCAGTGTGGGTCTGTAAATCAATTTTGCGATTCAGAAATGTTTTTAATGCTGGCAAGGACAAACACAAAAAGCCATTCTGCAGGCACAACCCCAATGCTTTCGCGAAGTGCAGCTTTTGCAGTTGCACAATGGCTTTGTACATCTGGTCTTTAGGGAGGTTGTAAGTGCAGGAAACCAAGAGTCTGAAGGCATAGTTCTGTGGCAGGTAACAAACTAACAGAAAGAATAAAGTGGAAACCTGCCACCATTGGAAAGGAAAGTTACTTGGATAGCAGAGATATTACTGCTGAGTTAATTCCCAAAATAGAAGGTCTGCAGTAACTTCTGTTCTGACTCTTCGGATACACTTTCAAA
This sequence comes from Pleurodeles waltl, assembly GCF_031143425.1. NCBI lineage: Eukaryota > Metazoa > Chordata > Amphibia > Caudata > Salamandridae > Pleurodeles > Pleurodeles waltl. The sequence continues at coordinate 877,131,194 of NC_090447.1, forward strand.
AAGCAACGTTTAGCTTTGCATTCACAGTATGCACCTTATGAGATGGCTGGAGGGTTCTGTATGAAGGTTTCTTATCTTAAGAATAGACCTTCCTTAGTCTTCCTACAGCTTCATTCCCAGCACCATCCCATACTCTGTCTTCTCCACTGATGGACCAACCACACCAGAAAGGGCCATTTAACAAAATACATGATTAAAACTCTTCACCGTGGTTCTGGTGTCATTCAGATTATTTCCACAGGTGAAGAGGCCATGCTGGGTTCCGTGGGAGGGAACATTCTAAACTGAGCTCCTCTTCTGGAACAGGTCCTCACTGCAAGAGATATATAACAGAGGGCAGGTAGGAAATGGGTGGTCACTGAGGCAAGACCAGTGCTTTTTGGTTGAGCAAACCTCTGGTCCCAGGGATTAGTGGCACTGTTTTAATTCTACCTAAAGGTGAGAGGTTATTCAAAGCCATTGGTCCAGGAAATCTCAGCATTTTGTAGAATTCTTCCAGAAGAAGAGTAGAAGAGTCTGTACTGCAGTACTACATACATATGTCAAAGTATGCTGCCCAATGCTTACATCATGCATTCTGTCGCAGATGTCCTCATTGACTGTATAAACAATCTTTATCCTTCTTAAGTGGCACCAACAGCTTGGAGAGGAACCACCTTTGTTAGCGAGTCAGAGCCTTGATAAGTAAACTTACACGGAGACGCGTTTAGGTCGACAAACCTTTGGACCACGTTTGGGAACTTCCCAGTAAGAAATATTTTCTTGGCAATCACCAATCATTAGATCAATAAACAATCAATAATAACAATCACTAGTAGATAAACATTTAATAAGAATAAATTATCGAACACACCATGACTTCTCAGTCACGAATAACCACACCAGTTTAGTCAAAAGTTAAGATATTTATTTCCCTATTAGTTACAATCTAATATCATGTCTGTTAATCTCATTAACAATATACCATGCCTAAACAATCCAATCAGTAATCAAAGCGCAACTTAATCAATGTATCAGCTATATTCATTCAGCATTTAGGCATATCATTTATATGAATCAACTTAGTAGACTCTCATTAGTACATGAATCAACAAAGCAAGAACTCAGTCATTTGTCTATTTGCTCAAGATATTAGTGAACACCTTAACTAACCTCAACTTAGCATTAGCATGTTGGGCTTTATGCAAAACATTTTAGTGAACACAAATTTAGAAAACATCTAAACTAAGGCCTCTATCAAAAATAGCAGTTGGTACCTAGAAAGAAAAGGCAAACAGACAATTACAATTTGCATCGGATAGTTACCAATCCAACAGATCAGCAAACACCGTCAGTCTTCGTCCTCAGGACATCAGTCAATTCACCATCAGCAGAGATAGGACGGGGCAAAGCCTCAAAATATCATAGCTACGGAACGGATTACTTCCCTCTGATGGAGGCGAAGTTAGCATCAGACAAATATAGGGTAGAGGATGATTTAAAGTGACAGGACAATTAAACTAATATGTGGCAACTCGCAAAAGTCCTCTAGCAAAAGTCTCATAGCAAAGAGAATGGCAAATGGCAAGGGTAAGTGGAAGAAGAAGTGAGTCTCTGTTTCCTTGGGTTGTGCCGTTAAATCAAAACTGTCTTACTATTCCCTAATTCCTCATTGGATGAAGTATGGTGCATTATTATCTCTATCCAATAATTCGGTAAGCACCTTACTAGAATTTTCCACAATTTACAGTTCCCATGTCACGGATTGGTCCATGTTATTGACCTCTTCAACGGTTGGAATGTCAGGTAGAGAATGTTACACTTTGCGCTCCAGTCAGTGTCTTCATTGTCTTCTCCTAGTACGGTTAACCTTGCACCTGTTACAAATTACACTGTTGCATTTAGCAAGAACGTCGCCTTGAGCAAGCCGGTTCTCCTGAGAAATAATTTACTACGGCTACACACACACATAACTCCTGGAAAAATACAGCTTTGTGTCCTTCAGGAAAACAGCACATTACATGTTAGAAAATACAATTCAATATGAGACCAGGCAGCTAGGCCCAAACCCTCACTAAGCTAAGGCCCTCTGGTTTAATAAAGCAAAACTCTTAACACATAAATCTAATTATGATATACTAATACAAATTCAAAAATTATTGCATAATAATTTAGAATTAATAAGCCTTTTCATTAGTCTTCGTATACATTGGTAGCCACTCCCCGTGGGCACATTTCAACGTGTGCATTATTTTCTATGTTAACACATTTTCTATGCAGCTTCATCACACAATATTTTGCAAGCTTTTCATATTGATATTGCTTTTAAAAGACACACTCCAACACCTTCCCACTCATGGGAAGACAGCTCAGCTCTCCTGCAATAAATCACCGATTCTGCTACAGTTACTGCACACAGAAAGCAATTTTCAGTTTCCCTCATATTCTTCATATTCCTTCCAATTACCAGAATTTCAGCTCCCCATTTCAATCAAAGGGTTCACCAACATATCCTTTTAACTATTCCTTGCCCTTCACAACTCACATTTGCAAGACCCCTCAGGCTTATCTTGAGTTGAGAGCACAACTGTCTGCAAAAACTGTGCGCACCATATCTACCTGAAGTCATCTCTGTAGATGGTACAAGTATTAGAGACCACTATTTAGTATCTTAACCACATTTTTATTTTATCTAAAATGAAGTTAAACTTTAATAATTTGTTGCTTTGCCTTTAGAGCAATTGTGATACACACTAGATGTAATATATGCAGTGAGATCCCTACCAAACAGGCAGGGATGTGAACATATGGTGGGCGATCCTCTGCCAGGAAAGTGGAAGTCAGGGTCTTTGCAGACCTAGCAAACTGGTGATCAAAGCAGCAATGACCCCCATGCATTGTTTATTACGATAAGGTATGTAATTGGGTCCATCTATTTTCACAGCAGTGAATTATAAATTTGTACCAGATGGACATAATAGGTATTTTGGGAGAAGGTGTCACTCTCATTACTTGTTAAGTGCTAGTTTTCATTTGTGTGCCCATCTATCATGCATTATAGGAACAAAGTGTGCAGGTTGAGTTATTGACCACCCCCAATTCAGTTGTACCGACATGTAACACAGATCCTGAAAATAGTAGACAGAAGAGCCATTGTTATGTTAACCGAAAATTATAGTAGCATAGGGAATACTACCATTTTGGTCAGAGCTGATACTGGCAAATGCTTGCAGAACGAAATTGATCTGGATAACAATTTTAGATCTATGGAGACATTGCTCTGAAAAACATATTTATCCGGGTAATATACTTCCATACCTAGGTCTCAAAATGAGGATATCTCTCATTTCAAAGGAAAATTGCTTACCCGTGACTGGGCTGAACCTGCCAGGTGTGCAATCTCAATGTGTTAATATTAGTCATCAGACTAGATACAGAGCCAAAATGTTTCAATTTGTGCACCATTTGGGCCCAGTCCAGTCCCCACATGTTATATAAATATAGCAAACTGTCATCCAAATTTAAAGATATAGGGGGTTATTCCAACTTTGGAGGAGGTGTTAATCCGTCCTAAAAGTGACGGATATACCACCAGCCGTATTACGAGTTCCATAGGATATAATGGACTCGTAATACGGCTGGTGGTATATCCGTCACTTTACCGTCACTTTTAGGACGGATTAACACCTCCTCCAAAGTTGGAATAACCCCCATAATAATATGTGTTTGGTTGACCATTTGCATATCATATATTTTGTCATTCTTCTGCGTATAATTTGAAAGTGGCTTCATCAACAGTGCAAACAACAACAGTGACAAGGGCAGACTGTCCTCATGCCTCTCCTTCTTAGCCACGATCGGATATGGCCTCACCAGTCTTAATTTTTGTTATGGTGCCATTATCAACAGAAGAATCCAAATTAAAGTGACTAATAAGGAATAGGCTGTTTACCTGGCCCTCACTCACCTTTCGGTGACATGCTTCATCATAGGGCTATGCTCCACGTCAGGCCGGCACTGCAATGCCTGACGGGCCCCATGAGGGGGCTCTTTGCCGGAGATCTTTTGCAAGAAAAGCCGGTCAAAAAGAATTCTGATCAAGGCTTGGTATGAAAAAACAGTTAAAAATGACTGGAGGTAAAACGCAATTTATTATCATTGCAGTGCCGGCCTGACGTGGAGCATAGCCCTATGATGAAGCATGTCACCGAAAGGTGAGTGAGGGCTCTTGCTTCAAATATTTTTGATTTCTAGCAACCTGCAATCTTTAGAGCCATTTTTTATGGAACTGTGTATATCTTTTTGATTTAGATATTGTTGGGAGAAGTACACACAGGACCAGGACTTTGTTTCCGAACCTCCCGCTCTTTGGTAGCCCCCGTTTTTGTTGTTGTTTGATGTTTACCTGGCCACCAGCCAAATAGTGCGTAATTCAGGCTATTTACCCAGCGGCTAGCATAATACTATATAATAGTAGCAATTTTGTACTATTTGCCAGTGGCCGGATAAATAGTGTGAAGGAGGTCTTTATTTAGCCAGCCATGAATTAAAAAGGGGCTCCCTGCAAAGATAGGGTGGTGGCCATCTTGTAATGGGGATATAACATTTGAATGTAAGTGCACGTACAAATGTACAAGAGTATACACAAAGGAGAGGGAATGAATCAAGCGAAGATGTTTACAGATGAAAAACAGTAAAATACATTTTGAATACAAGCTGTTATTTTAATATACATATGAGAAATAGAAAACACAAACTTCTATTTTACAATTTTCAGGATATGGTGCACAGATATTAGGCACTACAGTCTAGGATATGACTGTCGGCAAAGAATAAGGAGTTTACATAAATTATTATGCATGTTCAAAGTCCTTCTTTTGATGATTTTTAAGGGCTGGGGTCTTTGTGGGTTTTTATGAGAGGCCCAGTGCTAGTGTTGGGCTTCTATTTATGGAGGATCATGCTTTCTTAGTATTTCAGACCTGGCAACACAGGAGAAGTCAACACACAGCTGCAAGCAGAGAATGCCATGAAGAAGCTGGTGGAGAACAGGTGCAGGGGGCCACAGGGGGCCACAGGGGGGCCCTGCACTGCCCAGCACTCTCGCAATGTTCACTGTCTGCCCTGCTGGTGCAACCCTGCGGCCTACCGCATTGCCGCTGGCTCGATTACGAGCTGGAGACAATGCTGTAGCCTGTTTCCCAATAGGCCCCTGGGTGGAAGTATTTTTGTAAATTAGTCTCAAGGTATTCTTTTGAGTGTGTGTCCACATTTATTGATACTGTGATTGCAATAAATGCTTAGCACTTTTCCAAGATTGGCCTAACTGCTCGACCATGCTATAGTAAAATTGAGAGTATTAGGCGGGCTAGTTTTTACCTCTGTAAACCAAGGTGGGGTTGCTGGGACTCCTTGCACAGGGCACATCATTTTTGTACACTATGTAGAGAGCCAGCCTCCTACATACAGTTCAATCACTTTTCAGACGGTTTAACAGAAGACTTGAACCATGATTTTTAATAAGTTAAGAAATTAAGAATGAGCGTGGTACACAGCAACAGTCTGATTTATAGTTTCATATGTTCTAACAATGTAAAAATCATTGTATTTTTCTTTGTTGATAATCTCATAATCCCATGCTGTAAGGAAACAATTCTAGAAAGTACCCCAAGGTGTTTGAAGCTTAGATCCTGCTCCAGAAATATGGATCCGGTTTCTTCATCCATGGCAATGGCAATTAAAACTTTGGGACATATTTATAATGCCCTAGCGTTATTTTTGACGTTAATGTGGCTCAACGAGGCCGAAATTCCAGCGCCATAATTACAGAGTGGCGCAACGTAAAAAAAGTAATTCTGCATTCAGCACCATTTATTAGCGCAAAAATATTCACTCACTCACACAATATATGCAAATATGCATTCTGACCTAAGAAATAGTGCTAAATGCAACAGAACACAAACAGCAAGAGTGAGGAGCCCCTCGCACCCGCTAAATGTTTTCTTGTGGTAAGATTTCCAAACAACTTATCACTGGTATATACCCTTATTTTCTTAGCGCCTTCATGTCTAAAATGGGCGTGGGGATGCATTTTGTGCTAAGAAAACAGCGCTAAATGTAGCAGAACATGAATAGTGAGTGACCGCTCGCTAAATGTGCTCTTGTGGTAAGATTTTTCCCTCCCAAATTACTCTTAGTTAGCAAGCAGTAGCTCTCGCATAATTTTCAGTCATTCCTTGTCAAAAAGTGATACCAAATTACTGAAATTACCTCGATTACTCTGATATAATCGAAATTCAGCCCAGGCTTACAAAAGACTAATGGAGATGAAAGAGATATTGTGATAGTGAAAGGAGGGATGTTCATTTTAGCTCAGCTCAGCTCACATGCATGAACTCTGGAAATATTCCCCATCATTTCTGTTTTTGATGACAGAAGGTCTGTACTATTTTCAGGAAGACCATTAGGACAAAGCCATTTCTGGCAAGGCTATGTCGTAATTTATGACAGGGCAACCTGATTCTAATCCAGAGGTGCACGCCGTTTCACCTCTCTACCTATGGGGAGGTTCTCTACCTGCTCACCCAAGTAAAGGTTCATCCAGCTCCCTTAACTGGGATCATTTGGTGTCATCATGTCTGGAACATGGATGTCAGATGTATGTTGTGCATATTTGCTGTTCCTGGGCTGTCTTATAAAATGATGGGCTGTAGAGACAAAACCTATAGCTGACAAAGGAGTGGTACATCTCAGGCCATAACAAAGTTTTCACTCTACAATCACATATGGTCAATTTTCACAAGGAGTATGAAGAGGCGTGTTAATTTTTGGTCACTTGGCCCATCCGATATAATAGCTTTTACCAAGTTGTCAGTGCCAGGCCTGAGTGCAAGGGCAAAAAAGTGTTAAGGAAAATGCAGACATGAGAACACATGTATGGTTCTGCTATGTTCTTGAAAGGCCAAAAGGTCTACATCCTTTCCCATAAACATGACACACTGTTAATAGTGATGTATTCTACAAAATACTACATTATTAAACTGTCGAACACCATGAATAATTTGAAAGCAAATAATCAATGTAGCCTGCATAAGATCCTAGAGGACAGAAAAGATCTTGGAAACACCCATAAATCAACAAATGTACTCTCGTTGAACTGCTATGTAGTGAAACACGATGTAAACATATACAGCCATATAAAATACACCAATCCAGAAGTGCTCTTCAGCATAGACTCATGATTCTCTCGCCAACACCACTAAGCTGGCATACTATGTACCCAAAACCTACACATTCAAACACACCAACATTTCCAAAGGTAATGGAGGGAGGTGCAGCCAGGGAAACACCCGGAAGAATGAGTCCTGAACCAGGAGGTTGTGAAAAAAGAAAGTGAAACAACGTTTTTGTTTTCCACAACTCCCTGGTTTCGGTACCTTAACCACGCATGTCTGAAAAACGTACATGCGTGGTTAAGGTACAGAAGGGAGTTGGAGTGGACACGGTGAAGGAGGAGGTAAGTTGGGTTGGGACTGGGGCTGTTTTGGGGGGCAGGGGGGGTTGGGGGTGATTAGGGTTGGGGGTAGGGTTTAGGTTTTAGGGGTGGGGTAGGGACTCAGGATATTTTTAGTTTTTGGGGTGGGGGTGGGTTGGGGTGGGGGGCTGGGGTGGAAGCATGCTGGGTTGTGCATGCTGATTGGTAATGCCTTTACCAGGAATGCGTTTACAACGGGAAAATCGGTGTAAACGAATTTGGGGTAAAGGTATTAGTGTTTAGAACGAGGTTGTTGTTCCGACCTCGTTGTTGAGCCATGGGTGGTTTAGGCACCCGTGGTTCCGACATATAACCGTGCAGCCATATTACAAAGAGAAACCCTATTCTTAGCTCAACTCTCACTATTGCAATTCCCAAGTTCCAAGACTGTCAAGGTCAGAGTTACACTGTCCTTCTACTATAATATCAAAATTAGCATCTGCTTGCACCCTCACAGCCCAACAAATTACTTTGTTGACCATTGACTCACCTCAAAGAAAGCTTTGTTACTAACCTCTAGGCCTGTTGTCAGTGCAGAAAACTTTGTGCCTTAAGATTAGCACAAACCACTCTACTAAGAGTTAATAGTCACTTTTGAGGAACCAAAAGTACATTAGGCCCATAAATCCTTAACACAGACCACAGATAAAACTGAAGGTATGTTCTATAGATTTATAGACAACGTTCTTTGGAGAGGTTCTATATATTCTTATTTGTCTGCTTGTCTTGGAGTTTTGGGTTGTGAAACGCTAATGAAGAAACCATAGATACGGCCACCTAACTCATCAGCTCCCTATCTCTCAAATAAGCAGCACCAGAAAAGTCTTCATAACTGGACGACAGACTGCCAGCCAAAGGAAGAAGAAAAGTGAGGAAAGGTTTACAGACCCACTCTTAAAAGGTGAATGGAGGTCATTTTAGAAGACTTCTCCAATGTTTGTAATTGGCACAGTCACAAGAGCTGTAATTTAGAAATGCTTTTGGCTGCTGCTTTATGGTAGCTTATTCCTCCTTCAGACTAATTTTGGTTTTAAACAGGGTTAATGATTATTATGCGTTGTTGTTTTACAGTTTATCCGGGGTTTATCTGTGTGAATGAAATTAGTTTTGCCACTCTGGTAAAATTGTGGTGCCAGACAGACAAACTGTAATATCTGCACAGAATGCCGAGGCTGACCCTGACTGAAAGGTATAATGAGGCAGGTGATTGTTCAGACAGAATAAAAGACTGAAAAGGAGTTGTCCCCCAGGTCTCCTGAAAAGCATTAATGCAGGGTGGGCCCAGCATAGCTTTTAACATAAAAAAAATCTACAAGAACCCCTTTCATGCTGATCATTAAAGAGGGTCCAAAGGTGAAACATTACTGACAAAGTTCATTTGAGCCAAATTCTTGTCATAATGTGCCCCTGTGAGGTAGAGAGTAAACATGTGTTGAAGGAACAAAGCAAGGATTTACACAGCATTAAAGCATTTAATCTCACTCTCTTGCAAATAAGTTACCTTGTATACCTTGGGCATTTCTTGTCCTACACAGCTTGTCATGTTTTCTTAGGGATAATGTCAAAATTATTTGGAGTTTTTTATGTGCAATAAAGGTGACAGGATGTGAGTCCTCTGAAGCATATTTAGTTTCACTTAGAAAAAATCCATTGTTGTGTTAAATCACGAAACGGATTTTGTTACAACTACGGTGATCTTATGGAAAGTGTTCCTGGAAAAGACGCACGAATGTTAAGAAGGATGGCACAGAACTCCGCATTTGCCTAGAAAGTACATTTCTAGCTAACTGCATAGTTACAAAAAAACACTAAAAGGTTGTGGTTGGAGAAATAGGAAACGTCTTCGAAGCTGCAGTGAGTATAACCTCTCAGCAACTCCTGCAATGAAGACTCATTTTTCAACTAGGTTAAAATATAGAATTCATACTAGCTCAGAGCTGGACAGATGTAGTGTTTGCAGAGAATGGTTATCACCGTTCTCGAATGCCTCGTGCTGGTAATGCAGCACGTTCTGGTTATGATGACAGAGAGGCATTCGACAACGGCAACAGTGGTTTGACAGTTGTTGAGGTGTACAGAACAACTGCGCTGTCTTCCTGATTAATCTGTGCTCAAAATAAATAAAGCACGTTTACTAATTCCCATTGTGTGGATGGAGTTCTTACAATTGGCGACGAGCGGCTCTTACCCAGCGCGTCAAGATTGCACCAGCAACCAGCGACCAGGAGCGTCTTTTCCTCCGCATTCCCCGATGTTGCGGTGAGTCTTAGGCTGCGCAGCACCGCAGGGACAGAGGATTGTTTGGGAGTTGGGCAGCAGCACTGTGTTGTGCGTGCGCTGCAGACAGACTGCGATTTCATCTGCATGATGTGGCTGTGCAAACACGTCAGTCTGACGTGTACCGGCAGCCATCTTAGTTGAGTCATTTTTCGTCTGCACCACGTGGAAGCGGAAACACGTCACCCAGGCATTTAACTGGCATACAGCAGCCATTTTGGCTTGGGAATTGGCATTGCAGCCATTTGGAACTGGTTATAGGAGAACTAAAGATTTACATGTCTCAAGCAACCATTTTTATTTGAAAAATGACTTATTAGTGACCTAAACACGTCATTTGGCTTATTCTTGCCAATATTGATCACAAAAAAAAGGAAAAAATAGGGAATCCGTACTGTAACTTTAATAAAGTGTTTCTTTTACATAATTGGAAAATTTCATGTAGGAAGACAGTGCAGACACAATGGCTGCAAACAACCCATGGAACCTGTCACCTCCTCAACCATTTATTCCTGTTTCTGGCACACCTATATTAAAATGGGAGGAATGGTGTGAATATTAAAAAAATTATATATCTACCATTGAGGAAGATGAGGAGCTTTCTGCTGAGAAAAAGTTTAGGATCCTCCAACATTGTTTAGGACCAGGAGGGTTGAAGATTTTCAAAAACATTAATAAGAAACCCAGGCAAGCGGGTGAAGGCGACCTGTATAAGAATGCGCTTGAAGATTTAGACCACTATTATGGACCTAGAGTTTTGCGTAGCTGTGGATCGCTACAAGTTTTTGCATCGGAAACAAGGGAATGAGGAACCCGTAGAGGATTATGTGTCTGCCTTAAAGAATTTAGCAATTAATTGCAGATTCGGTGAACTACATGACAAGCTAATTGGTGACCAGATTGTTATGCAATCGTCTAACTCGAACATCCAAGACAATTTGTGGGCCAAAGGAGAAAGCTCTTTGAAAGAAGTCATTGATGTTGTGAAAAGGGCAGAATTGACTGGAAGGTGTGCGAAGGAGGTTTTGAATGAAAATAAAAGTGATGAGACCATAATTGCAAGAGTGAAAGGGAAAAAAAACCACCAGAGAATTGAAAAAGAAAGGCACAGGGGAAACAGGAACTGAGCAGAAAAATTATAAATCAGACGATAAAAGGAAGTGTTATAGATGTGGCAGTTATGACCACTTGGCGAATGATAAGTGGTGTCTGGCAAGGAAGCAGAAGTGTTCAAAATGTGAAATTGTGGGTCATTTTCAAAAAGTGTGTCGGAGGAAAAATGGGAATTGTAGTAAAGTGTTGGAACTTGAAGACACTAACCCCTCTGATGAAGATGATTTGAACATGTGTATCTTATGTGTAAATTCATCTGATGAAGACGCCATGTTGTGCTTGAAGCAACAAGAGAAAAATAGAATGAAAAAAACAAGTTGTGAGATTGTGTTGGGAGGAGTGACTACACACGTTGTAGTAGATTCGGGGTCTCCATATACTATTATTAATCCAAATGTGTGGGAAAGGAATCTTAAACACATTGTGGGTGAGGCGTTATTCTTGCCAGATATAACGATTAAGACTTTTACTGGTGAAATCATTGAATTGTTAGGTTTCAAGAAGTTGAAATTCCAGTACAAAGACAGACAAATGACAGGAAAATTGTATATTGCAGTTACAGGTCCTTCTGTTTTGGGATGGGTTGACCAGAGAAAATTGGGCATAATATTGGATCCTAACAATCCCGAACCAGTATTGTCTGTACAAACAGGGTTATGAGTTGGTCAACTAGTTCAACAGAAATTTCCTAACGCATTCACGGGAAAGATTGGGAAAATGAAAGACTTTATGCATCTCAGTCATTTAAAAAAGGATGCAATACCACAGGTGCATAAAGTAAGACATATTCCCATTCCTTTAAAGGAAGAGGTTAAAGTGCAATTGAATAAATTGCAAGAGGAGAAAATTATAGAACCCATAGAATCATCCGAGTGGGTGGCCCCATTAGTCATAGTGAGGAAAGCCAATGGGAATGTACGATTATGCATCGACCTGAGAGATCTTAATAAGAACATACTAGTTGATCAATTCCCCTTACCACACATTAATGAAATGTTGTCACGCACTAGAGGACTGAAATGGTTTTCCTCCATTGATTTGAAAGCGGCCTATCACCAGGTACGATTAAATCCCAGTAGTAGGGACTTGACCGCTTTCGTCACACCCTTTGGGTGTTACAGATTTCGGAGGGTACCATTTGGTTTGGCGTCAGCAGCAGCCATGTTCCAAAGATTAATGAACACAATTCTTGCGGGGATCGACAATACAATGGTCTTTCAAGATGATATCCTTATAATGGGGAGGTCAAGGGATGATTACGATCAGACCTTGTTAAAAGTACTAAAAGTATTGGACGAAAAGGGTTTGACTGCAGAATTTAGTAAATGCAAATTTGCATCTGATCACGTCAATTGCTTGGGGCATGTAGTTTCTGCTCAAGGAATTATACCAAAGGAGGAGTTATTGTCTGCGATAAGCAATGCACCGAATCCTCAGAACAAGGATGAGGGCCGTGCTTTTCTAGGTTTGGTAGAATTCTACTCCAAATTTGTCAGTAATGTTTCTACAAAAACGTATAATTTAAGACAATTGCTTAAAGCTAGAAACAAGTTTTTGTGGACAGAGGCATGTCAAAATGCTTTTAACATGTTGAAAGATTATATTTGCAGCACACCACAATTGCAAGGTTTCGATTCAAGTCTTAGATGTGTTATTACAACTGATGCCAGTTGTAAGGGACTTGGGGCAGTTCTTACCCAAATCAATAAGAAAGGCTACGAAGATACGATTGCCTTTGCCTCGCGTTCATTAACTCCAACTGAAGAGAAGTATTCAGTTATTGTGCGTGAAGCACTCGCATGTGTATGGGCACTGGAACACTTTAGACAGTATGTGTGGGGTACCACAATCATCTTAAGATGTGACCACAAACCACTAGTGAAAGTTTTAACCACAAAGGGGTTGTATAAGGCTTCTCCTAGGCTGGTGAGAATGTCGGTACGCTTGTTTGATCACAACTATGTGGTGCAATACTTATCTGGAGTAAAGAACACAGTTGCAGACTTCTTAAGTTGCATGCCCTTGCTAACCAAGGATACTGATGAAGATTACAAAGAAGACATGTGGGAGGCTATTGTGGATGAAGGTATATGCAGGGGTATTACGGAAGAGGAATGGAATACAAAACAGGACTTAGATGAGGTAATGCAAGATTTAGGTGTCATGATTACTAAAGGGTGGCTGTTAAAGAAAATAGTTAACAAGAATTTGTTATCCTTCTGGGAAGTAAGGGATGAATTATCCATGGAAGAAGGTTTATTTCTTAGAAATGGAAAGGTGATACCTCCTATCACGTAAGGAAGAAAATTCTCAAGATTTGTCATGAAGGCCACCTAGGCATTGGTAAGACCAAGAATAGAGTGAAGCATTGGTACTGGTGGCCGCGGCTAGATAAGGAGGTAGAAAGAATGGTGAGGGATTGCCATGTGTGTGAGAATGCGGACAAGACGCAAGTGATGTTAAGACCGCCTTTACATCCAATTCCTTCTCCCAACATGCCTTGGGAAAGAGTAGGTATTGATGTCATGGGGCCCATTGGTGAAGGCGATGAACAGACCTTCCTTCTAATACTGGTGGATCACTTTTCAAAGTGGCTGGAGGTAGGAAGTGTAAGAAAAGCAGATGTAAATTGTATCATCACATTTTTGGATAACATTTTTGTAAGAGAGGGTTTACCAAAATGTATTGTGTCTGACAATGGGGCACAATTCACGTCATCAGCTTTCCAAGATTATGTGAGGAGGAATGGAGTTAAACATCATACCTCCCTCATTTGGTTTGGAAAACTGAATTATGGAAAACCTTGTGGGCTTTCAGGATTACCGCATGTGATATTCCTAACGCAAGTCCATTTGAACTTATGAGGGGTAGAACTCCCATGTCAAAGGATAATGTTGGTTGGCTTAAAGCTGCCAAAAGGGTGGAATGGAGTCCTGAGGAAGTGAAGACAAATATTGAGAAAGCTCAGGGCAAATATAAGAAGTAGTATGATGACATCCACAAGTGTAAGGAGTTTAAGTTATGTGTTGGCGATGTTGTAAGAGTCAAGAGCAATAAACACACAGTTAAAGGTCAAAGTAGATTTTTTTCTCCCATGAGAGTAATTGCAGTGTACAACAATTCAGTGAGACTCAATGATGGTAAGGTATGGCACGTATCTGCATTGTCAATATGTAAAGGCACCAGAGTTGACTCGGGAAAAGAGAATAGTATTCTGAAGAGTTATAAGTGGAAAGAGTGGTTAGAAGGAAAGGATGAGAGGAGAGAAGAACATGATTATCAAGGTCAACATAGAGTTGATTCGGGGAGCACTGGTGATCATTGCTTGGAAGGAACCTCCATTAGGAGTGGTAGGTGGAGTAGATCTGGCAGGAAAATTGTGAAACCAAAGAAGTTCGATGATCATTATTCTTAGGAACACTCTTAGAGACTACTTATTTGGAATGTGTTCAACTGTTTGTTATTAGAAATATGTTATGTCATGTGGTTTAATTTTATATTGTTTCCATTGTAAAGAGAGAAGATATGTAGTGTTTGCAGAGAATGGTTATCACTGTTCTCGAATGCCTCGTGCTGGTAATGCAGCACGTTCTGGTTATGATGACATAGAGGCATTCGAGAACGGCAACAGTGGTTTGACAGTTTTTGAGGTGTACGGGACAACTGCGCTGTCTTCCTGATTAATCTGTGCTCAAAATAAATAAAGCACGTTTGCTAATTCCCATCGTGTGGACGGAGTTCTCACAACAGATAGTGCTCTCCCAATAGTAATAGCAGATCTTCCCAAATACCTGTTGAGTAACATACCACCATTACTGATGTTGTTTTCTTAATGACAAAATAAATGGATAAGAAATCCATCTTTAGTAGTTGTGTCAGGAGACTCTGCGAGACAAGACAACATATCTCTGTTGCATATAGTTTTAGTCTTACAATAAAGAGTGTTATAGACCCAATGATATGTAGATGACAGTGTTTCTCTCTGCTGACAAAGGTCCACAATTTGAGTTTTTCAAAGTCGGAGCCCTCCTGTAAATTGACGAGGCTCCAACACAGACAAAGCTGCAGTCCTCCCTCCTGCTTTAGAGTGGCAGTGGGTGGGGCTGAAGGTTTATAATGGTGGCTCTGCACATGCAAATCTTGGGCTGGTGGCCCATTCACCAGAGGACTGGTATTCAATAAGTGCTTAATTTGAGCCTGTGGTTTCCAGAGTGGGGCACCTGTGCTTATTTGTGAGGGCCACCACTTAGTTTTATGCATCAGGCATTTACTTCAAGCAAATTACACCTATAGGAAAGAGGGAGGAGGAGAAAAATGAAGAATGTTTCACACAGGAAGAACTCAGAAACTTGCAAGAGTGAGCTGAAGAGGCAGTGAGTGGCTGTCAGTGGATTGAAGAGGCACAAGATGGCTTTAGGATTACGCTGTTTCAGTATTCAGTGCTCACACATTTAATTGCAGCAGCCAAGTGTTTCGGAGGAGAGCTTTGGGCACTGCAAGTTTTTATTTACAATTTGAGCACTGTATTCAGTGTACATCACAAGGCCGACATATTCAGTGCTGGCCTTCTGATCTTTATTTTTACTGTTTCATGAACAGGAAAACACGGAAATTACCCCCACCAGCTCTTAGACAACTACCAGCACAATTCAGTCAGCACAATTCAGTCACTCAGGTTTGCGTTTTTGTTTTAACAATAGCGGACCAAGGCACCAGCAAATAATGAGTACTACAGCAGTGGCACTGTAGATGACGACATCAGTGTTGAGATCTATATATACATTTATTTTTCCATAGCAAAACTGGAAATTCATGACATATAGAAGTGCTTACTTGATGTAAATCCAGCCTTTGACATGTCTGAACTGACATCTATTTTTTTTGTTTATCCAAAATGAAGGTAACCTTTAATAATTTTCTCCTTTGGCTTTAGGACAATTGCCATATGCACTAGATATACGGTACGCAGTGAAATCCTTACCAAACAGGCAGGGATGTCAACATGTGGTGGGTGGTCCTCTGCCAGGAAAGTGGAAGTCAGGGACTTTGCTGACCTAGCAAGCTGTTGGTCAAAGCCGCAATGACCCCCACGCATTGTATATTAAGATAAGGTGTGTAATTAGGTCCATCTATTTTCACAGCATTGCATTATAATATTGTACCTGACAGACATAAATGGTAATTTGGTAGCAGGTGTCCCTCTCATTACTTGTTTAGTCCTAGTTTTCATATGTGTGCCTATCTATTACACATGATATAAACAAAGTGTGCAGGTTGAGTTATTGACCACCCCAATTCAGTTCTATCGACATTTAACACAGACCCTGGAAAATAGTAGAAGGAAGAGCCATTGTTATGATAACCAAAAATATAGTAGCATAGGAAATACTACCATTTTGGTCAGAGCTGAAAGTGGTAAATGGGAAACATCTGGAAGCACGACTCCAGAACAACAAACTTGTGAACAACGCAAGCAGAACAACGCTTGCGTGAACAACGACTTAGTTTTTCTGTGCCTTAACCACGCATGTGCTGAACAACACACATGCAGGGTTAAGGCACAGAAGAAGGGAGTCAGCATCGGGAGAGGACGTGGTCAGGTAAGTGGTGCTGGAGCAGGGTTGGGGGGTAGTTTTTAGGGGTGGGTGTGAGAAAGTAGCCTCTTTCTAGCCTTGTTACCCCCACTTTTGGCCGGTTTGAGAGTGTATGTCAGGGTGTTTTCACTGTCTCACTGGGATCCTGCCAGCCAGGGCCCAGTGCACATAGTGAAAACCCTATGTTTTCAGTATGTTTGTTATGTGTCACTGGGACCCTGCTAGCCAGGACTCCAGTGCTCATAAGTTTGTGACCTATATGTATGTGTTCCCTGTGGGGTGCCTAACTGTCTCACTGAGGCTCTGCTAACCAGAACCACAGTGGTTATGCTCTCTCTGTACAAATTGTCACTAACAGGCTAGTGACTAATTTCACCAATTTACATTGGCATACTGGAACACCCTTATAATTCCCTAGTATATGGTACTGAGGTACCAAGGGTATCGGGGTTCCAGGGGACCCTGCTAGCCAGGACCCCAGTGCTCATAAGTTTGTGACCTATATGTATGTGTTCCCTGTGGGGTGCCTAACTGTCTCACTGAGGCTCTGCTAACCAGAACCTCAGTGGTTATGCTCTCTCTGTACAAATTGTCACTAACAGGCTAGTGACTAATTTCACCAATTTACATTGGCATACTGGAACACCCTTATAATTCCCTAGTATATGGTACTGAGGTACCGAGGGTATCGGGGTTCCAGGAGATCCGTATGGGCTGCAGCATTTCTTGTGCCACCCATAGGGAGATCTGACAATTCTTACACAGGCCTGCCAGTGCAGCCTGAGTGAAATAACATCCACGTTATTTCACAGCCATTTACCACTGCACTTAAGTAACTTATAAGTCACCTATATGTCTAACCTTTACCTGGTAAAGGTTGGGTGCTAAGTTACTTAGGGGGTCATTCTGACCCTGGCGGTCGGTGATAAAGCGGCGGCCAATCCGCCAACAGGCAGGCGATAAAAAAAAATGAATTCTGACTCTGGCGGGAACCGCCAACACACACCGCCACTTTAACACTCCGACCGCCACGGCGGGACAAACAAACAGCGCAGCGGTCACCGCCAACAGGCAGGCGGCAGACAATGTACCGCCCACACTATCACGACTCACCAATCCTCCACCTTTTCCGGGGCGGGAGCACCGCCGATAAAAACACGGCGGATACAGACTACAAACGGGAAAACGCTCACCTCCACGCACTCCACGAGGACGGAGGACAGCATGGAACCCGAATTGAACATCCTACCTGCTCTTGTCTACCTGCTCATCTACCAAGAGTACGAACTCCGCCGCAGACGACAACGGTGAGTAGCGCACCTACGACACAGGGGAGGGGGGAGGAGGAAGGGTTACGGGCACACACATACGCAATACACCCACCCCCCAACTATCTACACACCAATGCAGAGCACCAAGTCACAGTGACACCACCCAAACCACCCGGAATAATGAAAAGATAGAATTAAATTGAGAAACTAAATTTATGCATAAAATAGGATCATTGAAGTCATGGTAAAATAGCACAAATAATTAAAAGAAATCAAGTAAAAATATTGCGTAACCGATAAACTGAGGCAATAAGTCCTGCACAGTCACTGAAATTACAACTGTCCGTGGGCCAAAGTGTATCAACACAAGGGCAAAGCCCACACAGGAGACCTGAGTCCGTTGGAGAGAACACTGCAGGGGCATCAGATGATAAAACTACAGGCACCTCAGGGGGAAGGGAGGGGTGGGCACCACAGCCACATGAGTCCACGACGCCAGATCCACGAAGGGGCCACCATGCCCACTGTGCCATCCTGGAGAGTGCAAAGCCACAGTCTCACAAGTCTCTACAGTGGGTGGGTTGCCCACTGTTCCATCCTGGGGAGTGCAAAGCCACAGTCTCTCAAGTCTCTACAGTGGGTGGGTTGCCCACTGTTCCATCCTGGGGAGTGCAAAGCCACAGTCTCTCAAGTCTCTACAGTGGGTGGGTTGCCCACTGTTCCATCCTGGGGAGTGCAAAGCCACAGTCTCTCAAGTCTCTACAGTGGGTGGGTTGCCCACTGATCCATCCTGGGGAGTGCAAAGCCACAGTCTCTCAAGTCTCTACAGTGGGTGGGTTGCCCACTGTGCCATCCTGGGGAGTGCAAAGCCACAGTCTCTCAAGTGGATAACAGTCACCACAGGCTATGGAGGAGGCAGGGTGGCCCGAGTGCAGCGTGAACAGTAGCTCGACACAGAACCGGCACTGTCATTGGGCCAGCGGTGCTTGAGATGAAGGGCCCAGCGGAGCGGTGCTTGAGATGAAGGGCCCAGCGGAGCGGTGCTTGAGACGGCGGGGCCCAGCGGAGCGGTGCTTGAGATGAAGGGCCCAGCGGAGCGGTGCTTGAGATGGCGGGGCCCAGCGGAGCGGTGATGAGATGAAGGGCCCAGCGGAGCGGTGCTTGAGACGGCGGGGCCCAGCAGAGCGGTGCTTGAGATGAAGGGCCCAGCGGAGCGGTGCTTGAGATGAAGGGCCCAGCGGAGCAGTGCTTGAGATGAAGGGCCCAGCGGAGCAGTGCTTGAGATGAAGGGCCCAGCGGAGCGGTGCTTGAGACGGCGGGGCCCAGCGGAGCGGTGCTTGAGATGAAGGGCCCAGCGGAGCGGTGCTTGAGACGGCGGGGCCCAGCATAGCGGTGCTTGAGATGAAGGGCCCAGCGGAGCGGTGCTTGAGATGAAGGGCCCAGTGGAGCGGTGCTTGAGATGGCGGGGCCCAGCGGAGCGGTGCTTGAGATGAAGGGCCCAGCGGAGCGGTGCTTTAGACGGCAGGGCCCAGCGGAGCGGTGCTTGAGACGGCGGGGCCCAGCGGAGCGGTGCTTGAGATGAAGGGCCCAGCGGAGCGCTGCTTGAGACGGCGGGGCCCAGCGGAGCAGTGCTTGAGATGAAGGGCCCAGCGGAGCGGTGCTTGAGACGGCGGGGCCCAGCGGAGCGGTGCTTGAGATAAAGGGCCCAGCGGAGCGGTGCTTGAGATGAAGGGCCCAGCGGAGCGGTGCTTGAGACGGCGGGGCCTAGCGGAGCGGTGCTTGAGATGAAGGGCCCAGCGGAGCGGTGCTTCAGACGGCGGGGCCCAGCGGAGCAGTGCTTGAGATGAAGGGCCCAGCAGAGCGGTACTTGAGATGAAGGGCCCAGCGGAGCGGTGCTTGAGACGGCGGGGCCCAGCGGAGCGGTGCTTGAGATGAAGGGCCCAGCGGAGCGGTGCTTGAGATGGCGGGGCCCAGCGGAGTGGTGCTTGAGATGAAGGGCCCAGCGGAGCGGTGCTTGAGACGGCGGGGCCCTCTTCAGCGGTGCCTTTCTGGACAGCGGGGCCCTGTTCAGCGGTGCCTTTCTGGACGGCGGGGCCCTGTTCAGCGGTGCCTTTCTGCGCGGCGGGGCCCTGTTCAGCGGTGCCTTTCTGGACGGCGGGCCCTCTTCAGCTGTGCCTTTCTGGGCGGCGGGCCCTGTTCAGCGGTGCTTTCTGCACGGCGGGGCCCTGTTCAGCAGTGCCTTTCTGGACGGCGGGGCCCTGTTCAGCGGTGCCTTTCTGCACGGCGGGGCCCGGTTCAGCGGTGCCTTTCTGCACGGCGGGGCCCTGTTCAGCGGTGCCTTTCTGCACGGCGGGGCCCTGTTCAGCGGTGCCTTTCTGGACGGCGGGGCCCTCTTCAGCGGTGCCTTTCTGGGTGGCGGGGCCCTGTTCAGCGGTGCCTTTCTGCACGGCGGGGCCCTGTTCAGCGGTGCCTTTCTGGACGGCGGGGCCCTGTTCAGCGGTGCCTTTCTGCACGGCGGGGCCCTGTTCAGCGGTGCCTTTCTGCACGGCGGGGCCCTGTTCAGCGGTGCCTTTCGGCACGGCGAGGCCCTGTTCAGCGGTGCCTTTCTGGACGGCGGGGCCCTGTTCAGCGGTGCCTTTCTGCACGGCGGGGCCCTCTTCAGCGGTGCTTGTCCTGTAATTCAAGGGAGTCCTACCTCGCCAGGACTCCCTGCTCAGTCGCCCTCCGACCGTGCACTTGCTGGACCCTTCGGTGACGGTGTCCTGGGCCCTTGGGTGTCACCCTCACACCCGGGATGGGGCTTGTGGGGCCCTCCTGTTCCGCGCTCCTGCTGGCTGACTTCTCCGCCCTGCTGCCCTTGCCCTCCTTCGATGTGGCTCTCTGGGCCTTGCCTCCCCTGGATGTTGTGGCAGGTGAAGTGGCCGAACTCTGGTCCCTGGGGGCAGCCGTGTCAGCCGTCTCGCGGCGGCCCTTTACTTTACGGGTCCTCTTTCCAGGGGGGGGCTGGCTGTCCCCTTGCTGCTGACCGATGTATAACTGCTGGCAAAGGGTGGACTCCAAAATCCATGCACTACGGTGACACTTGAAGCCGGGCTGGTGGTAGCTGAGGTGCTCTTGGGACTCTTAGAAGATGGAGGGGGTGGGTCAGAGGAAGGAAAGAGGTTAAGATTGGAGAGGTAAAGTTTTTTAGGACCAAGGTAAAGGGTAGATGTAGTGGTTATGGGAGCGGAGGAAGAGGAGGTGGTTGTAGGAGAGTCAGGTGTGCTGTCTTTGGGTGAAGGTGCATGGGCTGGAGGCTGTCATGAGGTGCTTGGCTGTTGGGTGGGTGGCTGCCTGTGTTTATGTGTCTTGGAAGAGGGGGTGACAGACACAGTGGGAGAGGACACAGGGGACGTGTAAATGGCAGTGGGGGTGGTGACTGCACGTGTGCGGACTGTACTGGAGGGTGTGCAGGTGATGGAAGTACTGGCTGTTGGTGGTGTGCATGCAGGTGTGAGTGTAGACGTCACAGGGAGGGAGGAGGGAGACGAGGAGGAGGGGGACACAGAGGTGGTAGTGACTGTTGGAATGTCTGCATCTGTGTGTTGCTTGGGTGAGTGTTTGTGTGTTTTGTGGTGCTTATGTCTGTGTGAGCTGCCCTTGGGTGTTGAGGTGTGTGCAGGCTGGTCTGATGGTGTGGATGGGATAGGCTGAGGAACAGGAGACAGAGACAGGGTGGAGGCAGTTAGAAGAGGGAGACTGGAGACAGGGACAATGCATGCCGTCAGTGCTGAGGCCAGAGAATTGAACGATCGTTGATGGGCAGCCTGACCCGAATGAATGCCCTCCAGGTATGCATTGCTACGATGCACCTCCCTCTCCACACCCTGGATGGCATTCAAAAGGGTAGACTGCCCAACAATGATGGTCTGTAGGAGGTCAATGACCTCCTCACTGAGGGCAGCAGGGGTAACAGGGGCAGGGCCTGAGGTGCCTGGGGCGAAGGAGATGCCCGCCTTCTTGGGCGAGCGGGCACGGCACGTAGGCTGAGGGGCTGCTGGGAGGGCGGAGCTGGTGCGCTGGGTGGCGGCTGTACCTGTAGAGGCGGGGGCACGGATGTTGCCACCACCGCTAGGGAGCTCCCATCCGAGGACGTGTCGGTGTCGCTGGTATCACCACGGGTCCCCGTGGTGAAGCTCCCCTCGCCCTCCGTCTCACTGGTGGCCTCGGTGTCTGTGCCATGGCCCACTGGGGCCTTGTGAGTCGCAGCTCCCTTGTGCTCCGGTGCCAAATCTCCTCCGCCTGATGATGCTAATTCACACATGGAAAAGTAGATAAAGAAAAAGGGTGGGGGGTGAAAAAAAAACAGGTTGAGTGCTTGCATTGTCAACACCGTTGTCGGAGAGGACAGACACAGGAGCCTCATGCACTAAGCCGCGCTATCGGGGTACACTACTCAGTACTTGTGACTAGGCCTACAGGTCTAGGGACAACAAATGCGCACATGGGTGATGCTGGACCATGGATAGCTGTACTTGCCACCCTACAGAGGTGGGGGGCGGGGGCACAGGGCCATGGCTAAAGGAGAGGACTACACTACAGAAAGCGCCCTGGTCTAATGTCACCCACAGCCCTCCTCCCCCACCCAGGCACCTCCACTGCGCGTAAAAATAGCTGAATTAGCTGGTACTCACCCCCTTGTGTCTGCTGTGATGTCCTCACACGCCCATCCAAATCAGGGTAGGCCACCGCCAGGATCCGGGACATCAGGGGGGTCAGGGTACGACTGGCACCCCTCCTAGGTTGGGAGGCCATCCCCAGCAGTGACTCAGCGGTCTTCCTGGTTCCGCGGCGGATGTCCTCCCACCTCTTGCGGCAGTGGGTGCCCCGTCTGTTGTAGACCCCCAGGGTCCGGACTTCCTTGGAGATGGCACGCCAAATGTCGACTTTCTGATGGGCGCTGACCTATTTGACATGTACAGGGTGGGAAAGGAAATATCATCATTTTTCTGCATGTTAGATGTGATTGGCCCCCCCTCCCCAACCTTGCCATGTGGCACATGCTCTCATCTGTCGTGCCTTGCACTCGTAATTCTCTCCCCCCCCAAACTTCTTATATCCACCCCACTCAACACATGCATTGCCCATTCAACGTGCACCCTGTGTACTTACCTGTTGGTCTGGAGGACCGTACAGTAGCGCATACTGGGGGAGGACCCCATCCACTAGTTTCTCCAACTCTTCAGAAGTGAAGGCAGGGGCCCTTTCCCCAGTCGCAGCAGCCATTGTCTCTTCCAGACCGAGGTCACAGCAGCACTTGCAGTATAGGTCCTCTCCTGTGGATGATCAGGTCTCGAGTGATTAAGCAGATATAAAATGGCGGTCACGTCCGCAGCGGTGCGTACCGCGGCGGTGCGTACCGCGACCGCCGGCGCACATCGTCATTGGCTCCTGAAACCCATAGGGTTCATTGTTAACCAATGAGGCTTCGCACAGCGGTCTTCGACCGCCTACCGCCACGGTCTGCCACGCCAGCGCATTGACCTCACATCCCATTGTCACACTTCACAGGTCAGACAGCCGCCATTCCAAGGGCCCACATGGCTTAATTTCTACTGCGTCATACAGGCCTAGGCCTTGCATTGTCAATCATACAATCCTTTCAATGACTAGCGATTCTTGTACTGTGCAAGCTGTGGTTACGTACCTGTGGGTTTCTTGACTCTATACTCCATGTTGTCCTTCCTAAGCACCGTCCGCTGGGACTTGCGAGGAGAAGGATGAATCCTCCCGTGTACCGCCCGCTGGTGGACCTGTCGACAATGGAAGAACGCCACATTATACTCTGATACCGACTTGACCGAGCCACTATCCATGAACTGTGTGCCCAGCTGGAGCCAGCCCTGATGTCCCCCATCCGCCAACCCACAGGAATTCCCCCTCTGGTGCAGGTTCTGTCAGTACTTCATTTTTTGGCAAGTGGATCATTCCAAACAACAGTGGCCATGTCATCAGGGATGTCTCAGCCTATGTTTTCTAAGGTTCTGTCCAGAGTGTTGTCTGCCTTGATGAAATACATGCGGAGCTACATTGTTTTCCCAGAGGAGGGTGATTTGGCCACTGTGAAGGGTGATTTCTATGCCCTTGGACACATCCCCAACATAATTGGTGCCATTGATGGGACCCATGTGGCTTTAGTCCCCCCAAAAGACAATGAGCAGGTGTACAGAAATCGGAAAAATTATCATTCAATGAATGTGCAGGTGGTCTGTTTGGCTGACCAGTACATCTCCCATCTAAATGCCAAGTTCCCTAGGTCAGTGCATGACGCGTATGTCATGCGAAATAGCAGCATCCCTTATGTGATGGAACAGCTACAGAGACACCATGTGTGGCTAATAGGTGACTCTGGTTACCCCAACCTGCCTTGGCTACTGACCCCAGTGAGGAATCCCCGGACCAGGGCTGAGGAACGGTACAATGAGGCCCATGGGCGAACTAGGAGGATCATAGAAAGGACCTTCGGCCTCCTGAAGGCCAGGTTTAGATGCCTGCATATGACAGGTGGATCCCTAATGTACTCACCAAAGAAGGTGTGCCATATCATCGTGGCCTGCTGTATGCTTCACAATCTTGCATTGCGACGCCAGGTGCCTTTCCTGCAGGAGGATGATCCAGATGGTGGTGTTGTAGCAGCTGTGGAGCCTGTGGAGAGTGAAGAGGAGGAAGACGACGGCGACGAGACAGACAACAGGGACACAGTTATACAACAATATTTTCAGTAGCACACAGGTAAGAATCACCCACGACATTTTACATTTACTTAAGGCCTCCTGCATCTCTACTTTCTGTGTTTCCCCCCAGTTCCTTTTAGCTGATTTGTGACTTTGCCTTCCCTTTTCAGAGCTGTATGACCCAGTGCGTGACTACTGCTTTGTTAGCCCATGGACTAAAGCTTATTGACATTGGTATGTTGTCATCACAATTTAACAGAACATAATTGAACCGTTGTGTGTAATACATTTGTTATGAATACAAGCTGACTCCAGAATATTTTATGTGGAAATAGTGATTTATTTTTTGTGCTACATATAGGACCATGATAGTAAAACGGTGAAGGGTGGGGGTGGAGTAATGTCCATGGCAGAGTCCAGTTCTCAGTCTCACAGGTGCATTGTCATTATGCCTGTGGAAGGATGGAGCAGGGGCAGTTAAAGGTTGGACAGGGTGGCAATGTGGGACAGTGGGATGACTTCAGGGGGTATCTCATGCTGGCGGGGGTCTTGGCATCCTACTCTGTCCTCTTTTGTGATCTCAGGTTCCTCTTGCGTGGTGGTTGTTCTTCAGCAGGAGGTGGGGTTCTGGTGGCCTGTCGTTGTATGGGGGCCTCCTGTCCACTAGCGCCAGCGGAGGTGGTAGGCTGTTCCTGGTCCTGGCTAGTGACAGGAGCCCTGTGTGGTGCCACATGGTCCCGCAATGTGTTTTCTATCCGGTTGAGGGCCAGGACGATGGTCCCCATTGCGGGCCCGATGTTCCTGAGTTCGTCTCTGAACCCCATGTAGCGTTCCTCCTGCTGTGCCTGGATCTCCTAGAACCTGGCCAGTACCGTCGCCATTGTCTCTTGGGAGTGGTGGTACGCTCCCATGATGGTGGTGAGGGCCTCTTGGAGAGTGGGTTCCCTGGGCCTCTCCTCCCCCCCCCCTGTCGCACAGCAGCCCTCCGAGTTGCCCTGTTTCCCCGGGCCTCTGTCCCCTGGACGGTGTGCCCACTACCACTGCCCCCAGGTCCCTGTTGTTGTTGGGGTGGTGGGTCAGCCTGGGTGCCCTGTAGTGGCGGACACACCGCTGATTGACCTGTCCTGGTAACAGAGGCATGGGCCCGCTGGGTGGGAGCTGTGCTGTTGTTCCCAGAGGGGGTTGGGTCTGCTGTGGCCTGTGTCTGTGTGTGGGGAACCCACTGCCCAGAGGTCCCCGATGGTCCGGGCTGGTCATCAGGTTCCAGGTCGACAGAGCTGCTGTCATCACTGGGGGCCTGTTCCGGGGGTGGGATGGACATTTCTGGACCCTCCTGACCGGTGTATTGGCGTTCGGGTCCTGCAGGTGTAAAAGAGTATGTTTATTGGTTGTGTGTGTGCCATGGCGTGCGATTTGTGTGTGCCCTTGTCCCCCAGTGGTGCCATTCCCTTGTGGGAGGAGTTGTGAGGGTGGTTTGTGGGGGGATGGGTATGTGCTTAGGAGATGGGTGTCCATTGTTTGTGTTGGCATTCAGGGGTTGGTGTTGGGTTGGGTGGGTTGTGCTGGTGAGACATTCTCAGGGAGGATGTGTGATGGGGGATTGGGGGTGAGGGTGGGGGTGTGGGTTGGCATGCTGGTGGGGTGGGGGGGATGTAGTAGTTGAGATTCGACTTACCAGAGTCCATTCCTCCGGCTACTCCAGCGAGGCCCTCAGGATGCAGGATGTTCAAGACCTCTTGCTCCCATGCTGTGAATTCGGGTGGGGTGGGTGGGGGTCCGCCGCCAGTCTTCTGCACAGCGATGTTGTGCCTTGACACCATCGAGCGCACCTTCCCCCGTAGGTCGTTCCAGCGTTTGCGGATGTCCTCCTGATTTCTGGGATGCTGTCCCACAGCGTTGACCCTGTCTACGATACGTTGCCATAGCTCCGCATTCCTGGCTATAGTGGTGTGCTGCACCTGTGTGCCGAAGAGCTGGGGTTCTACCCTTATTATTTCCTCCACCATGACCTTCAGTTCTTGGTCCGAAAACCGTGGGTGTCTTTGGGGTGGTGTGGATGAGGTGTGGGGTGGTGTATGTGGTAATAAGTGTGGTGGTGTGTGGTGCTTTGTGCGTATATGTGGTGTGGGTGATGGTGTAGTGTGCCTCTGTGTGATGTTGCTCTCTATTCTATGGTGTCTCTCTCTGTCCTTCGTCTCCGATTTTCTAGTAGTGGGGGTTTGTGGGTGATGTGGGTGTGTGTTTTATAGTTGATTGGATGTGTGGGAGTGGTGCATGTATGTGTATCAGGTGTGTGTATTTCAAATTGTCCAATGTGGCTGTGTGTTGGTGCTGGGTGTGTATTTTGACCGCGGCGGTGTGTACCGCCAATGGAATACCGCGTTTGAATGACCGCCGCGTGGATTCGTGGGTCGTAATGGCATGGGCGTATTTCTGTTGGCGTGACGGTGGAGGTTTGGTCATCTCCAGTTTATCGCTGGCCGCTGATGTGGCAGACTGCAGTGGAGGTCGGATTTTTGGAGGTTTGGCAGTTGTGGGTCAGAATGACGTGGCGGCTTACCACGGCTGCGGCGGTATTATGGCGGTCTTCTGACCGGCGGTAAGCGCCTTTTACCGCCGAGGTCAGAATGACCCCCTTAGTGTGTGGGCACCCTGGCACTAGCCAAGGTGCTCCCACATTGTTCAGGACAAATTCCCCAGACTTTGTGAGTGCGAGGACACCATTACACGTGTGCACTATACATATGTCACGACATATGTATAGCGTCACAATAGTAACTCCGAACATGGCCATGTAACATGTCTAAGATCATGGAATTATCACCCCAATGCCATTCTGCCACTGGGGAGACAATTCCATGATCCTCCAAGTCTCTAGCTCAGACCCGGGTACTGCCAAACTGCCTTTCCCGGGGTTTCACTGCAGCTGCTGCTGCTGCCAACCCCTCAGACAGGTTTCTGCCCTCCTGGGGTCCAGCCAGGCTTGGCCCAGGAAGGCAGAACAAAGGACTTCCTCAGAGAGAGGGTGTTACACCCTCTCCCTTTGGAAAAAGGTGTCAGGTCTGGGGAGGAGTAGCCTCCCCCAGCCTCTGGAAATGCTTTGATGGGCACAGATGGTGCCCATCTCTGCATAAGCCAGTCTGCACCAGTTCAGGGATCCCTCAGCCCTGCTCTGGTGTGAAACTGGACAAAGGTAAGGGGAGTGACCAATCCCCTGACCTGCACCTCCCCTGGGAGGTGCCCAGAGCTCCACCAGTGTGCTCCAGAACTCTGCCATCTTGGAAACAGAGGTGCTGCTGGCACACTGGACTGCTCTAAGTGGCCAATGCCAGCAGGTGACGTCAGAGACTCCTTCTGATAGGCTCCTTCAGATGTTGCTAGCCTATCCTCTCTTCTAAGAAGCCAAGCGTCCTTTTCTGGCTATTTAGGGTCTCTGCTTTGGGGAATTCCTTAGATAACGAATGCAAGAGCTCATCAGAGTTCCTCTGCATCTCTCGCTTCACCTTCTGCCAAGGAACTGACTGCTGACCGCGCTGGAAGCCTGCAAAACCGCAACAAAGTAGCAAAGATGACTACTGCAACCTTGTATCGCTGATCCTGCCACCTTCTCGACTGTTTTCCTGGTGGTGCATGCTGTGGGGGTAGTCTGCCTCCTCTCTGCACTAGAAGCTCTGAAGAAATCTCCTGTGGGTCGACGGAATCTTCCCCCTGCAACCACAGGCACCAAAGAACTGCATCACCGGTCCTCTGGGTCTCCTCTCAGCACGACGAGCGAGGTCCCTTGAACTCAGCAACTCTGTCCAAGTGACTCCCACAGTCCAGTGACTCTTTAGTCCAAGTTTGGTGGAGGTAAGTCCTTGCCTCCCCACGCTAGACTGCATTGCTGAGAATCGCGTGTTTTGCAGCTACTCCGGCTCCTGTGCACTCTTCCAGGATTTCCTTTGTGCACAGCCAAGCCTGGGTCCCCGGCACTCTAACCTGCAGTGCACGACCTCCTGAGTTGTCCTCCGGCGTCGTGGGACCCTCTTTTGTGACTTCGGGTGAGCTCCGGTTCACTCCACTTCGTAGTGCCTGTTTTGGCACTTCTGCGGGTGCTGCTTGCTTCTGAGTGGGCTGATTTTGTCTTGCTGGACACCCCCCTCTGTCTCCTCACGCAATTGGCGCCATCCTGGTCCCTCCTGGGCCACAGCAGCATCCAAAAACCCTAACCGCAACCCTTGCAGGTAGCAAGGCTTGTTTGCGGTCTTTCTGCACGACTCTTCACGACGTGGGACATCCATCCTCCAAAGGGGAAGTTTCTAGCCCTTCTCGTTCTTGCAGAATCCATAGCTTCTACCATCCGGTGGCAGCTTCTTTGCACCCTCAGCTGGCATTTCCTGGGCATCTGCCCACTCCCGACTTGATCGTGACTTTTGGACTTGGTCCCCTTGTTCCACAGGTACTCTCGTCTGGAAATCCATTGTTGTTGCTTTGCTGGTGTTGGTCTTTCCTGCAGATTTCCCCTATCACGACTTCTGTGCTCTTTGGGGAACTTAGGTGCACTTTGCACCCACTTTTCAGGGTCTTGGGGTGGGCTATTTTTCTAACCCTCACTGCTTCCTTACAGTCCCAGCGACCCTCTACGAGGTCACATAGGTTTGGGGTCCATTCGTGGTTCGCATTCCACTTCTAGAGTATATGGTTTGTGTTGCCCCTATCCCTATGTGCCCCCATTGCATTCTATTGTGACTATACATTGTTTGCACTGTTTTCTATTGCTATTATTGCATATTTTGGTATTGTGTACATATATCTTGTTTATATTTGCTATCCTCATACTGAGGGTACTCACTGAGATACTTTGGCATATTGTCATAAAAATAAAGTACCTTTATTTTTAGTATATCTGTGTATTGTGTTTTCTTATGATATTGTGCAAGTGACACTAGTGGTACTGTAGGAGCTTCACTCGTCTCCTAGTTCAGCCTAAGCTGCTCTGCTAAGCTACCTTTTCTATCAGCCTAAGCCGCTAGACACCCCTCTACACTAATAAGGGATACCTGGGCCTGATGCAAGGTGTAAGTACCCCTTGGTACTCACTACAAGCCAGTCCAGCCTCCTACAGTGGGGTACTTTGCTTTTTAGGGGTGGGGCTGGGGTGTCGGGGTAGTTCTGGTTTTTAGGGGTCAATGTTGGGGATAGGGTAGGTTTCTTTTTAGAGGAGGGGGTGGTGGGGTCAGGGTAGTTCTGGTTTTTAAGGGGCAGTGTGGGGGATGGGGTAGTTCTAGTTTTTAGAGGTCGAGTTGGGGGGATGGGTTGGTTTGTTTTTAGGGGAGGGGGTGGGGGTCAGGGTAGCTTTAGTTTTGGGGTGGAGGGTCAGGGTTGTTTTAGTATTAGGGGTGGGGGTGAGGGTTCAGGGTTGTTTAGGTTTTAGGGGCAGGGGTTGGAGGTCAGGGTTGTTTTAGTTTTTTATGGGACAGGGGTGGGGGTGAGGGGTACTTTTAGTTTTAGGAGTGGGGGTTAGGGTTGTTTTAGTTTTAGGGGTGGGGAGTTGGGGTAGTTTTGGTTTTAGGGGCTGGGTGGGGGGGTCGGGTATTTTTAGTTTTCAAGGGCAGGGTGGGGGGTTGGGGTAGTGTTTTTGGGGTTGGGTTTTTTAGTACCGGGTCGGGGGTCAGGTAGTTTTTGTTTTTAGGGGTGAGGGGTCAGGGTAGTTTTGTTTTTAGGGGTGGGGGTGGGGTTGTTTTACTTTTTAGGGGCGTGGTGGGGGTTCATGGTAGTTTTAGTTTTTAGCGGCGGGGTGCTGGTTGTGGTAGTTTTAGTTTTAGGGGTGGGGTACTTCTGGGCATTAGGGTCGACGTGCTGCCTTTACAATGAAAAATTGCTGTTAAGAAATGCGTGGTAAAGGCATTAGTAACAATGCGGTCGTTCTTCCGTCCGTGTTATTTAAGCATACGTGGTTCCAGGATGCATTCATGGCAAATGCTTTCAAAATGAAATTGATTTGAATATCAATTTTAGCTCTATGGAGACATTGCCATGAATAACATCTTTATCTGGTTAATATACTTCCAAACCTAGGTATTGAAATGTGGATCTCTTTCATTTCCAGGTAATATTGCTTACCCATGGCTGGGTTGAATGGGGCAAGAGTGCAATCTCAATCTATTAATATTAGTCGTCAGTCTAGAAACAGAGCCAAAATGTTTCAATTTGTGCAACAATGCCCCAGTTCAGTCCCCACATCTCATATAAATATAGCAAACGGTCATCCAAATATAAAGATATAATATGTGTTTGCTTGACCATTTCTATATCCTACATGTTGTCATGCTTTCTCATGTAATTTGGTAGTGGCTTCATCAGCAGCACAAAAAACAACAGTGACAAGAGGCAGACCGTCCTCGTGCCCCTCCTTCTTGGCCAGGATAGGATATGAACTCACCAGTTTAAAATTCTGTTATGATGCCATTGTCAACAGAAACATCCAAATTAAAATAAGTAATGAGGGAGAGGCTGTTTACCTGGCCACCACCCAAATAGTACATAATTCTGGCTACTTACCCAGCGGCTAGAAAAATAATACATAATTTTTGCCACCGTCTAAAATAGTAACAATTTTGTACTACTTGCCAGCGCCGGACAAATACTGTGAAGGCGCTCTTTATTTAGCCAGCCATGAATTAAAAAGGGGCTCCTTGTACTGGTTTGTGGCCATCTTGTAATGGAGATACAACATTTGAAAGTAAGTGTATTTACGAATCTACAAGAGTATATACAAAGGGGAGGGCATGAATCAAGCTAAGATGTTTGCAGATGAAAAACAGTAAAATGAATTTTGAATACAAGCACTTATGCAACTTTAATATTCATATCAGAAATGTAAGACGCAAACTTCTATTTTAGAAGCTTTAGAATATGGTACACATATATTATGCACTACAGTCTAGGATTTGACTGTCTGCAAAGAATAATGGGTGGGGTTTTCAACCATGTTACATAAATGTTTTATTCACACATAAGAATTTCATTACAGGACCGGAGGCTACCATTATTCAACAAACCTTTATTTTTGCCCCAACATGTAGCCCTTTAAAGAATATTAATACATCATAAAGACAACATTCTAGTACAGAATATTTAACATCATATAAGTCCATGTCACTAAGCATTTTCCTATTTTAATCACTGCTCCTTCACAGTTAAGTATTATGCCCTTTCATATCTTAAGATGTTTGTGTCATATTCACCTAACCCTTTATTTTGCAGAGTACATTTATAATGTAAGTGGTTATATATATTATATACTCTTATTTACTCTACCAATTTATGGTAGGCTTTATTGGATTATTTATGTTTAAAAATTGATTATTTGTGTTTTGAAAATAAGCTATTCAACTTTATCGCTTTATCGCTAGGGCCTGCGCGTCTTATGGAAGTAATTTTTTCTTCTGAACCTGCATGTCTTATGGAGGTAATTTTCTCATGTTAGTAAAGGCTGCGCATGTTTTAAACAACACATAGACTGTAGGATGAGAACTCACCTTGTTTGGCCTTAGAGCCTGGGTGTCTATTGAGCGATGTGCAGGCCGAAAGCGGAGAGGGGGCTCATGGCCTCCGTGCTTCTGGCCTGACCCGAGCATCGTTCAGAGGACGCACCGCCTAGTATGGGAGGCCTGACCCAAGCATCGTTCAGAGGACACACGGCCTAGAGTTGTGTCCTTTTTTTGTAGCTGTCTTTCCCGTGCGTCATTAAATGCATTTATTGGAAGGGGTAATATTTTGATTATTACCTGAGTACAGTAGCGCTAAGATCCAACAATGAGGTTGGCGCCTCCTTTCATAATAGGAAAGGCGTCTCAAAACGACAAGGAGAACGTTTCTATGGTTACACGTCACATGTTCCTACCAATGGTATGCAGATGGGAGTTTTAGCAAAAATGGAACAGTGTTATTTTTACTTTTTCCTACAATGAATAGTAATCATATAAAAAAAATTAAAGGTGAGAAGATAGGAAATGTCTGAAACCGATAACTCACTAGAACTACCAATAACACATACGACTGAGGACATGTTTAAAAAGTTCCTACATAGGGAAATAATGCCTTCTCTCAAAGAGGCTCTGGAATCAGCCTTTGCCAAAAGGAAAAGGGATTACCCTTCAGAAAAGGACTATTTTTCATTGTCAGATGAAGAGACCATTCCTCAAGTTAAAAAGGAAGGCAATGCTGTTAAAAAAACGAAACACCATTCAAAAGTGGGCGGCCTATGCGCCGCTAATGACCATACCCAATCTGTAGACAGTCGGAGAGCTACAGAAAGCCATGATCAATCACTGCGAGGTGTCCAGAGAGGCACACATAGCAAGAGCGACCATGTTGGCGCAATGAATTTAAGTGTCCCCCACGGCACGAAAAGAATGAGGAGCCTTCATGGCACAAGAGATAACAGTCTTGATACTGATGATGAGCATGCAGGCTATAACGATATAGAAGATGAGTACGTTTTCCATCCGCAGGAATTATTGGAGAATGATTTCCTAGATGAGGACTTAGATAAGCCATCAAATTCACAGCCTATTAGAGACCCTTTGGGTGTGGAAATGGTTAACCCTACTCGCAACGTCCACCCTAAGGGCTCGGATTGGTGGTCTATAGACAATGTGACTTCCTTATTATGTTCTGGATCTGCAAGTCCCTTGATTAGGAGACGCAGAACTTAGTGAGGGTGGAATGTCCGAGACCGTTCATTGACAATTAGTCAGGGATAACACCCAATCTGGACCCGGAACTTCTGAGTTTCCTTTATAAACCAGGGAAAGCTCCTAGGAAAGGTCTTGAGTGTTGCCTCAAACAATGCCAGGACAGATTACTAGAGATCCTGGGTCCGCTGGCAAGAATCTTAGATATGGCTGAGGGTATCCCTGCAGATTTAGAATTTCCTCGTGGCTGGAGTCAACGGGTCCTATGCCTCCTTGGCAACGCTAATGCCAGTCTAATTGCTGAGAGAAGGAGGGCCATTTTGATGAAAATTAACCCTAGGTTGGGTGACCTTGCCGACAAAGAGATTCCAGGGGGGTAAAATGGCCTTCTATTTGGTGACAATTTTATAAAGACCTTGGGTAAGTATGAATCAACATTTACTGATCTGAGAAGAATGTTTAATAATAGGGTTTGTGGAAGGGCTTACAGGAGGGGACTGGCTGTGAGTGCCAAGGTCCCAATACTACCAACAAGACCAGCGGGATATGGGAGAAGTTTCAGAGCAACCAAGACTTTCTACCAGAAAATAGATCAAGCTTCACGTGCAAGAGGCAACAGGGGCAGATCCCAAGGATCTGGAGAACAAGGTAAGTCCTCCTATTGGTTTTTCTTAACCAAACGTAGGAGGAAGACTACGATTTTTTGCTCAAAATTGGTCAACTATAACAAAGGATACATGGGTGTTAGAGACTGTAAGAGGATTCAAAATAGATTTCCCTCAAATTCCATTTCAGGAATATGATCCGAGAGAATTAGCACTGAGTCAGGAACAACTGGCATTGGTAGATGCAGAGGTCTCACAAATATTGCTCAAAGGAGCAATATGCAAGGTCAGAGACTCAGGAAGAGGTTTTGTCAGTACTATTTTCTTGGTTAAAAAAGAAGGGCAAGGGTTAGCAACCTGTAATAAATGTAAAGGGGTTAAACAGATTTCTAGTTTACAGACACTTCAAGATGGAAGGGATTCATCTTCTACAGGACATTTTACAGGAAAAAGACTGGCTAGTGAAGTTGGATCTAAAAGATGCCTACTTCACAATACCTAGGGACTTAGACTCACAAAAGTATCTGCAGTTTAGTTGGAAAGGTGTCTTATACTAATTTTGCTGTCTTCTGTTTGGTCTGTCATCAGCCCCTTTGTGCTTCACTAAAGTCCTATGCCATGTAGTTCTATTCTTGAGAAAAAGAGGGGTCTGCTTTGTGATTTATCTGAACGATATGTTACTGATATCTCAATATCAGGGAGAATTGTTGATGCACATGACATGGACAAAAGATCTCTTGCAAAGGCTTCATTATCAATGAAGAGAAGTCAATCAGGATTCCCACACAGAATCTAGAATTTCTGGGATTAAAGTTAGACATCAAAACAACTCAACTGTGTCTGCCATGGAAAAAATTAACAAAGATCAAGAAAGAGGTATCTCATGTTCTAGGAAAGGAAGTGGTACGTCTAAGGGACATAGCAAGGGTGATTGGTCTCTCATCTTCATCCATTCAGGCAGTCTCCCCCCGGAACATTGCATTACAGGCCTCTCCAGAGACTAAAAACGATTGGTCTGAGGAGAGGTCTATGGTATGCAGATACGATTTACCTGTCCAAGGAAGCACAAGAAGACCTTCAATGGA
The DNA here is from genome assembly GCF_031143425.1 of Pleurodeles waltl. NCBI lineage: Eukaryota > Metazoa > Chordata > Amphibia > Caudata > Salamandridae > Pleurodeles > Pleurodeles waltl. The sequence goes on from NC_090447.1 coordinate 877,166,043, forward strand.
GGTTGAACAACCTGGACAGCTGGAACGGGAAATCCATATTTGGAAATACCCCAGGATTTATTGTAGAATCTGATGCAAGCAATCTTGGTTGCGGTTCCAAAATAGGGAAACTAGAGACAGGGCGAAGGTGATCCAGAGAGAAGTTGTTCCTACATATAAATTGTCTAGCGTTGTTAGCAGGCCTCAATGCCTTACTGAGCTCTAAGTCCACGCTTACCAACAGTGTAGTACTGATCAGAATGGACAACTTCACTGTAGTATCCTATATCAATTGCTTAGGGGGAGCAAGGTCAAAGAAACTTGCAGATTTAGCCAGAAAAGTTGGTATTTTTGTTGGAGTCAGAAAATCATCTTGAAGGCAGAGTTTATCCCAGGTCATCAGAATATCAGAGCAGACTGGAACTCAAAATACTGAAGAGATTCGAGCTTTTGGAAATTGAATCCAGTGTATTTCCAAAAGATTCAGAATTTGTAGGGCCACTTTCAGATAGATCTGTTTGCCAGCAGATTGATGTTTCAGGTAGAGAAATCTTACAACTGGAGTACAGATCCCAGGGCACTGCCAGTGGATGCTTTAGTGCAGACTTGGAAGAGAGAGAATTGTTATGCTTTCCCATCTTTGCACTGATCCAGAGGGTGTTATTGAAAGTACAGAAAGAACACTGCAGCATCGTTCTAGTGACTCCCTTTATGAACTCACAGGTTTGGTTTCCAGGAATAATGGAACTGGCTGTGGAGGTTCCTTGTATGATTTTAGGAAATGCAGCTCTTTTGGAGGGTCAGGAAGGCGAGGAGCATCCTTTGGTGCTAGAAGGAAACCTGAACCTTCTTGTATGGAAGATTTCATGAGATCTGTAAGATACTCTGGCCTTTAAGGAGAGGCTAAAGTTCTTCTGGAAGAATAATGGGCACCAGGTACCAGGAAAAGATATGCAGGAGTATGGAGTAAGTAGTGTAGTTGGAGCTTGGAGAGGAATCTGGATCCCGTGGAGGCTCCTTTAGTAGAAGTGGCAAACGTCTTGCACAGCTGTTTAGAGCAGGCCTCTCATATAGAACCGTAAATTGTTACAGATCTGGTATATATCGGCAGGTCATTCTCTGGTGAATGATCACGCTATCAGTAGTGGCCCCTTGATATGCAGAATAATGATAGGAATCATGCTTCGCATACACCTCAGCCCACGTATGATTTACTATGGAATGTTAATTATATTTTTAGCCTATTTTTCGCATGGCCTGACAATTCATCTCTTTCCAGGAAACAGATTTCATTAAAGCTGGCTACTTTCCTCTGTTTAATATCTTTCAGAAGAGTAGCGAATGTAAAGGCACTTGAGATTTCTAGTAGATTTTATACCCCAGATGGGGGCTTTTTTGAGATTTGGAAAAGGACCAAAACAATATCTGCGAAAATATTTTACCCATATTTGAATGAATGAAGGAAATTGTATGTTGTGAGTTGTATACGAGTTTATGAGCAGACAATGTTGGAATTCAGACCAGACAATGAGAATCAATTGTTAATTTCCTATGTTAAACCTTACAGAGCACTTTTAACAGCTACTATTTCACAATGGATGAGGACTGTTATGTCACAGACAGGGAATGGGTGACACTACTAGAAACCCCCACATATGTACCTTGAAATATGCGTTTTCACCTCATTCAATATTATATCACACAGAGGGCATACCTTACCCCTGATAAGATCAATGGATATTTTAATCGTATGGATGTAGCTTGTCAGTGGTGTCAGTGCTGAGGAGCAGACTTTCTACACATGATGTAGTCATGCCCTGTCATGAGTCACTATTGGACGTCAATTCATGCACGCTTGATGCTCTGTGTGGGACGGCCCTACTAATGGCGTGGTAGGCATGTGTCCTTGGATTGTTTCCTAGGGGTAAAAAATTGAAAGCAACGTCCTGTTTTTTGGATCTGGGGTTATTAGTGGTCAAACGCCTTATAACTCATTGATGGCAATCTTCTGAACCACCAGAGTATGAAGCATGGGTACGTTCACTGTCTATCTGGGTAAGAGCAGATTGCATAGCTCTCCAGCACGAGGAAGCGTTGAGGGTGCGAAGATATCCCCTTGGGGTGCAGTGGGAGCTAATATTAACAGACCTATGCACACCGCTGACACCGGCGCTTAGTTCACTTTGACTCCCTGGATATCAGTGATGGAGAGTTGGCAGCATTCATAATCAATTCACCATGCTGCAGAACTGTATACGTGACTAAAACAGGTACGCACTCCCTTCGGATGTGAGGATACTAATCTGGTTAACGGCTGCATGGAATAGATGCATGGGGGTGGTGTGCCGAATACTTATGAGCTGTACTGCAGTTTTACCGAATTTGAAATATGGGTGCTAATATACATGTTACCAGCATTTCCCCCTCATGATTGTTGTTATGGCTTTATATTGACTGTGACAAGATGGGTCAAACATATTATTACTCTGCCATATGTCATATTAATATATATAAGCAATAAAAAAATATTTAAAAAAACATTGTTTAGGGAGGCTGCAGAAGGAAGGAACAGGACCAGTAGGAGGAGAGTGATGAGCATAAAGACCGGGAGGTGGACCACCAGGAGTGTTAGGAAAACCAGAGCTACAATGACCAAGACAGGAAGAACCACGTCCAATGTGACCTCATCCACAACGACTAGGTTTACCAGTGCGATGGGGGAATAGGAAGAAATAGATGAGAAGGAATAGGACAAGTAAAAAATAGGACTGTGTGTACCAGACCTTGAAGGGAAGGATCACAAAGGCCAGGAGGTTGTGGAATAGGGACATCTGAACCTAGTTGGCAAGGGCTCAAAGGAACAAAGGGATCAGGGGCAAAAGTAACTTAAAGGCCCAGGACCATAACAACGAGGATGGTTAGGAGGTCCTGAGTGCACCAGCTAGGACCAGAGGGACAAGGGTAAAGAGGACAAGAGCAGCAAAGCCAGGTAGACTGACCAAAGTGGCCAGCTACCAGAAGGCCAATGGAAAGAAGGATCAGAGGCAGGAGAGCCAAGAACACAGAGATCAAAATAAGGAGGCCCAAGAGGCCAGAAAAGAATGGACCATTAAGACGAAGACCAGGGCTAGTAGGACTAGGAAATTCTGGATCAAATTTACCAGGAGGTGTATAAACAAGGACGTCAATGCCCAGTGGAACTAAGATCAAAAGGTCCATGAACATCAGTTTGAAGGGAATCCTAAACCAGACTGACAAGGACTACATGAACCAGGGTGACCTGCAACATGGGAAATAGGTGGACAAGTGGCACTGGGTTGAGGAAGACCAGACCTAAGAGGTCCATTACTAGGAGGACCAAGGTGGAACCAGCAAACCAGAAGACCAGGAAGACTAATAGGACTAGGATCCATAAGGAGAACTGAGGGACTAGGAGGGTTAGGGAAACCAAGGCCAGTGGAACCAGAACCCAAAACATGAGGCTCAAAGAAAGAAGTTCCAAAAAATAAGAGAAGGACTACATGGACAAGGCTACCAGGAGCAGAAGTATCAGGAACAGTCAAACCAGATGACTAGATAAACCAGAGGATGAGGAGGACTGATGGACAAGAATTAGGTTGAGGGAAATGAAAAGGTCCAGGACCGGGTGCCTGTGAAAGAGGAGCCCCAGGATCTAGGGGGACAGGAGTACATGGGAATAACAACCACACAAATCAAGACCAGGAAGTACAGGGCTCAAAGTCCTTAGGCTTCATGAATCAAAGGTAAAGGAATATCAGAAAAGGCTAAGATGATCTTTGAAAGTCTAGGACAAGTTATTGAAGAACCGTAAGGGCAAGGAGAAGGAGAACTAGGGCCACGAGGATCAGTACCAGACTGGAGAATAATATGAAGATCAGAACCTTGAGTGCAATGGCCAGTTGGTCTACAAAAGAAGGATACGCAGCACAGGAAAAACCAAGGCACCAGTTCCAATGGCACCCAGAACTGCAGTGCAAGAAGTACTAGGTGAACTAAATGGACAACAACCAGAAGGGTCCGAATCAGGGCTAAGAGGGACAAGAAGATTAGGACCTAGGGGACAAGGGAATGGTTGATTGAGAGGGTAGAGCAATCTTTACAGGTAGCAGGACCAGGCGGAGTAGGACCATATGTAAGAAGGCCAACTGGAATCTGGAATACCAAAGAGACTGGACAGTGGTGGCCAGGAGGATCATGACCAAAATGACAAGGCTCAGGAGGACCTGAAAAAAGAGAGCATGGATCAAGAGGGCCAGGATTAATGGCTGCGGTAGCAATACAATTAAGGGGCTACGAAACGGATAAAGGAAGACCCAAACAAGGAGGACAACGACTAAGAGGGCCAGGGCATGAGAGGCCAGATAGACCAGAGCCTGTGGTACCACGACTAGGGGGTTCAAGGTAAAGAGAACCAGGGCAAGTGACCAAGATCAAGAGGACCAGAAAGAAACAAGGCTAGATGGCCCAAGACTAGGGAACCAAGAAGGGCCTGAATTTCCAAAAGGCAAGGTGTATGATAACAAGCACAATAGGACAAGAGGGACTAGGGTGACCATGACCAAGGATACCAGGAATAGAATGGCTTGTAGACCAGTTCCAGGAGGACTTAGCCCAGGACAACCCAAATTTAAGTACCAGGATCAAAACCAATGGGCAAGGGACTTAGAGGACAAGGATAATGCAAACTAAGAAAAACACAACCTTGGCCAGGAGGTCCAGGCAGCTTATTCCAGGAACAATGGCAACTAGAGCTAGAAGGGTACATTCTAAGAAGATCAGGAACAAAGACACTAGGAGGACAAGGAAGATCAGAGCAAAATAAATCAGGGCCCTGAGTTACCAGGGCCAGGATGACCACAGCATGGAGGTCCAGTCTACAGGGTTAGAAACAGGATAGCCAGGAGGATGAGGAACAGAATGGCGAGACCTAGGGGGCCAGAGAAAGGATGACCATGATCAGTTTGTGTTGATGTAGAAGGAGGGGGAAGCCCAGGGCTGGGAGAATCAGGGCCAGACCCACAAAGACTAGGAAGATAAGGAGCATGATGATTGTGGCCAAAATGTTCAGGGGACCAGACCAGTATAAGTAAGGAAGAAAAGAGGAGTCAGCACCAAGCATACAGGAGGGTCAGAGCTAGGAGTACAAGGACAAGAGCAAGGAGTATTAGAAGGAGCAGCACCAGGAAGACCAGGAACATGCCTAGGATTACCGGTTGGACCATGACCACAGGACCAGGGCCCACAGTACCCAATCGAACAGCATGACGAGGTCCTAGGGTTAGTAGGACGGCCAGGATGATGAAGTCTAGGATGACCAGAAAAGCCAGAGACAGAAAGACTAAGAGGACTGCACTTGGATGTCTAGGAGGACCAGGAAAAACATGACAATGCTCAGAAGGATATAAAAAAGAATATCGGAGGTTGCCCCCTCCTGCTGCCGTCTTCATAGGAACTCCAAGTCCCAGGATCCTTGGCTCTGCTGCCGCCAACGGGGGACCGTCACGGCTTCGCGGGCGCTTTATAGTGCGCTGCGCACCACCGGCAATTGTTGCCCCCTCCTGCTGCTTTCTTCATAGGGACTCTAAGTCCCAGGATCCTTGGCTCTGCTGCCGCCAACAGGGGACCGTCACAGTTTTGCGGGCGCTTTATAGCGTGCCACGCACCACCGGCAATTACTGCCCCCTCCTGCTGCCGTCTTCACAGGGACTCCAAGTCCCAGGATCCTTGGCTCTGCTGCCGCCAACGAGGGACCCCTCTGGGCCCTAAGGTAAGGCAGTGGGTCATCCTTGCGCCAGCGTTTGTTAAATCAATACTTTGCACTTGTGCTGAGCATTTTTATTTTTAATGGGGAAGCGCAAGGTCGAGGGGTAGTCCAGCTCTGAGCCCTGTTAAGCCGAAGATTGCAAAACTTACTAAAGCCACGAAACCTTTTTCAAATTGTGTAACTAAAGAGATTGATAATTTAATTAAAGAAGTGGAACTGATTTTAAATTAAAAGGAGAGTAATCCACAGAAAGGGCGAAGAATGGGCACCCTTATTCCGTTTTTAACTGCTGAATCCTATATTAACATTGACTCACAACCTACCTGTGTCTCTCACCAGGTGCTGGCTTCTCAAAGTACGTCTATGAATGCCAGCCCCTCTATACATCATGCATCCTGTTCTATACCCGAAGTCCCAAAAACAGACGCGATTATCCATGAAATCCCTTGTTCTAATCGCTTTTCCTTATTGGAAGCACAAGACCAGGACCATCTTCAAATAACGCATACCTCACCATTGCCTTGTGCGAGTCTATCCTCATCTAAATTTAAGAGAGACTCTACTCAAGAGGATTTAATAGCTTTGGTGATTAGTTTAAAGAATGAAGTAGGAGAGCTGAAAATTTTAATGACAGAAATCCTTAATTCCCTTAAACTTACTGCCTCGAGGAGAGACTTTTTTTGCCCTCACGGAACCAAGATAACTTCCTTGGACACTGATCATTCTTCTACTCTCGGTCCTCTGCCAACCTCTGAGGATATTTCAGGCTTTAAAAAATCAACTCACCACTGCAGAATTTCCGCGATTACCTCTGAAAGCATTATATCCTCCAAAGAGAAATCCTACCCTTGTGTGGAATTGAAACGGGGCACAGCTTCAGCACTTGGCCAGAGCCCAAACACTAATAGTGGCAACTATATCTATATGTGCAACTTCCCTCCTCTACCTCCAAAATCGCGGAAAGATAAATCTTCACTTATTAATAAGGCTTCGCACTGGCTACGTCATGTTAGAGGTTGCGGTTCAATTATCCATGCGGACATACTATCAGCTGACCGCTTAAGCAGTTCACCTGCTGACTAGGACATATATAACTTAACCTTATCAATCCCCAATTGGTAAAGGGTTTGTTGCATATGGAAGCACGTAATCACACAAGAAAGGGAACTGCTCTTTTTCTTAGTGACAGTTGGGCCATTTCTGGCAGTGCAAGGCCAAATCTTTTATCAACTACGGCCTCTATGACATCGAGCAATGTCTTAGGACATCATGCTTCCAATGGGCCAATACCTGGCCCGGTCCCCATGAAAGTTATGGGACCTGTCCCAAAAGGAAATAATGTATCTAAATTTGACCTCCAGGGGCTACCTCCGATATTGATTGACTATGTCCATCTGTGCCTCATTATACCAACACTAGACCTGGTTCACCTGTTTTATCATCTTCTAACAATCTGCCAATTCCAGGAGCTGTTCCCTTATGGAAACCGCAATCTGATTCTATCGACATTCCTACAATCATATCCCCTGCTGAGTACACTAATAGCCTTTATCTAGATGATACTTCTCACAAACCTAATTGTTCCACTGTCTTTCCAACTGGAAAGTTTTTGTCTTGGAATGTGGCGGGTATCAATGGTAAAATAGCTGACATTGATTTGGGGGTATACGTTGATAATTTCAACATATGCATGTTCCAGGAAACATGGGCTACTCATAGTATGCATAGGCAGGGGTTTTGCTCTTTTAAAAAAAAAGCTATGCCATCTCCTGCTGGTAGAGCAGCAGGGGGCCTTAGTACTTGGGTAAAAATGACAGAGGTGGGTGGAGTAAAGGAGCTATATGTAGATTACCCTGACATCTTGGCAATAGCTCTACAGGCAACTCCGGGTCCCCCTGTTTTGTGTATGAATATCTACAATAGACCGGGCTCTCCAAACCAGCAGTCTACCACCATAGAGCTTTTGAATACTTTGATATCGGACCTTCGCTCAAAGTATCACATTATCATATCCGGGGATTTTAATGCACCAATTGAGCCCAATCCTGCATTCATTGAGGCCATGCAGACTGAAGATGATATATGGAACATCTCTTCCTACTCATCCCAGACAAATTTACCAAAAGTTGGCACTAAGGTCCTACAGATAACAGACCTTATGATACTCCATGGTCTTTGTCCCGGCAATGGTCGCTTCCCTGCTGACAGCCCTGCCAGACCAACCTTTTTTAGGGGGCGATATAGCAGCACCCTGGATTTTGTTCTCTTTGATTTAAGGATCTGGCATCACATAAAAGATGTGAAAGTAGGCAACTAGTGACCATGATCCTCTCCTCATCGTATATGATAGACAATTTTTATTAGGAACTGTGCCTTCCTTTGATTCTGTATCTACTGGTGCCCTGAAGATGTCTAACAACAAGTGTGCGGTGAGATGGGACTCTTTCCAGAATTCCAACAAACTATGGGGCAAATTATATGCTATAGTTTCCAGCCATCAGCTTTTTGACGTCCTTCTCACACTCACCTCACTTAAGGTTATGTCTCTACACCTGGATCTTTTTGTCACTATTAAAAACTTGTTTTCTAAATCTGTTAGAGCATCAGCCCGTTTACCTTCCCACCCTAACAACAAGTGGTTTGGCAAGAGATGCAGAGAGGCTATGTCAACATCAGGGCAGTGCGCGCTCTACAGGCGACAAGAATGCAAAAACTCAACAGTTTCAAGCTAACATAATTTATGCATTGTTATGATATGATGTTGTTTAACCTTTTGCATTGCAGAGTTTCATTTTAAAGACTTATGCTTAGCATGCATATAAATACTGTTCACATGTTATGAACTGCTGCAGTCCTTCCAGGGCCTTCTAGAAGCTTTCCCTGCAGCATGCCTGGATGTGGTTTGGGCCAAGACTCTATAGAAGGGAGCCAGCCCAGCTCCACATGCTCACTATTCAGAGGTCCCGGTGCAGAGCAGCAGCAACTTCCTGAGCTCCTGTTCCGGTGGCCTACTTTGATCTTCCAGGCCTCTGCCCTTCATTTTACATTGGTGATCCTTAATCAGGGTGCTAAGACGGAGGTTGGGCTGGGCCCCCGACCTCGTTATCGAGGACGCTCAAGTTCTTGGGCCTAATTCTTGCATGATAAACAATTTTACTCTTGCACGTGTGAATGTGTGCTTGGGCGTTTCGTGGCATTTGCATGCTGATACTAGAATCGGCAAGACGCGCAATTCTTTTTCTCGTGCTCAATTCATGTTATTCATTGTGCGTTACCATTGCTTGGCAGTTACATGGTGGCATTCGAATCGGCAAGACGTGCAGTTCGTTTCTCGTGTTCAACTCCTGTTATTCATTGTGCGCTATCATTCCTTGACAGTTACATGGTGGCATTCGAAACGTCAAGACGCGCAATTCGTTTTCTTGTGCTTTAACCCTTGATATTCATTGTGCGCTACCATTCCTTGCCAGTTACATGGTGACATTCCAATCGGCAAGACGCGCGATTCTTTCCTCGTGCTTAATTCATGTTATTCATTGTGCGCTACCATTCCTTGGCAGTTACATGGTGGTACTCAAATAGGCAAGACACGCGATTCATTTTTCTGTGTATTGAAATCACAGTGTTCATTATGCGCTACCATTCTAAGGCATTTACTTGGTAGTTTTCAAGTTGACAAGTCGTGTGATTTATTCCTTGAATCTACGTTGTGTTATTCATGGTGCACAATCCTTCTTTGGTGTTTACTACCTATGTGAAAATCTGCAATGTGCTCAGTTCATTTTCCGACAATTTGAGAGAACAAAAAAGGCCAGAGTTCTAGATGTAATGTTGTGTGTTCCTAATATGCCCTCATCCAGCTCCAGTTCTCGTACAGGGAGAAGTAGAATACGAAGTCAAGAAAGTGTTGGATTCTAAACTGAGAGGGCGTAACCTATGGTACTTAATCTCATGGAAAGGTTATGGCCCTGAAAGTAACTCATGGGTTTCCGCATTGGATATCCATGCTCCAGTACTTGTGAGGCATTTTCATCATCTCAATCCAGATAAACCAGGCCCTAGAGCGCGTCTGGGAGAGGGGAGTACTGTCAACATCAGGACAGTATTGGAGCTGTCTTGTGGTGGAAGTGTTGGGAACGTGCACAGACCCGAGGTTCTGGTGACTCTGACAGACTAGGAGTTCCCTGATAGAAGCGTTAAGATCAAAAGATAGAGAAGAAATTGCCAAAGTGAGACTATGGGGGTTATTCCAACTTTGGAGGAGGTGTTAATCCATCCTAAAAGTGACGGTAAAGTGACGGATATACCACCAGCCGTATTACGAGTCCATTATATCCTTTGGAACTCGTAATACAGCTGGTGGTATATCCGTCACTTTTAGGACGGATTAACACCTCCTCCAAAGTTGGAATAACCCCCTATGTCTCCACATGCAAGTTATGCAAAAATGAATATGAAGAGGTGCTATGGAGAGAACTGGCCGAGGCTGCTAGGGCCCCTGACCCTAAACGCTTCTGGTCTCTGATCGCTCGAAGCGATCATAATCAAGTATCCAAGCTAGAGCGCTATATTTCCCCTGAAGTCTGGCTTACCCACCTTAGGGAATTGTGTGGCTCTCCATCTGACAGCAACCTTGCAAGCTCTGGGGAGATGACATCCTCATATCTGGCAGCGAGTACTTTGCTACCTTTTTCACTAAAAGAAACAGAACTCGCCATCATTGCCCAAAAACCAGGGAAGGCTCCAGGGCTAGATGGTATCCCCTCAGAAATGTACAAAGCAGATTTTAAAAATTGGAGTCCATATGTGAATAGGGTCTCTAATGTTGTTTTGACAAATAAATCTTACCCTGGGTCATGGAAAGAAGCAATTATTGTGCCTATACATAAGAAAGGGGAGAGGGGCATACCAGGGAATTATAGACCTATCAGCCTCTTAGATAATTTACAAAAAAAGTTTTGTTACCAGCTATTAACTAGGCTGACAAAATGGATAGCGGATAATCAAGTACTCAGCCAACTCCAGGTGGGGTTCAGAGATAAAGTTAGTACAATCGACCAGGTTTTTTGTTTTCTCTCCATTAAATGGAAAACAGTAGACGTGGACTTAGGCCACCTTTCTGTGGCATTTGTAGAACTGAAATCTGCCTTTGACCTTGTTCCACGCCAAAAGTTATGGGAAGTTATTAGTAGTGCAGGGGTTCCCTGTTCTATGTTAAATATAATTAGAGATCTTTATACTGGCAATTGTGCTAGAATCCGATGGGGCCCGAAAGGCGAGCTAACATTGGAATTCCCTACAAATCGTGGCGTGAGACAGGGCTGTGTACTTGCTCCTACATTATTTCTTTTATTTCTTAACACATGCATCCCTTATCTCCTGGAATGCTCTAGCGATGCCCCCAGATTGGGAGGGCAAAAGATCCCATGGCCTCTCTAATTTGCTTATGAGGTTTGTGGCCTTTTGTAAAGATCATGGCTTAGAAATTAACTCAACAAAAACTAAATACATGGTGTTTGGGGACACAAAGCAAAAGATGAGGAGACCCATCTGTCTGGAGGGTGCCACATTGGAAAGAGTGGGTACCTTTGATTATCTAGGATTAAAATCGGAAGATTCACACAAATGACATGCTCATCTCCAGAAATCAGCAATGTGTTTGAAACAAAGGGCAGGCGGCATTGTGAGATTTGCAGCAAGATCCCCCAGATTTGCCACGAGTCCCGCTCTTGAAATATATAAATCTCAAGCAAGGGGGGGCCTATATGGAGCTGAGCTGTGGGGCCATTGCAACCTGGAGGATTTGGAAAGGGTGGAAAACTCTTTTTTAAAGATGTTGCTAAGAGTTCCATCTACACCTCCATCCCTGCCAATCCGAATGGACTTAAATCTTCTTCCAATCAGCCAAATTGCCGCTTTTGTTTTGGATCCGACTTTGGTCATTAGACTCTCTCATCCTATATAGACTTGGGCTGATCAACCTGGTAAGCACCAACTTTACTACAAAAATCAAGTGGTGCACTTATGTAGAGCGGACCTTTTCTTCTCTTGTCTTGGGGAACTATTAGAATGACCCTCTTTCTATGCCAAAAAATGCTATCCAGATATTGAAGGATACATTTTGGCTTAATGCCCAAAATTCGCACTTGGTAGAAGCTTTTTCTTCGACTATGACTGGCAGTTTCCTACAAATTAAATACCACTACGAGTTTGAGCACTTTATGGATACAATATTTACTCCACTCACACGAGCTCTGTATATCAGATTTAGAATAGGGGTTTTCCTTTGCGTACCCTAACTTGTAAATGGTCTAACACAATGAACAAGTCCAAGATATGTCCAATGGGTGCGAGACCGCCAGGGCTAAAAGGACGGAAGCACCGCCAACAGGCTGGCGGTGCTTTCAGCCCTATTACGACCGCGGCGGAAGCATAGCAGACAGTGAACAGCGCGAGGGGTGCAACTGCACCCGTCGCACGGCCGCAACACCGCCGGCTCCATTAGGAGCCGGCTCCTATGTTGCGGCCTCATTCCCGCTGGGCCGGCGGGAATGCCATAATGGGGGCTGCCTGAGTGCGGCCGCATTGGCGGGCGCACAGCGGTTACCGCCTGGCGGGCGGCTGTAGCCGCCCGCCAAGGTCGTAATGACCCCTTAAATCTAGACATAGTTATTAGCAGTAGGTAACGTAGTTTTATAGTTGGGTAATGTAATGTATGACTAGCATTATATCCTAGACAATATTTGTATATTTATGTAAACTCCCAGGCACTTTACTTCGTTATTTAAGTTTTTTTAGGATTCTAGAGTATTATCTCAAATCTTAATGATTTTGGGGGTCATTACGACCTTGGCGGGCGGCTACCAGTCAAAATGACCCCCTTTATGTCTTATTTTTATCTTTTTAACTGTTTTGTATTGTGCTTTTATGGTATATTTCTTCCGAAATAAAGCGGATGATGATGATGATGATTATATAAAAAAGAAAAATTGGACAGGAGGGATCCAACCCTGGGATCCATTGCCAGAAGGACTGTAAACTCAAGGCACAGAGTGAGGAAGACAAGGATGATCCAAACCAGGACAGCAAGGCCTAAGAGGTAAACACCTAAGAGAACCAGAACACAAGAGACAAAATGGGCCACAGGGCCAACAGGACCAGGAATTGAAATACTAAAAATCACAAACGCAGAGTAAGAAGGATCCAAAGGACCAGGTCAAGTGGACAAAAGTCAAGAGGATGAGGAAGGAATAGGAAGAGCTAGAAGGAGGCCTGGAAGGGGAAGGGTAGCCGGAATGGCCAGAACAAAGAGGGTCAGTCATACCAAGCCCTAAATAAGGAGGACCAGAAACAAATGCATCAAATCTAGTGGATACAAAGCAAGGAAGAGAACATGGATTGTGAGGACCAGGAATAGCAAGGCCATTGCTAGACAAACAAGACTGCGAGTGAGGAACAGTTGGAAAGCAGGACCTAGAGAATAAAGGTGAGATGGCCAAGAAACCAGAGCCAGCAGGACAAGGAAGATCAGTGGGACCGCCACCAAGAGCAAATCAAAGACACCTTGAGTATCAGTACCTGGCATACAAGAAGAACCAGGAGGAGGAGGGAAAGGAGAACTAGGACAAGGAGAGCCAGGATAACCAAGCTGGGTGGCTAAGAATAGGATGACCTTAACAAGAAGGACCATGACTAAGTGGACATGTTAGTGCAGAACCAGGATGACGAGCAGGAGGACCAAGACCAAGAGCATCTTGACACATTGAAGGAGGTCCAGGAGAACTAGTGTGCTCTGGAACAGGTATACTAGGTCCATTAAGACTAGGGACCAGATGGAAGAGGATTAGATGGACTATAAAGATCCTAATAAGTATCACCAGGAATAGGGCTGGATAAACAGGGCTGGAAGACCAGAGAGGTCAGAACCAGGAGGACTACAGCCAAAATTGAGCAGGAGAACTAGGAACTAGTGTTCCAGGAGATGGCTAGTGAGAATCAGTGGAGCCAGATGAACCAGAGTAACAAGGACCAAGGAGACTAGATCAGAATAAGAATAACTAGGTGCAGCCCAAAAGGACCTAATAAAGAGGGCCAGGATCAGTGGATGAAGCATCAGGTGGACCACAAGGACACGGATCCAACCAAGAAAGACTATGAGTGCCAGACCTAAGAGAACCAGGACAACAGTGCTAGGTGGAGAATGACCTAGTAGACCAGCAGGATCAGGCTGAGGATCAGTAGCACCATTATAAGAAGGCCCAGGAAGGACAACAACAAGAAGTAGCAGATTCAGGAATCCAATACCAGGGTGACTAGAACTGGTTGGACCAGAGCTAGGATGGAGGACCAAAACATCCTGGAAATGGTGACTTGGAAGAGGACCAAGAGGTGGACCAATAAGAGAAGGCACAGAAGGACTTGAAGGAGAAGGAAGAACACCCAGAGCAGGAGGACACCTACGTGATTCTAGTCCACATGATTTACAATATCCCATTTGGTGCTTTATCACGCTTGTTATGCCACCAACCTCTAGAAACCCCACTTTTTTCAGCCCACATATAATGTGCGGTGGTATTTCCTGAAAAGTCAGAGCATTCAAAGTAAAGAAAATGCCAGGAGTGTTACACTCGAACCTCTGATAGAAGACACTGTCCGTTGCTGACACAGAAGGCTGAGAGTGGATTTGAGGACAGAGGGTAAGAAAATTGGAAGAGGGGTCTAAAGGTGGATGAGTGAAAATGAGTATGGTCTGTGAAGGATAGCAGATAGGGTGTGAAAAACTCAGGTGGCTGAAGTTAGCAAAAAGTGTTAGTGGCTAACAAAGGGGGTAGGGAAGAGAGCTATGGCAGTCTGCAAAGGGTCGCTCAGGATCGAAAGAAGGCCCTCATGTGCAGAAGATTATGGGGCAGTTTTATGGAAAGTGAAACTGTACTTTCCATGCGTTCCTTAGCACCCCCCTATCACCACCATGTGTGCACTGTATCTATAACATAGCACACCATGGCGCAGGGTAGGGGGCAATAGCGTAATTATTTTTTATGCTATTGGTGTACTGTTTAGGGTTAGAGCCAACATTTTGACCCTGCACAGTACATAGGGGCCTATTTTAAACAATGGTGTGCCCCCTTTTAAAACCTGCTCTGAGCAGGCATTAAAAACCGAAAAAATGACGCAAAGAAATCTTTTAGATTTCTTTGCTCCATTTTTTCAGCCTCCCCTAACGGGGAAGTGCCCTCTTTGCATACATTATGTAAGGCGTATGCATAATGTAGCGCAAAGGGTTACAAAGTTCCACAATGCATGCATTGCACCATTGAGCAGGGAAAAGGCCACCTTAGCAACACTTTAACGGCAAACAAATGACACTAGGATGGCGCTAAAGTGGAGCTAGGCTCTCTTAAATCAGGGCCTAGGTGACATACCCTTGAGATAGATCACCTCAGATGATCCAAAGATGTATTTTGACATCTCTCACTGCCATCTGTGACAGCACTGGGGAACAGTGCCACTAATGATAGCTCCAGACAGGGGCTTCTGAGGGTTAAATGATGGGTGATGGAGTCGCATATGTGGCAGAAGTGTTTGGAAGACCAGCAAAGAGTCACTGGGTGTCAACAGTGGTAGAGTAGTCTGTGTGACTGTTAGACCATTGTGCTGATAATCCATTTACATGTGGGTGCAGTGGATATGTAGCAAGTGTGTAGTGGTAAGACTGTGTATGGTGAACTCCTACGTGCATGGACAAGTGGGATGCATTTTGCATAACATGATGGAGAGTAGATGCAGTTTTCATAGACAGTGGTAGTATTCATTGTGTCCCTGTGGATGGAGGGTTGAGGCCTAAAAATGAAGAGAGCAAAAATTGAGAAAAGTCTATCTACAGAAATTCTTTAAGGTCTTTATTTTCGACGGGCTGTTGATAAGTTCCTCCCGAGTGAAGACATGACGACATATGGTAGATGGTAAGTATGAGGGATAGGTCAGGTTAGAAGGAAAGAGTGATGGTAGGTCAAGGATTTATCTTGTGAAAGGTAGCAAGGTTTCTAAGCAGAGCAGCCCTTTTGTCTGTGCCCGATAACTGCTGAGGTAGGTTGATGACAGCCAGGCTCTGAGAAATGACGCTTCATTGTCTCCTTGTTTTTGACATGCCTGCTTGCAACCAGCACTATTGCTGCTGCTGTGAGAGGTATCAGCTAACACAATGGCTGTGTCTGAGCCAGAAACATGCATTTGAAAGAGAATCACCCAAAATTATTTCTGAATCCACAACAGTGGTTCCACATCCTCTATATATAATAAGTATAAAAGTGCAACTGTTACAAGAATGGAGGAAACAAAATGTCTGTTTATCCAGTGTCTTATATTCTTACAATATTTGCAATACAGTCAATGAATAAATATCTCAGCAAGTTTAGTTTCTTCTGTCATTTTCATGCCTATATGTCATTTTCTGATTTACAAGGAAAACTCATTATTTTTCCAATGACATTCAGTTCAATTGATTAGAGTCCCATTCCTTTGCTTGTGGCTTCTTGATGAAATACTTCCTCTGATGGACTGACAGGTTAGGGGCCATCGCAGGAAGAACTTTTACCATCCACCCTATATAGGGTATTAACCTACCTATAAGGGATAAGAAAAAATAATGATCCCTTCACCCTGGAAGAAAACTCTCAGTGTATGGGGGCATTTGTTATTTATTTTTCAAAAACAAACTTCTGCTTTGGGTTTTTTTTTTAAACAAAAAGCTTTTGAAAAATTTGCTGGACGGCCATGATGTCTGATGGTACTGTCCATCAAACTTTGTATGCTTGGACAGGAACCACCACAGCAGCAGTTCTGTCAATGTAGAGAGTTGTCCAACGAGCCAGCCAGCAATGCTAAATTTGGTGGGTGCAGTTCTTTCAGTGCGGCGGAGGTATTGTCCTCTGCCATCCTGACAGAGTTAACTCTGTCCCTCAAACTGCAAATGAGATGCAAGGTGTTTCTTCCTTCTGCCATGAAATTAAAATGAAGCCTCTTGATTATACAATTTTGTGGATTCCATACGGGATTCTCTGCAATTGTTTCTATTTGATAAGACCAGCCTGAATACCAGACGGCACTATGTCACTTGGGTACAACATTTTGAGTTTGGGCTTTACTTTTACAAATCATTGTTTAGGTCTGATTTGTTACATGAACTGACCCAACCACTGGTCAAAAAGGACATCATTTCAGCTAGCTGCCAGGTGAAAATTTACATTTCTTTGCTATTTGCCAGGTTAGCTTATGTTCTACTTTCATAGCAGTTGGCCAATTTGTACAGAATCTTGGCTGTTTTGCAAGCAGCATGGTAATGAGTGAAGTTTCTTTGGTGTTTGCTTTGTTGCTTGTGAAACAGTACATAACCGCTGTTATTTATTCAGTGGCCAGGTATGTAGAGACATTTCTTGTTATTTGCACTCTGCTGGCCAAACAGTGCACAATCTCTATTACTTAGCCTGCGGCCAGGTTAATAGTGAACTTTCTTTTTCTATTTTCATGGATGTCAGCAAAATATTAAATAATTTCTACTATATAGGCAGTGGCCAAGTAAATAGCAGAGAAAATTCACTTTCCACCCGGTGGCTGTCGAAATGACCTCTGCCATAATATTAATAACCCACATGTGTTGATGGGCAAATTGTGCTGTAGGGGAATGGTCAACACCCACAAGCTACGTATGGATGTTGCCCTCTCCTGTCCAAAGATCTGCGGACCTATCAAGCTTCTTTACTGAGGGAACCCTAATGGAGACTTGATCTTTATCATCTAATGATTTCTGCACATGGAGTCTGATGCATCTGGTTTCAAGTTTTCTCCACTTATGTCTCCAGCAGCAGCTATTGCTGCAAAGATGGATT
Organism: Pleurodeles waltl; assembly: GCF_031143425.1. NCBI lineage: Eukaryota > Metazoa > Chordata > Amphibia > Caudata > Salamandridae > Pleurodeles > Pleurodeles waltl. The sequence goes on from NC_090447.1 coordinate 877,183,692, forward strand.
GGAAAATGATAGAGGGACAAAGGAATCTGCGATCTGAAATCCTGTGATTGTTTGGCAAGGCAACATTACAGGCTTGAGACAATGCAGAAGGCCTTTATCAATCTCTGTTGATGACTCCCGGGCTGCTGAGCCTTGTAAATGTCCTTGGTTATGGCCGACCGGTACTTCCTTTGTTACCAGCATTACACAAGTTTGACTCAGCTTTTAGAACCAACTAGTATTCATTCAACCATTTAGCATCCATTCAAATATTTTACTTTAAACACAAAATTACACCCACAGTAGCTCTCAGCTGATCATGTGCACGCATGTTCTGCATTCACTAGACTCAGTGTTTGCACTCACAGCCACACTTACAAGAGCACGCCGCACATGCGAGTGGCTTGGTGTCTTATTCAACACCTTTTATTGCACCAACTTTCTCTCTGACATTAAAGCCATATTGATTGTTTCAGAGAAGGAGAATTATACCATGGAAGTTTAAAGGTTCTACCAGTGCAATGTTCATTTGGATAGCTGGCAAAAATAAATAACATTAACAATACACTGGGCTCATTCTCTAATTACGCTCTTTAATAACACTAGAAGTATTTGCATATCCTTTATCTGAAGTAATATCTCTTGACAATGTTAATTTCTGTTCCACCTAACAGCCACTGTTTGTATTACTTCAAATCACAGAAAAGGTGTCCTTAGGAATACCCCTGGTGCACTGTAAGGGTACTGAGATAATAAATTGGTATTCTTACCCATATTTCTTTAGGGGATAGCCCCTCTGTGACTTTCTCAAGGTAATCGCTGGTCACAACATATTATTGATTTGGGCCCAGAATTGCTAAGATTTTGAGCCGGGTTGCGTTACTTTTTTGGCGCACCCCAATGCAAAATCTAGTTTGGGATTTCCAGAGCAAAGCACAGCCTGATTTTCATGGTGTTGCCTTGTGTTATCTTGCTTCAGGAAGGCATTAAACTGGTGAATCGTGGACACTCCTGTGTATCATTCCATGTATTTTGACTCAAACCTTTATTTACACTGACTTGTAAATATTTGTTTGCAACAAATGCTGTGCCTTCCCAAGGCTAGCGTAATGAGGAGAAATCTTTTTACTTCTTGTTGCTTCCTCTCCGCTTCGCATGAGGGCTGCAGTCTGCAACCCATATACACAGAGGAACACGTCTAAAAGGATAGTTTTGGTGCTGGAAGGTACCCCTTTCTACACAAAAACTATCCTAATCTTAAGTCAGACCCCCTTGTGAAATGACGAATAGGTGCTTGCTTTGGAGAAAGGCAGCCAAAAGTGCACCAGTGAGCTCAGCGCTCTCCCTTTCACGCAAAGCAGTGCGGCAACTACACTTGCCATGCTGCCATGTGTGAAATGTTAGTAAATATGTCTATTGAGGTAAGTTAGTTGCACATAGGTGACATCCCTTTGTGAATCTAAGGCTACTCCTGTTAGTGTTTCTTTTTTCAAAATTCTGCATCATTGCATTGAGGAGCACTGGTTTTACGAAAATGATCATGAACTTTGAAACAAGTATGGATGGAGGATAATTTGCAGTCTCCTCTATCACTCTTGAAATCATCTTTTTATTATGAGTCAGGTAGTACAAATGTAGGATGGCTGCGTCCTACATAGAAACAACAAAATTCTTCCCCATCACACAATTCTGTTCTCCTGCTTGTTTTGCTCTATGGGTCTGTCTGAGCCCAGTGCACAAGTTTCCCTCCAGAGACATATCCAAAGAATTTTACTTGCATTCAGTTATGAACATCGGAGTCACCCCAAGAAAATTCTGAGAGCTGGACAAGGCTTGCTCTTCCTGAAAGAATTCTGTAGGGTTTAACCCTATTGCAATGAGTTTGGTTAGAAAGTAAAACTTGGTGAATACACTGACATTTATGCAGTGGGATGCTATCCGATTACAAGCATTTGAAAAGTGAGATAGAGTTCGACCCCAGGTCAAGGACAATCTACATCTGTGGAACTGTTTTTGATACTTCCTGAACATGGAGTTCTGTACTGATGTTCCTCACAAATATGATTATGCCTAATGTAATCAAGCTCTGCTGGCCTGGCCTACCACTGATGAGGACCTTTCCTATCTGTGGAAAAAGGAGTCTCGAGACATAAACACAGAGCCAAGAAGCCATCTTTACCTCTCTCAGGAGTCCAGAGGACTGCTGACAAACCTACTATCTAAAAGTATAGCTGAACTATACGTGCTGACTCTGCCTGCAATACATATGTCTTTACTGCCCACCACATAAAATATAAAAATTGATGGAACATATACTTCTTTAATACTATCAATCAGATCTGTGTTATACCATACCCCTCCCCAGCCTTCAAACAACCTTCTTTGTGCTCTGCGCTGAAGTCAAAGATAATCCCAAATGTTTATATATGTATGGTGGCGTATAGTTAGGACCAAGTTTCCACTGAAAAATATTTTTTTGATTTGACTACATCTTTGGCATCGTAGACAAATCTTTTCAAAATCTTTTTTTTAAAGTGTCAAGTTAGGTCTTTGTCTTTTTGTGCATGGAAAGTTTTGGGATGATCCGTCAAGCGGGGTCGAGAAAAAGAGGGTGGTCAAAAAAAGTGTGTTTCTGATGGTAATTCCCATAGAATCTTTAGACCCGCATGCAGCCCAAACCACAGGACGGAATTACATCAAATTTGACAAAAAGGTAGCTTTCAGTCACTCACTTTTTAATTTGTTGTAAACCTGATCAGTAGTTTTTTTCGAGATATTAAAGGGAAAATAAATTTGGATATCTAGGGCCGCATATCCAGGGAGATCACCTGCTGAGATATGATCGGTTGCCAACACTTCTAACAAGAAGTGTTTGCAGCTGAAGCCGAGTCCCCCAAAAAAACAAGAAAAAAAGAAAAAGGGAGCAGTGTATGTATACCTTCATCCCCTAGCCTTGGTTCTTCATGGCTGGATCTGCGGATTTCACCAAAATTAAAAAAATAAAATGTGATCACCTGCCTTTCTGTTATTTTGCCTCTAGGTGGGCCAAGACCTGGGGGCATTGCCATTTTATAAAGCCCTGGGGGAAGCCACCTCCACCGGGCAAAATTGAATGAATATGTGGGGAGGAGGCCATATGGACCCAGGGGCCACCACCTCCCCTGGACAACAAAATAATAATAATAGGGGGAGGGCTGTAGACCCCAGACCCTTCTTCCTTTTTAATAGTGAAAGTGGCCCTGGGGAGGCAGTGCTCCCCAGGTCCTGTGGGGGATGCATGCCCCTGCTAAGTATTTTTTTAATTTACTACCTCTGGTAGGTGGTGTTCACCTGGGAGGGGGTGTTGAGGTGTTGAGGTGGTTCTCTTCAATTTACTTAAAGTAGCCTTGGGGAGGTGATGGTCCCCTGGGGCAGTCCACACAGCCCCCATATATTTCCTAAATGTTGCTTCAGGGAAGTGGTAGTCCCCGGGATATGGGGGGCTCCTTGTGTCCCCCCAAATATTTTTAGTTAGTAGTCCCAGGGATCTGGTGGTCCCTGGGGTCCAGGGCCTCTGCACACCTCCTCATATGTTTATTAAATATAGCCCTAGGGAGGTTGTGGTCCCCAGGCCCCGGGGGCTCCCCAAATATTTTTAATAGATAGCCCCGGGGAGGTGGTAGTTCCCAGGGCTCAGGGATGTCCATGTGCCCCCCTATAATTTTTATTAGGTAGCCCTGTGAAGGTAGTGGTACCTCGGACCCAAAGGGCCCACGTGGCCCCTGAAAAATATTTTTTAGGCATCCCCAGTGAGGTGGTGCATGGCACGGGATTGGGTAGCTATAGGGGGTTGGCCACTGGGCCTGAACACAGGCCAGGCCATTTGCCCAACCCCCGCCATGCACGGCCAAAGGTCATGAGTGACGGGGTGACTGGTGGTTATAGGGGACTGGTTGCAGGGCCTTGCTGGGGGATGGTGTCCGCGGGGCAAAATCTGCACAGCCCTACTCTCACTTTAATTTTTTTTATAGGCCCCAGGGATGCGGTGGTCCCCGGGAGTCCCAGGAGCAATACTGAACAAGCTCAGGGGATCGCGTAAGTGTTTTTTTAGTTTTTTTAAAATTTCCGCCAATTGAGTGATTATAGGGGGTAGGCTGCCCTGTGGCTGACCCCCTGCCACGCATGGCTGAAGGCCATACACAGCAGTCATTGGGTTAATATAAAGTCATTAAAATTACTTAACGTAAAAAAAATAGAAATTCACTGAAAAAAACAAAGGTTACATGGATCCTATAGTCAGGAAATGGAATGTTTTTAAAAGGAAATTCATGTAAAAGACCAAGGGTTACAGGGACAGATTTCAATCATACAGAACCATATAAATTCAGCAGTTATAGTTATTTCAAGTAACTATATACAGCTAGGCCCCGGGGGATGGGGTCACCAGGGCCAATAAATCTGTCAAGGAAGAGGGGCCATGCGGCCTCCCTCCCTTTTTAATAGTAAAAATGGCCCTGGGGAGGTGGTGCTCCCCTAAATATTTTTGACTTATTGTCTCAAGGAGGTGGTGGTCCATGAGGTCTGGGGGGTCTGTGTGCCCCCCCATCAATATATTTAAAGTAGCCCCAGCGAGGTGGTTATCCCCAGGGCCTGGAAGGTCTACATGGCCCCCGTAGATTTATTAAATGTAGCCCCGGGGTGGTGAGTGTCCGGAGCCCCCTAGGGGGCTCAATGTGGCTCCTCTAATGTTTTTAGTATGTAGCCATGGGGAGGTGGTCGTCCCAAGGGCCCAGGGTGGTCTGCACAGCGCCCTGACTATTTTCAATTTGTTGCCCCAGGAGGTAGTGGTCCCTGGGGCCTGATTGGGATCTGCATGGCCCCCCAGTAATAGTTCTTTAGTAGCTCCGACAACGTTGTGGTCCCCTGCCAAGCATGGACAAAGGCCGTGCGTGGTGTGGGGCTGAGTGGTTATAAGGGGTTGGCCACAGGCCAGGCTCTGCGTCCAACACCCATTATGAACGGGCAGAGGGGTTGGGTGTCGGACCTGGCCACTGGACAGGCCATATGGCTAACCCCTGCCCTGCGTGGCATGCATGGCGCAGGGTTGGGTGGTTATAGTGGGCTGGCTGCAGAGCCCTGGCTGGTGGATGGATCCCTGGTGCCAAAATCTGCTTTGCCCCACTCCCAGTGTTATTTTTTTAATAGGCCCAAGGGAGGTGGTGGTCCCCGGGCCCCAGGGCTATACTGAATAAGCATTGGAGACTGCGCTTGTTTTAAAAAAACAAATGTTGATCTGGGTTTGGTGTTTATAGAGTGTAGGCTGCCCTGCGGCTAACCCCCTGCCGCGCATGGCCGATGACCATATTTGACAGTGGTTGGGATAATGTAATGTAATCAAAATTACTTAATGCATGTCTGCGGGCAGGGAAAGAGATGAAAACTCAATTTTCAGCAAACAGAAGCATGTTGACAGCTCCCGCTTGCTGGAAGCAGAGTGCTTGCTTTTTGAGGGTGGGCACCTAGGTGAAAGCAGGAGCCGGCCCTAGTGGGTGGAGGATCCCAAGGCCATAAATGGCTCCAGTAGGGGGGCCACATGAACGCCCGCCTCTGTTCTGCATGGGCCGGCCCCAGTAAGGTAGTGGCCTTGGGACCCCCTCCCTTCTTTAAAATTTCAAATGGCCCCGGGGAGGTGGTGGTCACCTGGGCATTTGGGGGTTCTGTGGGCCCCCTGACAATCACATTTTGCCCCTGGAAGGTGGTGTTCCCGGGACTTCATTCAGCTCCAGCAGGTGGATCCATGCGGCCCCCTTCTTTGAAAAAAAAAAACCCCAAAGAGATGGTGGTCCCTAGGACCCGTAGGTCTGCATGGGCCCCCCCCCATGAATTTACCTTAAGTTAGCCCCAGAGAGATAGTGGTCCTGGAGGCTTATGAACCCCCATAGAGGGGGGCCTGTGCACCCCCTACAACTATATATTTGAGACATATATATATATATTCATATATATATATATATATATATGCTCCCAGGACCTGGCTTACCCAGAGGTTACATTAAAAACAAGGCAAGAGACAGTGCTTGGTTTTTATTTTCTTCACAGTGAAATATGTGAATTTCGCTATGAATTAGAGAGAGAATTAGAGAAAGAGATTGAGAGAGAGAAACAGAGAGCGAGAAAGAGTTAGAGGGACTGACTGAAAGGTTTTTTAGGCTTAGATGAACTATTTACTTAATGAGATAATGCGATATTTCCGGACAAATTGAAAAATAAAATGTATTTTTTAAGTAAAAAGAGTGAGATCACCTTTTGGTATGTACCTTTAATATTTGAAGTTGAAAATAAATTAAAGGAGGGAAATGACCACTGACAGATCGAGACTGGAACCCTTAACCCTAGGTGTAGGGGTTTGAGACCTTAACCACCAGGCTACAGGTGACTCTTTCCCACATTCGGATAACTTTCTTGCTTTCTCTCTTCCATTTTATAATGGGATGGAAGAGAGAAGAGAGAAAGTGAGAAAGTGACAGGACCCCAGGAGGAGCCTGAATGCCCCCGCAGTCTTAGGCAGCTCCTCACGTAGTGCAGGAGCCAGCATTGCTCCCACAAGCAGGGAGCTGATTTAAATAGCAGCTCGCTTCTTGTGGGAGCAATCTTTTCATCTGTTTCCCTGCACACATATCTGCTTGCAGGGAAACAGATGAAAACTCCACTTCCTGCATGCAGTGGTCCCCACAGGCCAAGTGTCCACAACGGACCCCCTTTGTTAATTAATTTCAGCTAAGGAGAAAGTGGCAGTCACTGGGGCTGCAGGGGGCCACATGCCTCCCCAATTAATTATCTAAATTGCCATGGGGCGGTGGTGGTCCCCTGGGTGTAGAGGACCATGAGGCCCCCCATTAATTATATACATTTCACTGGGGAGGCGGTGGTCCCTGGGGCAGTGGGAGGCCATGCGGGTACCCCGCATTATTGTAAGAGCCTTTACCACGGGGAGATTGTAGTCCTCTGGGCCCTCATGCATATTATTCAATGCCCCAGATCGGTGGTGATACTCTGGGCTGTGTGTAGGAGGGGGGGCTGCATATGTTCCCCACATGAATTTTTAAAAATTGGCCCCAGGGAGGATGTGGTCCCTGGGGCGCAGGGGTTGCCAAACTGGCACCTCTGCATAATCAATAACAAATGCCCCGGGAAGGTGGTGGTTCCCTGAGCTCCAGGAGGGGCTGTGCACGTCGTCCCCCCCACCGTTTTTTTAACCTCCTTTGCCCCAGGGAGGTGGCTGGTCCCAGGACTGCGGGGAACTGCGCGGCCCCCTGTGGATTTTAATCTCAGCCCTGGGGAGGTGGTAGTCCCAGGGGCTACAATAAGCCCTAGGACGGAGGCTCCGTGTGCCCCATCCTTTTTTTTAGCACCTCAATGCCTCCAGGACCTGGCCCGCCCAGGAGCAAATGAAAGGAAGAGAGCAGGATACTGCGCTTTTATTGTAGAAAAACTCAGAAAAATCCCCAGAGCTTTTTGAGATAAAATAAAATGCTTTTTAGCCCTCACAGGGTACCTAGGGTAACCGCTGCACCAAACCGAGAGGCTCAGGGGGTACCTACCATTGCCCCTTTTCTTTTTTTTTTGTGTGACTTGGCTGAAGTCCCTAAATGACTGCCAATACTTTCTTGTTGAAGTTCTGGCAGCCAATCAGATATCAACCCAGGCACAGTTGGTTCTGCAGAAAATCTTGTCGCTAGAAATCTATATTTTTTAACCTTTGGTATCTTAAAAACTACTGAACAGATTTATACCAAATCACAAAAAGCACACTTTCTGGACGAAGAGCTAGGATTTTGCCATATTTGGTGTAGTTCCGTCCAACGGTTCGGTCTGTAGTCGTGTTCAAAATCCCTGTGGAAAAATGCGTTGGGTAAATGTGTTTTGGGACTTCCCCTTTTTCGTAGAGGATCACCCCAAAACTTTCTTAGCAGCTGCTGAACTGACTGAAGTATAAGTTTTGAACATTTCCTGAAGATTCATCAATCGGCGTCACAGTGATTGAACAAACAAAAAACGTTCTTCCTACGGAACCTAGGTCCGAACTATAACTACCAACAGGCAACCGCCAGTACGTAATTAGAAAGATAGATAGATAGATAGATAGATAGATAGATAGATAGATAGATAGATAGATAGATAGATAGATACCTCTTGCTTTGCATGTGCATCACTGTGGAGCACATCCAATGTCGATCTGTTGTTGTGAGTTCATCTGCCGCAGCTCAACTAACCGGAACAGAGACCTGGGGATGTAAAAAATCTTCTCTCATCAACAAAAACTCAGGGTTTTCATATAATATTTTAGTCTATTAGCTTGAGAGATGTTTTCCTCATCTCTCTTACTGGACATTAGGCTATTGCGCAAGAAGCAATACTATCATGAGGAAATGGGAAATAAGCTGCACAGACTGTGTTCTTTACTAGGGACAATAACATACTTTCACATTCTACTGCATTGGTAAATATTGCACATTGCCCTTTTTGCATGGTCACCCCTAGCTTTTTGTCTTCTGTTGCTGAACCTGTTTTTGTTGGCATTAGGACTCCATGCCCTTTTTCCCTGCTAACCAGTGGTAAAGTGCTTGTGCTTTCTTCCAAAAACATGGTACAACTAGCATCTGCCTGACTGGTACATTTATTTCTTCCATGTACACTCTTAGTAAATGGTCCTGAAAAATAAATGCTGCTAATGGGCGGCAGCGCTTATTGTGACAACCACTAAAGTAACTTTGTAAAACATGTCTAAGGACTGCCACTGTAGCCTGTAGTGCAGTTCTAAACTGCCATTTCTACCTGACAAAATAAGCCTTTTCCAGGCCTATGCCTTCCTATTAATACTTCTAAATCACCCCTCATGTAGGTCCTAAAGGCTAATAGGGCAGGGTGAACTGTGTTTAAAACGTAGGACATATGTACTTACTTTTTCCATGTCCTGGCATTGAAAAGCTCCTAGAGTTGTTTCCACTTTTGAAAGGCGTATCTCTCCCATTGACTGGCACTGGGTTACCTTATTACATTTAATAACTGCTAACGTTAAATTGGGGGCAGATAAAAATTTGCTGTTTGCACTCAACTGAATCACAATGTAAATCCTCTTTAATGGTGTAGTCAGAATGTAAAATTAAATTTCTGAAAATGCCAATTTTAGAAAGTTGGAAGTTTCTTGTCCCAACAAACTGTGCATTTCTGCCAGTTTACTGGGTCCCATGAGTGAATGGCTCTGTACAAAGGGGCTTAGGTGTGAACAGTATGAACCATTTGGAAAGGGTAACTAGGGAAAGGCTGTACCCAGCCCCACTTGCACTTCAAAGGGCTTTGCATCCTGAACACACAAAGGAACCTGGCATCAGGCCTACCATGCCTTTTGTTACCCCCAGACAGTTTGGAGCCTTGACCGGGACAGGGTGAGAACTTTGCAGAACCAGATATGGGGGTAGGGCACGAAGTCACCCACAAAATGCTGGCACAAGGTATAAATATTGGCCCTCCAGAGCCACCCATCAGAACACTCCAGGACCTGTGGAAGATTTAGAACAAGTGTAGTTATGTTGCCAGAAGCCTGCCATGCTGCTTGAAGGACTGCCTGCTCTCTGTTAAGAAAGACTGGACCTTCCTGTCTTCTTCCCAGGCTACCCTGAGTGACTTCAAGTGTCAGTTGGCTAACCTCCTATGTGAGCTACAGGAACACAATAAGCTTCAGAGGCCTCCCGGCAACTGTCCAGCAGACCTGTTGCAATTGGACCTGCCTGAGATCTCCTGCTGCCCTCTGATGGAGTGAGTACTGATCCCTAAGAGGTAATTCCCAGGTCCTGGACCTTTGGCTGGCAACAGTAAGAGCTTGTCCAAATAAAAAATGTGAAAAATGTGATGTTTGAGCTCATCGCGACCATGAACGAGCCCTTTCGTGCCTAGACTCTGCTGCCAGCAACAACCAACAGCCAAACACTCAGCTCAAACCTTCGCTTCACACCGACAAAGACTGTCTGTGGCTACCAGCAACACAAGACTTGCACTTTGCACTACAGCAATGACATCCAGCAAATACTGCCAATTCAAAGCTACAGTAACGACCATCCACAACGTTTGACCGGCTGTACAGTATGTAACAATGGCCACCCTGACACAACCAGCTCTTCATGCTACAGTGACAACCAGCTGATATATTCAACATACTCTTCAAGGCCTCCTCTACTGTTAGTGGAACACTTCACTCTGGACTTAGAAGGTAGCTTTTCAGTGAGACTAACCTGATCCCTATTTCCAACCTGCGTACTATCTCAGTTGGCCTGGACTTGTGACTTTCCCAAGGTCTAGCGTGACCAGACCATAAATGGTGGCATGTGCTTTTAGGTGCTGTTTTCACTAAAACCTTTACATTTTATTATCTCCAGTTTTACTGATTGGATTATTGCTGTTTTGTTATCATCTGAATTATTAAAGTTACCAACATTTTCCTAAATTGGTTTGGGAGTTTTCTTGGTTTGTGTTTTTCACTTAACTATTGTTTGTTTGCTGCATCAATACTTTACACAGTGCCTCTAAGTTAAGCCTGGCTTCTTTTGTGCCAAGCAACCAAAGTGTTAACTACGGGTTACTTTTGTGACTTTTGTGGTTCACCCTGATAAGGAATGTGGTTGTCGTCTGAGTGGAGCTGCGCACCCTTCAACCAATAACCCTATTTCTCGCAGTAAATATTAATTCAGTTAACTTAAAGTCACTGTTCTTTTTGTGCTATCAAAATAAGATCATCTTAAAACCAACAAGCTCTCTTGTTGACATGTGACAGCACTTGCACATTATAGAAAGTGGAACCAATTGATACTTCATGGTATTGCCAGGAATCCACATGGAACTGGGCAGTACTGTCCTGGCCTGTCTTTTACTTAATGACTTCCCAGGAGACTGAAGTCAGGACCCCCATTGAAATTCTCTGCTGAGGCTAATTTGGGAAAAGGGGTTAGTAGATAACAAGGAATGCCTGAAACCTGGAAGAAAAAGGACAGGACAGAAGCTGAAAACTAAAGCAGATTGGAACAGACGGTTGTAAGAATCCTATACATGTCCTGATTACAGTAATGTCTACAAAAGGCAAAACTAGAAAGAGAGCACATATCCAGTGCAGTAAACCTCTGGTGGGAAAAAGGCAGGTACAAAGTAGATAAACTATAGACTAACCACTAACTGATAAGTTTTTTGCTCCATGGAAAAAGAGCCATTGGTAAATAAACAAAATCACAATAAGGCAAGGAGCAGCTATGCTCACAGATCCTCGTGAGATATCAAGTACCTCCTTTGATAGAAGAGCTCTATGTGGGTGTCTATGAATGACTGGGAGTGGGTGTTTGAAAAGCTTCAACACTCCGTCCATCATTTTATTTTGTGATATTGCCTTGTGCATCCTAAGTGGCTAGGGTATGCCCAGACGTGGATCCCTTGATTGCTGCACCACTGGATTCAAGCTAGCCTGGCTGATAAAGGGTGATACCCTGAAACCGGTCCCAGGATGTTTGAATCCTGTCCAGGGAGGACCTGGCTTGGCAGTTCGGGCTGGACTGCTCCCATTGGAAGCAGGGTCAAGACTGATTTGCATATAGCTAGGTCTAAACTGGGGTGACATGGCAAGCAAAATAACGATGGATTAAACCCAGATCTGTGACTGGGGGTGAATGTTTGAAACGTTTCAAAACTCCGTCCATCATTTTATTTTGTGATATTGCCTGGTTTCTGTGAATGAGGCACCAAATATAAAAAAATATTGGAATACTCATGTAAAAATAACTAAAAAGGAATACAAACACAAACAAGGACAAAGGGAATGGAACATGAAAAACAGAATTCTGAAACTGGTCCCCCTGTAAAGCAGAAGTGCATTCTAGTTAACATGGAAAAGATAAAGTATGACAGAATACAGAAAGGCAGACAGATCAAACCAAGTAACTAGTAATTTAAGATGGGCACAATAAGCTAGGATATGGACAAAAGCAAGGATTGGTAATATGCAACTAAAGCAAATAACATTGTATCCAGGGCACAGACACTGGAACACAAACAGTAAACACTAATAAAGAATTCAGGTACAGCAGGAAACACTGGAGTACAGGGAAAGGAATCTGCATACAAAGAAGAACAACGCTGGAAGTATGCCGAGCAGATAAGGACTATAATGCATCAACATTTTTGGTATTGAAACCACTACTGGAATGAGATGGGTAGCAGGGAATGTCATATGTAAGATAGTGTTCTGTGGTAAACTGTGGGGAAAGTAGGACCCCAGAGGATCCGTATAAGCACCACATGGTGGTAGGATGACAGCGTCCCACTTTGTGAGGGATAAATGTATGTGAATTACACACCTCAGAACCTCCACTCACACCTGCATCCAGACTCAGCCCAATGTGGCCCCTTGACATAAAAAACTACTCATATACCCCAACTGCATGTGTCATTATTATATCTGCTTTATGTCTACATAACCATCAGATCCTCTGAACCCCTCGAAGGAGCCACTGCTCCTTCCTTACCTTTCCTTGAGAGCCATCAATTCATATGAAATTTGACACCAATTGGCAATGAATTTTGGCAGATATAGATATATTGATTTCTCTGATATTCAAATCAACCCTTCTTCTTGATAATTCACTTTAGAAACGTATAGCAAAATGTGAGTTTACAGTAATCCAGAAATCTTCCTCTTACTTTTATGTCTCTCCAGTTTACCAGAATTTTTCAAGTTAGGAGTATCAAGAACACTGAGCAAAGTTTCTCTTCTTTTTCTGGTTATAAGTGTGCTTGAGCATTGGGCTCTTTTTTTGAAGGTGGTTGGGTATAGTGACATTCCAACTGTGCTATATGTGAAGGCTAGCTGGGCACTCTAAAACTGAACTACTTTCAGTTTTACAGGAGTCACTCTAACCCTTTTGAACCTCTCCATTGTTGTTAACTTGCCAGGGCTATAATGTGACTGCATGAATGGAATTCAAGATCTAACAAAGCAACAGTTGGAAAAGCACTAAACAGCATAACACTTATCCTGAAAAGTAACACTTTGGGCACTATAAAGTACATTGTGGTTTATGTAAAATGTGGATAGTACTGGACAGCATTTAGCCGGAGATGTATGCTTGTATTGTAGGACACATTATGATATATCTACCCTAATTATAGGAAACATCACACAGAGAGAAACTGTTGTTCCTAATAGTGTGAATTGTACGAAGGGGCTTAGGTGGCAGCTGAGAGTCATCAGTACCTCATTAACCTACTAACAGATCCTAGCACTATATTAGAGAGGTCTAGTGATTTCTACTTGTTGTTTGTTTAGCTTCTGAAAGTGTCTCCAGAAAAATTCCTACGCTACCACAGCATGAGTGATCAAAACATGACATGACTTCAGAACCAAGGTAAATAGCACAAATGAGATTGCAGAAACAGCTCTCAGAGATCAGTAGGCTAGTGGCCGACTAAATAGTTGAAACATTACCGTCCATCTGGCCGCAGGCTAAATAATGGAGATAATGTAATATTTGACTGTGGGCTAGATAAATAGTGCTGAAGGACATCTTTATTTAGCAGAAATCAAGAAAAAACAGTCTCCAAGTAATGGAGGGTGAAGCATTTGAAAGTAAGTGCATATACAAATGTACAAATGTATGAACAATGGTAAGTCCATGGATTAAGCTAAGTTGTTTGTAGTTGAAAAACAGTAAAGATCTATTTCGAATAAAACAATTTGTGTTATTTTAATATTATAGCAACAATTTAAGAATGATACTTTGTTTCAGGAGCTTCAGGATATGACATACATATATTTTGCGCTGCAGTCTGAGAGTGTTTGGCTTGTTGCAAAGTATAATGAGCACAGCTTTTAAATAGGTTACACTTATGAGAACATTTAGCTTTTTTAATGTTCACGATTTTCCTTTTGATGGTTTTTTAGAACTGTGCTTATTTGGGCTTCTTGTGAATGGCCTTGTGCTAGTTTTGGACTTGTTTTAAAGGGATTTTGAGTTTGCTTAGCATTCCAGAGTTGGCAACACAGAAGCGGTTAACAAGCAGCAGCAAACAGGAAATGCAGAGAGATAGGTGGTATCTGGGCCACAGAGGGAGGGACACTTACAGTACATTTGGATTTTAAGGACACAGTGCTATTGGACACTTGTAGGACGTACATTAAGTGAATCCCAGCAATGTGGCTTTTGTGGCTCAGGGGAAGTGGAAGCAAGAGACAGGTAAACAATGCATTTGGGTAATTCACAAAGCAGTGCCTTTTTCATACTCTTCATCAGACGGAGTGGGTTTCAGGTATAAATGCTTGTTGGTGGGACATCGTGAGTGGCCCTTCAGCCACACTGACATGTTAGTCACCATCCAATGTACCTTGGGCCGGGTGTTTAGTTTTTAACATACTAAGTAGTGTTTTAATTGGGCAAGGTCCTGTGCTTTCATTTTTTCCTTGACAGGGCTTTCTCAGCAAAAGAAATTGGGAAACCTAAAAAAAAATCTGAGTGACAGGCTTAGAGGCTATACCTCACTAAAGTCATTATGGAGAAGGACTGAAGGAGGAAGGATCAATAGGAGGAAAATGATAACCAGTGGGAGGGGAAGTAACACAGTGTAGAGTACCAGGAGGGCTAGGACGTCCAGAGCCACGAGAATCAGGACAAGAAAAGCCAGGTCCAGGTTGACTAAATCCACGAGGACCAGGGTGCCAATTCCAAAAGGGACCAGGAACAAATAGATGCTGATGAGCACAACAAGGAAAAACAGGATTAGGGGTACCGGGACCACCTCGAGAAGGATGGCAAGGAGGATGCAAACAAGGGAATCAGTACCAATTGGATGAGGCCAAAAAGAACAGAAGGAACAGAGTTAGAATGAATAGAACACACTGGAACATAATGATGAGGAGGGCTGGGGGGCAAGCCCACTGGCCAGAACCAGATTGACAGGGATGACCAGGGGAAGGAGCAGCAGACCCAAATGGACAGACCAAACAGGGCCAGTTGGAGTCCAATGTAAAGAAAGATCAGAGGCAGGAGGTGTAGGAGGCTGGACTGGCTTGTAGTGAGTACCAAGGGGTACTTACACCTTGCACCAGGCCCACGTATCCCTTATTAGTGTATAGGGTGTCTAGCAGCTTAGGCTGATAGATAATGGTAGCTTAGCAGAGCAGCTTAGGCTGAACTAGGAGACGAAACTCCTACAGTACCACTAGCGTCACTTGCACAATATCATAAGAAAACACAATACACAGATATACTGAAAATAAAGGTACTTTATTTTTATGACAATATGCCAAGGTATCTCAGTGAGTACCCTCAGTATGAGGATAGCAAATATACCCACGATATATGTACACAATACCAAAAATATGCAGTGTAGTCTTAGAAAACAGTGCAAACAATGTGTAGTTACAATAGGATGCAATGGGAGCACATAGGGATAGTGGCAACACAAACCATATACTCCAAAAGTGGAATGCGAACCACGAATGGACCCCAAACCTATGTGGCCTTGTAGAGGGTCGCTGGGACTGTAAGAAAACAGTTAGGGTTAGAAAAATAGCCCTCCCCAAGACCCTGAAAAGTGAGTGCAAAGTGCACTAAAGTTCCCCAAAGAGCACAGAAGTCGTGATAGGGGAATTCTGCAGGAAAGACCAACACCAGCAATGCAACAACGATGGATTTCCAGACGAGAGGACCTGTGGAACAAGGGGTCCAAGTCCAAAACTCACAAGCAAGTCGGAGATGGGCAGATGCCCAGGAAATGCTAGCTGTGGGTGCAAAGAAGCTGCTACAAGACAGTAGAAGCTGAGGATTCTGCAAGAACGACAAGGGCTAGAAACTTCCCCTTTGGAGGATGGATGTCCCACATCGTGACGAGTTGTGCAGAAGTGTTTTCCTGAAAAAAGACAACAAACAAGCCTTGATAGCTGCAAATCGTGCAGTAAGAGTTTTTGGATGCTGCTGTGGCCCAGGAGGGACCAGGATATCGCCAATTGCGTCTGGGGACAGAGGAGGTGTCCAGCAAGACAAGGAGCCCTCTCAGAAGCAGGCAGCACCCGGAGAAGTGCCGGAACAGGCACTACAAAGAGGAGTGAAACGGTGCTCACCCAAAGTTGCACAAGAGAGTCCCGCGCCGCCGGAGGACAACTCAGGAGGTCCTGCAATGCAGGTTAGAGTGCCGAGGACCCAGGCTTGGCTGTGCACAGAGGATTTCCGCCGGAAGTGCACAGAGGCCGGAGTAGCTGTAAAAGACGTGGTACCCAGCAATGCAGTCTGGCGTGGGGAGGCAAGGACTTACCTCCACCAAACTTGGACTGAAGAGTCACTGGACTGTGGGAGTCACTTGGACAGGGTTGCTGGATTCAAGGGACCTCGCTCGTCGTGCTGAGAGGAGACCCAGGGTACCAGTAATGCAGTTCCTTGGTACCTGCGATTGCAGGGGGAAGATTCCGTCGACCCACGGGAGATTTCTTCGGAGCTTCTAGTGCAGAGAGGAGGCAGACTACCCCCACAGCATGCACCACCAGGAAAACAGTCGAGAAGGCGGCAGGATCAGCGTTACAGTGTCGCAGTAGTCGTCTTTGCTACTTTGTTGCAGTTTTGCAAGCTTCCAGCGCGGTCAGCAGTCGATTCCTTGGCAGAAGGTGAAGAGAGAGATGCATAGGAACTCTGATGAGCTCTTGCATTCGTTATCTAAGGAATTCCCCAAAGCAGAGACCCTAAATAGCCAGAAAAGAGGGTTTGGCTACTTAGGAGAGAGGATAGGCTAGCAACACCTGTAGGAGCCTATCAGAAGGAGTCTCTGACGTCACCTGCTGGCCCTGGCCACTCACAGCAGTCCAGTGTGCCAGCAGCACCTCTGTTTCCAAGATGGCAGAGGTCTGGAGCACACTGGAGGAGCTCTGGGCACCTCTCAGTGGAGGTGCAGGTCAGGGGAGTGGTCACTCCCCTTTCCTTTGTCCAGTTTCGCGTCAGAGCAGGGCTGAGGAGTCCCTGAACCAGTGTAGACTGGCTTATGCAGAAATGGGCACCATCTGTGCCCATGAAAGCATTTCCAGAGGCTGGGGGAGGCTACTCCTCCCCTGCCTTCACACCTTTTTCCAAAGGGAGAGGGTGTAACACCCTCTCTCTGAGGAAGTCCTTTGTTCTGCCTTCCTGGGCCAAGCCTGGCTGGACCCCAGGAGGGCAGAAACCTGTCTGATGGGTTGGCAGCAGCAGCAGCTGCAGTGAAACCCCTGAAAAGGCAGTTTGGCAGTACCCGGTGCTACAGACCCGTGGGATCATGGGATTGTGCCAATAATGCCAGGATGGCATAGAGGGGGCAATTCCATGATCTTAGACATGTTACATGGCCATATTCGGAGTTACCATTGTGAAGCTACACATAGGTAGTGACCTATGTGTAGTGCACGCGTGTAATGGTGTCCCCGCACTCACAAAGTCCGGGGAATTTGCCCTGAACGATGTGGGAGCACCTTGGCTAGTGCCAGGGTGCCCACACACTAAGTAACTTAGCACCCAACCTTTACTAGGTAAAGGTTAGACATATAGGTGACTTATAAGTTACTTAAGTGCAGTGGTAAATGGCTGTGAAATAACGTGGACGTTATTTCACTCAGGCTGCAGTGGCAGGCCTGTGTAAGAATTGTCAGAGCTCCCTATGGGTGGCAAAAGAAATGCTGCAGCCCATAGGGATCTCCTGGAACCCCAAATACCCTGGGTACCTCAGTACCATATACTAGGGAATTATAAGGGTGTTCCAGTATTCCAATGTGAATTGGTGAAATTGGTCACTAGCCTGTTAGTGACAATTTGGAAAGAAATGAGAGAGCATAACCACTGAGGTTCTGGTTAGCAGAGCCTCAGTGAGACAGTTAGGCATCACACAGGGAACACATACATATAGGTCACAAACTTATGAGCACTGGGGTCCTGGCTAGCAGGGTCCCAGTGACACATAACAAACATACTGAAAACATAGGGTTTTCTATATGAGCACTGGGCCCTGGCTGGCATGTTCCCAGTGAGACAGTGAAAACACCCTGACATACAATCACAAACAGGCCAAAAGTGGGGGTAATAAGGCTAGAAAGAGGCTACTTTCTCACACAACCCCCCCCCCCCCAAACGAAGGACAATAAGGCTAACCTTGGCCAGTTGAGACTTTATTGTCTAAGTGGTGATAAGTAGAGAGTAGCTCTGCAATAGACTGGTTACTCCCTTTATCATCCACTATATGGTTACTTCCCTGTGGGGATGTAAACCACCCTGTTTGAAGTTTTTTAGCTAAGCAACAATGTGAAGATGTATTTTCAGAGTTTCTATCAGTAAGTTTTAGTTTAGAGCAGTAGGAATTATCCACTGAACCTATTTGTATTGATGGAAATGCCAGACAGGGATGCTGTCTCAGTAAAGCCATAGATGGGCAAAAACTTTGTCCATATGGCTGGAAGAGAGAACAGGGATGCTGTTTCTCTTTAGTTGGAGTAGGGCAGGGATGCTGTCCTATGAGCTCCACATTAGGGCAGGGATGCTGTCCTCAGTGTTGTGAGGTAGTGCAGGGTTTCTGCACTAAAGTTTCTCTGGGAGGGTTGGAGGGATGCTCCTTGTTAACTAAAATGGTGCTCTTTTTCTCACCAATGTTAGTTATCCCACAGAGAGGTACTTCCACCACAGGGAGTACAGCTTTGCCGCTAATGATTCCCTTGGAACAGGTGCCACCCCAGGAGAGGTTTCTCCCACCACAGGAATGGTATCCTGAATGGTAGGGTGGTTAGGGGATACTGTGATACCCTTTTTACCTGTTGATGGAGAGGGATCCTGAGTTTTCAGGCCTTCTCTCCTTTGCTTTTTCATTTCAGTAGAAATGAGAGGGAACAATTCCTCTGGGATGCCCAGCATGGCTGCATGGGCATAAAACTATACATCAGCCCAACCTGAGGCCTCTAGGTCATTACCTAAGAGACCGTCTACAGGTAAGCTAGGTGATACTACCACCTGCTTAGGGCCAGTAACTCCACCCCAACTAAACTGAATTATAGCTAAGGGAAGAAACTTAGTGGAGTTATGGACATCAATAATCTTATACTGTTGTCCAATGATGTGTTGTTCAGGATGCACTAGGTTTTCAGTTACCAAAGTGATACTGGCACCTGTGTCCCTGTAGGCCAAGGCCTCAACACCATTTATTGAAACTGTCTGCCTGTACTTATCCATTGTAAGGGGACAAGCAGCCAGTGTGGAAAGGCCAATGCCACTAGGTGTAACAGAAACTGTCTTGGGACTGACTACCCCAGTTTCTACTATGGACCTATAAGTGAACCCAACTACACCCTTAACTTGACTGTTGCCAGCAGTCCCACCACTAGTACCACTACTGCAAAGGGCACTAGAGCTCGATGTATTAGTGGTGGTAGGCTCAGGGGGTTTACCTGGACAGGACTTATCCCCTGGCCTATGGTCTCTGTTTTTACACACAAAGCACCAAGGCTTTTTAACTTGTGTAGGTTGAGAAGAAGAGGAAGAATTTGTTTTATCCCCACCCCCTGAAGAGTGTTTAAGATTTGAAGTGGGATCTTTGGTTTTACCCTTATCCCCATGCTTATCTTGAGATTTTTCACCATCTTTCTTCTTGCCATCTTTGTCACCCCCTGTATGAACTTTTCTGTTCACTCTTGTTCTGACCCATTTGTCTGCCTTCTTTCCCAATTCTTGGGGAGAGGTCAGATCAGAGTCTACCAGGTACTGGTGCAACAAATCAGACACACAATTATTAAGAATATGCTCTCTCAGGATTAAGTTATACAGGCTTTCATAATCAGTAACTTTACTGATATGTAACCACCCCTCCAAGGCCTTCACTGAATGGTCAACAAAGTCTACCCAGTCTTGTGAAGACTCCTTTTTGGTCTCTCTGAACTTCATCCTGTACTGTTCAGTGGTTAAGCCATAACCATCCAGGAGTGCATTCTTAAGAACTGCAAAATTATTAGCATCACTTTCTTTCACAGTAAGGAGCCTATCCCTACCCTTTCCACTAAATGATAGCCATAGGATAGCAGCCCACTGCCTTTGAGGGACATCCTGTACAACACAGGCCCTCTCAAGTGCAGCAAACCACTTGTTAATGTCATCCCCCTCCTTATAAGGGGGAACTATCTTATGTAGATTCCTAGAATCATGCTCTTTTGCAGGATGACTATGGGGAATACTGCTGCTGCCACCATGGGGTTCTAAACCCAATTTCTGTCTTTCTCTTTCTACTTCTAAGGACTGTCTATCCAAATCCAGCTGTTGCTTCTTGAGCTTCAGCCTGGTTTGTTCCACTCTCAATCTATTGAGCTCCCTTTCTAACACTCTGTCATCAGGGTGGGTGGGTGGGACATGCCTAGAAACAGAAGTATGGTGAGAATGAACAGAAGGAGACCTGTCCCTAACAGATGGCATCCTAACAGCTTCGCTAACAGAAACATCACTTCTACTATGATGAGAAGGAATACTCTTACTGTGATGTGAGACAACACTCTCAGTATGGTGTGACTCTACATCAGTACCAGCTATGCTAGGTTGTCTGATAATGGACAGGCTAGGAAGTTTCCTTTCTAAATCTTTTGCTAGGGGTGCCCCAGGATCAGATTGGGAACCATCAGCTAACTTTTCAACAGAAGTGCCATCTTTGGCCTTATCCTGTTCAACAAGCATATTCACCAACAGTTCTCTAGAGGGATTCTTCCCTACACTTAAACCTCTTTCTATGCAGAGACTCCTTGCTCCTTTCCAGCTAAGGTGATCATAAGCAAGTTTGAACAGATCAACAGTTTGGCCTGTGCCAGACATTTTTAGAAAGTGTTTAAGTGATAAAAAAAGTAAGAAAAAAGTTTTTCAGAACTTTTGGAAAGACAGAAAAAAACTTTTAAAACTTTTTAAGAACTTTTTAGAAAGTTTAGAGGTACTTTTCAGCACTTTAGAAAAGAAGTGAGGGAAGAAAAGCGAAACTTTTTGGTTAAGTGTACATACACTGAACTTGTTTTGTGTATTTTTCTCTTATGAAAAGTACAGTGACAAAAGTGGTAAGTAGTTGCAAAGTACTTATCCCACCGCTGCACAACCAATGTAGGAGGCTGGACTGGCTTGTAGCAAGTACCAAGGGGTACTTACACCTTGCACCAGGCCCAGGTATCCCTTATTAGTGTATAGGGTGTCTAGCAGCTTAGGCTGATAGATAATGGTAGCTTAGCAGAGCAGCTTAGGCTGAACTAGGAGACGAGTGAAGCTCCTACAGTACCACTAGTGTCACTTGCACAATATCATAAGAAAACACAATACACAGATATACTAAAAATAAAGGTACTTTATTTTTATGACAATATGCCAAAGTATCTCAGTGAGTACCCTCAGTATGAGGATAGCAAATATACAAATGTACACAATACCAAAAATATGCAGTATAGTCTTAGAAAACAGTGCAAACAATGTATAGTTACAATAGGTTGCAATGGGAGCAGATAGGGATAGGGGCAACACAAACCATATACTCCAAAAGTGGAATGCGAACCACGAATGGACCCCAAACCTATGTGACCTTGTAGAGGGTCGCTGGGACTGTAGGAAAACAGTTAAGGTTAGAAAAATAGCCCACCCCAAGACCCTGAAAAGTGAGTGCAAAGTGCACTAAAGTTCCCCAAAGAGCACAGAAGTCGTGATAGGGGAATTCTGCAGGAAAGACCAACACCAGCAATGCAACAACGATGGATTTCCAGACGAGAGGACCTGTGGAACAAGCGGACCAAGTCCAAAAGTCACAAGCAAGTCGGAGATGGGCAGATGCCCAGGAAATGCCAGCTGTGGGTGCAAAGAAGCTGCTACTAGACAGTAGAAGCTGAGGATTCTGCAAGAACGACAAGGGCTAGAAACTTCCCCTTTGGAGGATGGATGTCCAACGTCGTGAAGAGTTGTGCAGAAGGGTTTTCCTGAAGAAAGACCGTAAACAAGCCTTGCTAGCTGCAAATCGTGTGGTAAGGGTTTTCGGATTGTGTTGTGGCCCAGGAGGGACCAGGATGTTGCCAATTGCGCCTGGGGACAGAGGGGGCGTCCAGCAAGACAAGGAGCCCTCTCAGAAGCAGGCAGCACCCGGAGAAGTGCCAGAACAGGCACTACGAAGAGGAGTGAAACGGTGCTCACCCGAAGTTGCACAAGAGAGTCCCATGCCGCCAGAGGACAACTCAGGAGGTCCTGCAATGCAGGTTAGAGTGCTGTGGACCCAGGCTTGGCTGTGCACAAAGGATTTCCGCCGGAAGTACACAGAGGCCGGAGTAGCTGCAAAAGACGCGGTTCCCAGCAATGCAGTCTGGCGTGGGGAGGCAAGGACTTACCTCCACCAAACTTGGACTGAAGAGTCACTGGACTGTGGGAGTCACTTGGACAGGGTTGCTGGATTCAAGGGACCTCGCTCGTCGTGCTGAGAGGAGACCCAGGGTACCGGTAATGCAGTTCTTTGGTGCCTGCGATTGCAGGGGGAAGATTCCGTCGACCCACGGGAGATTTCTTCGGAGCTTCTAGTGCAGAGAGGAGGCAGACTACCCCCACAGCATGCACCACCAGGAAAACAGTCGAGAAGGCGGCAGGATCAGCGTTACAGTGTCGCAGTAGTCGTCTTTGCTACTTTGTTGCAGTTTTGCAAGCTTCCAGCGCGGTCAGCAGTCGATTCCTTGGCAGAAGGTGAAGAGAGAGATGCAGAGGAACTCTGATGAGCTCTTGCATTCGTTATCTAAGGAATTCCCCAAAGCAGAGACCCTAAATAGCCAGAAAAGAGGGTTTGGCTACTTAGGAGAGAGGATAGGCTAGCAACACCTGAAGGAGCCTATCAGAAGGAGACTCTGATGTCACCTGCTGGCCCTGGCCACTCACAGCAGTCCAGTGTGCCAGCAGCACCTCTGTTTCCAAGATGGCAGAGGTCTGGAGCACACTGGAGGAGCTCTGGGCACCTCCCGGGGGAGGTGCAGGTCAGGGGAGTGGTCACTCCCCTTTCCTTTGTCCAGTTTCGCGCCAGAGCAGGGCTGAGGGGTCCCTGAACCGGTGTAGACTGGCTTATGCAGAAATGTGCACCATCTGTGCCCATGAAAGCATTTCCAGAGGCTGGGGGAGGCTACACCTCCCCTGCCTTCACACCTTTTTCCAAATGGAGAGGGTGTAACACCCTCTCTCTGAGGAAGTCCTTTGTTCTGCCTTCCTGGGCCAAGCCTGGCTGGACCCCAGGAGGGCAGAAACCTGTCTGAGGGGTTGGCAGCAGCAGCAGCTGCAGTGAAACCCCTGAAAAGGCAGTTTGGCTGTACCTGGGTCTGTGCTACAGACCCGTGGGATCATGGGATTGTGCCAATAATGCCAGGATGGCATAGAGGGGGCAATTCCAATTCTTAGACATGTTACATGGCCATATTCGGACTTACCATTGTGAAGCTACACATAGGTAGTGACCTATGTGTAGTGCACACGTGTAATGGTGTCCCCGCACTCACAAAGTCCGGGGAATTTGCCCTGAACGATGTGGGAGCACCTTGGCTAGTGCCAGGGTGCCCACACACTAAGTAACTTAGCACCCAACCTTTACTAGGTAAAGGTTAGACATATAGGTTACTTATAAGTTACTTAAGTGCAGTGGTAAATGGCTGTGAAATAACGTGGACGTTATTTCACTCAGGCTGCAGTGGCAGGCCTGTGTAAGAATTGTCAGAGCTCCCTATGGGTGGCAAAAGAAATGCTGCAGCCCATAGGGATCTCCTGGAACCCCAATACCCTGGGTACCTCAGTACCATACACTAGGGAATTATAAGGGTGTTCCAGTATGCCAATGTGAATTGGTGAAATTGGTCACTAGCCTGTTAGTGACAATTTGGAAAGAAATGAGAGAGCATAACCACTGAGGTTCTGGTTAGCAGAGCCTCAGTGAGACAGTTAGGCATCACACAGGGAACACATACATATAGGTCACAAACTTATGAGCACTGGGGTCCTGGCTAGCAGGGTCCCAGTGACACATAACAAACATACTGAAAACATAGGGTTTTCTATATGAGCACTGGGCCCTGGCTGGCAGGATCCCAGTGAGACAGTGAAAACACCCTGACATACACTCACAAACAGGCCAAAAGTGGGGGTAATAAGGCTAGAAAGAGGCTACTTTCTCACACAAGGTCCGAGAGTACAGAGGTCTGATCAAGGAGGACCAATGGTGCAATAAGCAAATGGACAAGGACTGGGAAGACCACAACTGAAAAAGACCAGGGTTCGCAAGAGCAGTAAACCTTAGATCAGCAGGTGCAGGAGGAATATCAAACCCCATGAAGTCCAGGCTTGGTGGGACCAGAATCAAAAGGTCCACAAGGTTCAGATTCAGGGGGACCCTATCACAGGGTGACAAGGACTACATGAACCAGGTAACCCATTAAAGGAGAACTGGGAGGACCAGTGCTACAGGGATGAGGAAGACAAGACCCAGGAGCGTCTTTTTTTGTTAAATCTTTTTTTATTGATTTTATCCATTTAACATAGCGCCAGCTTATACCGTAAAAATTTGGTAGGCATTGATATTTGGCAGACGAAGGAAGCAATTTTATGATTTATACATTCAAACTCCATGAGGAAGAAAAACAATATAATGCATGAGGTGATTACGTAAGGTCCGTGAGTTACTTTCAACCGATCTAGGGTCAGCCCAGTTCGGGCATAAACGTGTTCCTTCATATGGGAAATTATTGATGTATTTGTAGGTGCAACAACAGTAAAAAAAAGAAGTACATAATATAAAAGGAACTTGTAACAAAACTTTAGCTCGTGCCCAACTCCACCCGCTCCCAGTGACAAGACCAGACTATATGAAGGAAGTCTGCCCCTATTAAATTGCAACGAGGGCAAGCTGAATCCACACTGTTAAAATATCTGTTACTGCGGGTTGGCGCGAGGTAAGCTCTGTGTAATATGTAATATTGAATAGGGCGGAATCTGGCATTACAGGGGAAATTAGTATGACCGGATGGTACCACCACCCAAGCGGCATCAGTGAGAGGTCTTGTTAGATCTCCCTCCCAAAGTGGCTAGTAAAGTGGCATGTGCATTCGCTGTAAGGGCTCTAAGCACATCAGTGAACCATTGAATCAGGTGTCTACCTTGCCCCATAACTTGCAAGTATTGCACCAGTAGGTGTGTGGGAGGCTCGGAGGCCATATCTCCCCATCTGCGCGATAGTGCCCGGAGTATCAAATTGTACAAAAGAAACTGCCCTAGTGGCAGCACCGTCTCCGTTGAAAGCTCAACGAACTGAAACAGAACACCTCCGCTGTAGTGATCACCCAGAGTGTGCAGATCAGCTGCATGCCAAGGACCCAGTTCAGCGGCAGTTGTGCGACGTGCACCACGCTGTACACCCAGTAAGGCCAGGACTGGAGCATAGGGAACAGTGTCACTTGTGAGACGCAGGGACCTACGGTAACAGCGATGAGCCACCTTAAGCAGAAGCTCCGCGGGGGTCGCAGCTTAGTAAGGGGGTGAAAGAGATGCAGTAGTCGAGTTAGTGTCCAGGGTGGGGAATTGGTTGAGGTATCAGTTAGTTGGAGACCCATCAGCCAACGCGCTACCCATTGAAGTTGGGAGGCAAGATAATAATGCTCCTTGTTTGGAACCGAGAGGCCATCCTGGGACAGTGGTAGATAGAGCGTTTTCAACGCCACCCTACAGCGACCCTGATTCCAAATGAATTCCCGTATTCTAGGCTCCAATTTACAGAGAAGCCAACTGGAACATAATGAGGCAAATTAGAGAAGTAGTATGGGAGGCGAGGGAGGACCATCATTTTCAAGAGGGCGATCGTACCGGCCACCGAGAATGGCAAGGTCTGCCAGAAGGTCATCTGTGACCGGATGGAGGACACTGCTTTGCAGAGATTACCATTGTGGAGGTCCCTTTCTGTATGAAATACCTGTATGCCCAGGTAACAGAACGTCCTGGATTGCCAGGGACGTCTGTTCCAGAAATTCGTAGTCTCGGGTCCGGCTGTCCCGGATCAAAAGGGAAAAGGCATGATTTCACCCAATTAACTCGCAGGCCGGAGAGTGCAGCAAAACGATGAAGGGTGGCTGCAATATCAGAAGGAACATTGCCAATATCTCAGAGATACAAAAGGAGATCATCTGTATATAGAGAGATTCTATTCAGCCCGTCACCCAGTGGGATACCCCAAGTTCGCCAGGTCCTGTGGAACTCCACAGCCAGGGGCTCCATCGCTAAAGTAAACAACAGTGGAGAGAGGGGGCAGCCCTGTCTAGTGCCTCTTCCCACCTCAATTGGGTCAGATATAAGTGTACCAACCTTAAACCTAGAATGAGGCCGAGTATAAAACAGCTGGATCATGCATAGGAAGTGTGGGCCGGACCCAAATCGGCGCAGCGATTCGAACAAGTAAGACCATTCCAAGGAATCAAAGGCCTTCTTCAGGTCGAGCACCAGGCATCCTGTGCGAGGATAGTTCTGCATTGAATACTGAATGACTCTGAATGGGCGCCGGATCTTGTGCAAGGTGTCCCATGCCGGCACAAAGCCATTTTGATCTAAGTGTACCAATTGTGGGACCACAGGTGCCAATCGGACCGCCAGGATCTTGGCTAGAATTTTGTAATCAGTATTGAGCATCTCTAACGGCCTGTAGGAGCCCATTTCAGATGGGTCCTTGCCCGGCTTAGGGAGCAACACCAGCAGCGCCTCGTGCTTCGAAGCTGGCAAGACCTCCTCCTGCAGTGACTGCTCATACAGAGAGAGAAGATAGGCATTACAGAGAAGGACTTTTAAAAGTCGGACGGAAGACCATCCGGGCCAGGTGTTTTGCCTGCTGATAGAGCTAATATACCCCCGCACACCTCATCCAACATCAGGGGCGCCTCCCGTTCTGCACATTGGTCATCCAACAGACATAGTAAGGTAAGTGCGGAAAAAAAGTCAGTCCCCGTCTCTAGGTCCGTTGACACCGCTGAACAGTAAATCGACTGGTAGTGCCCAGTAAATTCAGAGTGGATCTCCCGAGGAATGTGGAGCATGTTTCCAGCTGCCAAAAAAATTGCCAAAATAGGGCTTTGATCTTGGTCCTGGTGAATAAGCCAGGCCAACAACTTGCTCAAGCGATCTGCCAGAGCAAGTGTGCGAGCCGAGTAAACTGCGAAATTTAAATAGCGCAATTTCTCTAAAAAGGAGATGTGCTCTGCTCTGGCCTTTGCAAGTTATTGAGAGTCCAGTGCAGTATGGGATTGTCTACATTCGTACCCCATCAGGGACCTCTCCACTCTGGTCAAGTCGCTCTCAAGAAATCTCCGCAAATTCCATTGTGTGCCCATACAATGACCTCTGATAAAGACTTTAAATGCCTCCCATTCAACTAGTTCACAGGACGCCGTGCCCATATTATGATCAAAGTATTCGGGGATTGCCTTGGCTAACGAGGCCCTAAAAGGGGCATCCTCCAGAAGTTCCGGACTGAGTCGCCATGAAGGGACGGCGGACTGGGGAGTATCCCACCCCAATTGCAGAAGCTGTGGAATGTGATCCGAGTGAGTGCGGCCCAGGTAATCAGAACATTGTATTGCAGAATATAAGTTAGTAGTGCACACCATCCTGTCAAGGCGGACATGTAAGTGGTGTGGAACATAGTAGAACGAGTATACCCTAGTGGTGGATGGCGTTGACGCCACACATCTACCATCTGCCAGTGCTGGAGCCAGTTGCGCAGAGCCAGTGCAGCTGCTACTGTTGGACAGTGGGCAGTGGTGGGAACGAGTGGTCTAATGAGGGGTCCAGGATACTAATAAAGCTGCCCCCAATAACCAGGGGAGAACATCTAGCGAGACTGGAGATTGGAGAGTGTGTGTAAGAAAGAAGCTTGATCTGTATTTGGTGCATATATAGATCCCAATATCACGGCTCGGCCAGCAAGGCGCCAGAGCATCAGTACGTAACGCCCCTGCTCACCAACAATACGATCATCAGCTACAAATGGAGAGCCCGGCCTACTCCAAATAAGTGCCCCCCAGACATAAGAGGAGAAACCTGTCGCATAAAGCTGCCCACGCCAGCGCCGCTGTAGTCTAGCCACTTCAGGTTGCACAAGATGAGTCTCCTGTAGGAACGCTATGTGTATTCAATGCCTTTTAAGCTAAGAGTATATGGAATAACTGCGTGCTGGCGTGTGTATGCCTCGCACATTCCATGTAAGGAGTTTGAAGGGATTCATGGTGGATTCGTGAGTGTACAGAGGACTGATGGCCCAACTCCAGGGATAGGGATAGGGAGCAGGCAGGGCGTACATAGGCTCCATACAGAACATAACCAAAACAGCTGAGGACCAACAACAGGCCCAATAGTAACATAAGTGAATACCATTACAGCAGAGGGACAACAGCTATCTGCCAAAACTAAGTAGTACGCCGATGCAGCGCAAACAGTTCTAGAACATAAAAGACCCCTCTAGTGGGGATGTGGGGTAGGCAAGGTGTTAGAGATGTAGTAATAGCCTGGGCAGAACACCTAATCCAGCATGATAGCGGGGAGGCAATCATGGTAGAGCGCAGCGTGTAAGGCAGAGGACACATGGAGGCGCGAATCCCGGTGGCCCACAGGCTGGTGATCATAATCAACAAGGTCAACAGAACAGAGCAAACAAATAGTCCCATGCAAAGACAAAAGTATGCAGCATTTCAGCAACAGTTATATGGCTAGCGCCACTGACAGTGAACTTTGACACAAGCCGTTATACAGTAAAATTCGTAATTATTGGGTAGAGTCAGATTAGTTCATCAGCTGTCTGAGGTGTCACTGCTGGGCGGTGGGATGACCCAGGTTCAGAGGCTGTCTCGAAGGAGGAGCTCTCATCTCCGATAGAGTTCGTGGGGTCCACCTTACCATCCAAAGCCACTGATAGGACACTAATGGCTGCCACGGTTTGCAATGCACATCGGCGTTCCTGTATAATTTGTTTCAGGCCGGGAGAGTGTCGCACTTCTCCTGAGGCAGCTCCGTGTCTTTTGCGGTTCTGACGTTGACAGGGCTGTAGGTCCCGGGTCGCCATATCGGTTATGTCAGGGTGTCGCCAATTGACCAAGTCTGAAGATTCTAGCCAGTCCCATGTCTCATCCGGCGTGTTGAAGAAGTGTGTTTATCATCTGCCACTACACGCAATCTGGCCGGGAACACAAGGGAAAATGACAGATTAAGGGAGCGGAGTTTGCGCTTGACTGTCAGGAAGGATGCACGCTCTCTTTGTACGGAAATGGTGTAATCCGGGAATATCATAACCGGGGCATTGTGCACATGGATTGCAGGTAGTATTCTCACCGCTCGTAGTATAATGTCTCTGTCTGCATAGTGTAAAAGCCGGAGAAGGAATGTATGTGGTCCAACACCCAGCGGGCGGGCTCTAATAGGGACTCTGTGAGCTCGTTCAAATAAGAAAAAGGGCGTCAACGAGCCCTCCGGCATCAGCCCCGGGGCCAGGCCTCAGCAAAAGCAACCACATTCGGGTTTTCCGCTCCTTCTGGTAGGCCTACTAATCCGAGGTTGTTCCATCTAGTACGACCCTCTGCGTCTTCTGCTCAGTGCTCCAGCATCCCTATGCGGTCCAACACATCTTGAAGTGAAACCTCCAGTAAGTCCGTCTTAGGCGTTAGGTCCTGGACCCGATCCTCTAGTATGCGGGTTCTATTCGCTAGTATGTGGTGGTCTACATGTAGGAGGGTGAGATCACTGGCCACCTTGTCAATTTTGCCCTCCGAGGAGGTTCAGGCTTGCTCCAGAGAGTCTCCTATCGCAGCGTCTGCGGTCTGGCTCCGGTTCCAGAGCGGAGGCAACCCGCTCCTGCCATGGTGTTGCCCAGGAAGGGGCTCTGTCGTAAGGCATTGGTCACTGGCGTGGGAGCCCGTGTATTACCGTCCATGCAGGAGGCCCGCTTACATACACAATATTACAGACCAGGCACAGCAGCACGAGCAGCCTCTCTCCCTGCTGTGCCCAGTTGCACAGGAGTCACACCAGTTCAGCACCACTATAGATCAGCTTCAATAATGACTGGCAGTTCCAGCCAGTTAGTGTAAAATACGCAGTGTGTGGGAGTCGGTCAGGCGGGGCATCGCTCATGTACTCCAGTCCACAGCTCTGGGTCCCACAGCAGGTACTGACCCGGCCTCTTCCCTCCTCTGTCGCCGGGGGTGGAAAGATGGGCTTCTTCAGGCCTGCACTGTCAAAAGGGTCCAAGGGGCTCCTCACCTATCGCCCTCCGTTTCACTGCAGCAGCATAGACTGGCCCTCAGTGCTCGTGGCGGCAGAGTCCAATAGGCCCGCACGCTCAGCTGCCGCCGGGACCAGCAAACTCTGGCTGAATTCGTGCCACCAAATGGGACCAGCGCTTACCTCCAGCTCTGCCCGGCGGTCCTGGTTCCACTGCATTTAGCCCAACCCAGTGGGCAGTGTCGCATCGGGTGCCTCACGCGACTCCTCCGGTCTGCCGCTCTCTCCAAGCCCAAGGGAAGCGCCGCACAGGACTAGGCTTCACAGGTCCGGCCGTACAGCGACCTCAGAGCAGGCCGTACCCCACGTTTCCTCGTGCAGGCCGGTCGCTCCACCAACAGCCCAGATAGGCCCACCGCACTCATGAACGGTTCCCCCCTGCTCCAGGGGGATTCCGCACTTGGATGAGCGCTGATGGAAGCTTCGCTCTGCTCCATAGATCCAATTAAATTGCAGATAAATGGGGTGCTGACGTGGAGCGCTTTCAGCTTGCCCCGCCATCTTAGCCGGCAAGCCACACCCCCCAGACCCAGGAGCACCTTTACTAGAAGGAGCATGATAGAAGGGACCAGGATCAGATGAACAAAAACAAGGTGGAAAATCCAAACCGCGAGAAAAGGCGGATTAGTAGAATTAGGAAGGGACCAGAGTTCTAGGGGAATAGGAGGGCTAGGGAAAGGCCAGTTTTGACAGCACCAGAAGACCCAATACAGAAGGACCAGACAGAGGAGTACCAGAACTAAGACCAGAACTACATGGATCAGGCAAACCAAGAGCAGAAGGATTAGACACAGGTAAACTAGGGGACTAGATAAACCAAGCAAGCAGGATCTGGAGGACTGATGAACAAGAACTTGGGTGAGGGAGGGGCGTGGCCGACCATCGAGAAAGGTGGCCACTTGCTAAGGTGCCTTCGGCACCCACTTGCCTAAATCCCCTAATATCCATCTACTAATCAGCTCCCTGTTCCTTTCCCGCAGCAGGAAGGAATGGGGAACCTATTGAGGTGACATGAACAATGACTGACCAAGCTGGGGCCTACTGCGTGGCTGCATTCTCCATTCCTTGGTGGCCAAAAGAGGTGGCACCAGAAGGAGGCACAGGTGTTGGAGGTGCTGTGCCCCAGCCCTAAGTTGTCTGGAAAGTGTCTGCGGCTCATCCACAACATGGCGGGGGTGAGGCTCCTGAGCTTGGGCCGAGCAGAGGAAGGGAGGACAATGGGGAAGCCACCCACTTTGCACTCAGATCTACAGAGGGAGCTAGGAGGAGAGCCTGGGCCCTCATGCCAAGTAAAAGCGAGTTTCACCATGCAAATACACCCCCAGTCATTAAGGAAGAAGGGATGTGATCCCCCCAGCACTGACACTACTGTCCTAGGGAGTGACAACAGAGCCCCTGGTGGGAACATGGTGTCAATTGAGGAGGCAAATGAGGTGGAGGGGTACATAGAGAGTCACCTGATTCTAGATCAGACATGCTATGATTGGTGAATGGAGCCACAAAATATCTTTGCCCGCATATTTAATCACTGAGACCAAGAGTTTTACTGCAAGCCTCCTGACACAATCCATCAATTCGCATGAGAACGCCACTATCGGCATCTTTTCAGACTCCACACTCTGTGTACAGAAGATGTGGCACAGTTTTGGTGAGCTCAAGAGGGTCTTGAGACAGTGAGACCTCAAATACTCCATTATGTTTCTGCAAAACTGATGATATCTGTGGAGATAAAGACATGGCACTTTGGGATCCCGAACAAGGCCTGGAACTGGTTTGAGGGCTGGAGGCCAGTAGGTGGGATGTAGGGCACAGTGACAGCATACTACTCCACCACCTACTGAAAAATGAGAGACTTGAGAACTTCAGAGGGAGTCTAGGGAGAGCAGGCAACGGTTGTTGACACTGGAGAAAGCAGAGGGCACCCTGCCTGATGGGGCCCTGGGGAACTTGACAGAAACTTCCAGTGGGTGCCATAGAGGGACAGCCTCCTTGAGAGGTCCAGGTGGAGGGAGGTGCCATGGTTGCCATCTGAAAGGTAGAAATTGGCCGTGCCCTGGAGTGGGGTGGCAATTCCTCCCCTCGCCCCCAGGCTTAACTACACTGAATAGGCAACAGTGAACAATAAGCAGGAGATGGGGGGAACGCATGGATTAACCTTTTATGTTGGCCAAGCAACCCTGTTGGTGTGCACTGATTTGGGATGACAGGTGCTCTGCAATGTTGGGGAGGTGGACAGTTTTAAACCTGCGATGCAGTGAGGCAGGGGAGGAGCTTGTTGGGGGAGTTACCTACTTTGGATGCCTTTTTTTGGTTGTGTAAACTCATTGTAAGACTATGCAAAGAGAGAATGCTATCTGACCCCACACTGTCTGGCCAGACGGTCTCTACCTCGAAACATACAATTGGTCCGGCACAAGGCTGTAGAAGATAACGCTCATCCATAGCTAGTGTGAGCTTGTTGGAAACTGCTCTCATGAAATGTTAAGGGGCTGACAGAGGAATCAGGATAAACAGGACCAGAAACAGTCCTAGGAGGACCAGTGGAACCAGAACCAAGTGGGGCAGGACCTGACGATCTACGTAGAGCAGGAGTTCCAGGAACCATGGCATCAGGACCAGACTGGCTAGGATAAAGAGGACCAGGACAACCAGAATCAAGAGGACCAATCGGACTACAGCAGCACCAAAATGACCAAATACATCCCAGAGGGACTAATATTTACTGGTGGACGTAGTACAGGTGGACCATGAGGACAGGGACCAAGGCAAGGAGAATCAGGATGACCCAAACCAGGTGGACTGAAAGTGCCATACCTAGGAGAACTAGGACAACAGGGCTAGTTAGAGAAGGACCATCCATACCAGCAAGGTGGGGAGGAACAGCAGTACCAGGATCAAGAGGCCCGGGGAGGGCTAAGACATGGAAGGACCAGGAGGAGGACTAAGAGAACTAGAGTCCAGGAGGACTAGAACCATAAGTGCCAAATTCAGGAAACCTGAACTATGGTGATGAAAACTAGTCATGTGAGTACCTAGGAAGAGGACCAGGAGGACCAAAACAGGAGGACTTGGAACAGGACCAAACAGAGAACCAACACCAGCCTGAAGATATAGAAGGATCTGGAGAAGATAGTATAAGACTGGGAGCAGGGGAGACCTATGTGGTTCTAGGCCACATGTTTTAGAATATCCTTTTTGTAAATGGTTCTCAGTAATGCTACTTATGTTGTCAACCCCTAGAAACCTCTGGTTTTTGTGGCCCACTAATGGCACTGGTAAGCATTTGCTGGAAAATTAGAGCATGCAAACTAAATAAAAAGCCTTGTATGTCACATGTTTAATAGCAGTTGCTGCCTGATGCTGGCACAGAGGGTAGAGAGACGGAAACTTGGCAGAGACGTGTAAAGTTGGAGGGTGAAGTGGAGTGTGATCTTTGACGGATGGTAGAAAGGGCTTGAGAAACTCAGTGGGCTTAAGTCAGCAAAAATAGTTAATGGGTGATAAAGAGAGTTAAAGGGGTGTGGCAGTCAGAAAAGAGGAGGATCATACGAAGGCTCTGATGAGCAGATAAGAGGATGTGGGGGCTCTAGATAGATAATCTCAGATGGCCCATGAAGAGATTCTGAGTATCAAAGGGCTCTCACTGCCAGCAATGATAGTTTCAGCACCGGACAAGTTATCTATCAAACTCTGAGGAGGTAGACATAGGTTGATAGGGTGTAGGAGATACCTATGTGGAAGAAATGTTTGAAAGGCCAGCAAAGAGGCACTGAGTTTCAAGACCAGTAGAACAGTCAGTGTGACTCACGGACCTTTGTGCTGAGATTCTATGTGGATGTATGTGTGCTGGATATGTAGCAAGTGTGTAGTAGAAAGACTCTATATGTCATGAAGGTTTAAGTGCTGAGACCAGAAGGATGCATTTTAGATGGTCCATGCTTTAGCACGGCACGTGATGGAGAGTATATACAGCTTCCCTCGGCAGGGACGTCCTCTCTAGGGCTGGAGACTAAGGGCCCTATTACGACCTTGACAAAGGGGTTTTCTTCCATCACAAATGTGGCAAATATTCCGTCCGCCTTATTACAATCCCATTATATGCAATGGAGATCGTAATATGGTGGATGGGATATCACATTTGTGATGGAGGAAACCCCTCTGTCAATGTCGTAATAAGGCCCTCCGACTTCTAAAGTGAAGGACTATGGAGAAAAGTCTATCTATAGAAATTCTGTGAGGTCCTTCTTAGAATAAGGCAGCTAATTAGTTCTTCATGAGTGGCAACATAGGGTAGATGGTAGAAGTGAGGGGTACGTATAAGCATGGCATGTGCTTTTGCTTGTGCCTGATGACTACCCAGGTAGGTTGATTACAGCCAGGTGCTCGCATGTCATGTTTCATGGTATCCTTGTTTTGGATACTCCTGCTTGGGTCTAGCACTATTGCTACTGCCATGACAGCTAACAATTAGCACAAAGGCTGTGTCTGAGCTACAGTCAGAAAATTAAATTTGAAAGAGAATCACACCAAATCAGTTCTGAAGCCTCAACAGTGGATCCACATCCCCTGCCTGGAAAATGAGTATAGGAGTGGAACTGTGAAAAGACTCGTTCATAGGTATCAAAAACAGAGACAACAAAAAGTCTCAACTTATTCAGTGTCTTATTTCCTACAATATTTGTAATAAAGTGAATAAATAATATATATCTGTCAGTTTCTTTTGTTCTGTGTCTTTGATGCCTATATGCCTTTCCCTGATTTATGGGGAATCTTCATTCATATTCCAATGAAACTGAGTTAAATTAATGGATCAAGGACATTACACAGTCGGCTATTTAAGGTGAAACATGGCTGTAGTTGACAGGAAAAAAGAAGATTATGTCCACACCCAGGGAGAAAACTCCCACTGTATGGGGCGGGCTTGATTTTTTGTTTTTCAAAAACAAATTCCTGAATTGGGAGCTTGTTTTTGAAGAACAAAAAATGTTTTAAAAAGGTTTCCTGGTAGCCGTCCTGTCTGAAGGTACTGTCCGCCAAGCTTTTCTTGCACAGACGACAACCACCATGACAGTAGTCTCCATCAATGTAGAGAGTTGTTTGCAGGACCAGGGGATAACTATAAATTTGGCAGGCGGAGGTCCATCGGGATGTATGAGGTATTGTCCTCCGCCATGTCAACTGAGTTAACTTCATCCCCCAAACTCTAAATCACCCCAATAGTTTTTCTTCCTTCTGTCACAAGATTGGAATGAAGCCTCTCAATTATACTGTGTTCATGATATTGTAATTGTTTCTGTTTTGATACGATCACCCTAAATATCAAATGGCACCATGTCACTGGGATACAGCTCTCCAGTTCGCTCTCTTGCCTTATGCTAATACTTGTTTTCAGGTGTTTTAGTATGATTTAATAAAACTGAACCAGAATTCATTGTTCCAGAAAGCTCTGAAATGCTTCAGAAACATTTTCTTCTTATAACATGGGGTCTTTTGGTAATCCTACATTAGGCCCTGGTACATTCCCATGGCTTTGTGAGTAAGAGCTAGTACATAGCAGTGGAAGAGTAAACATATCTACCAAGTCTAGCAAAGGTTCTAATATTTGTAATTAGCCACATTTGCAAGCAAACGTAAAGGGAAAGGAGCATTTGTTGAGAACAAAACAGCTTCATAAAAGGCCTCCTAAGTCGCTGTGTCTTGGCCCATAGTGTAATGTTATGTCATTCTGTGCGACATCTGTCAAAATAACTTGGAAACATTCCAAATTTAAGACAATGAGATCTATGAGTTAGTGCTTCCCTCTAAGCCAGTTTTAGCACTAAGGTCTTTGTCACACAATCACAGGGTTTATGACCACAAAAGTGCTTATCGTTATGTAGAAAAGCCCTTTTACAGGCTGTAAAATTATTTTGACATGCTAAAATACTTCTGTGACTGTTTCTGAATTGCAAATAGGAGGGGGTCATGAAACGGGAGTCCACCCCCCCCAACCTCCATTTCAGAAACTAATTTATTGATGGTTTAAGACCTTAATTGTGGTTGCAAACTATGATGAGTTACTGACCCTTGAGCTGAGGTGGTAACTTATTGGCAAAGTGGAAGGGGTTTCCTTAGGACCCTTTTCCTTTTGGTGATCATGTTGGCAGCCTTGGGGAAGAGGCGAGAAGGCAGTAGTCAAAAGGGCTGCTTTAAGTACTGTCCTTTGAGGCCACCAACCCTGTGATTACAGCCAGTTACAAAGATTCGAAAACTGCCATCTGCCTCATTAACATTAACTAGGCAGAACGTTCTGTTACCACCTTTGATTCAGTATTTTGTGATCCTATCTAACAGTAGATAGGTGAGTCAGCAAAACAATTTTCCTCTTGTAAAAAGTCTGTGCGCAATTTGCAACCACTTTTTGAGAATGAAATAATAAAACATTAGGACCATAACTTGCATAAGATAGATGTCAATTGTATGCATTCCTTGTTTGCAGTTCTATCTGGTGGTAAGTGCCTGTTTAAACCTGCATAAGGAATAATAACACAAAATTTAAGCTGTTTAGACAGCAGCTGGCAAAATAGTGATGTTTGTCTATTGTGTGCATGAAAACTGGCCAAGTTATGCATGGTGTCTGCTGTTTAGCAAGCCACCAGGTAAATAATAACGTTTGTTCTCTACTCACTTGGCAACCAGCCAAATGGTATTCAACATCTGCTATTTGGCCAGCAGCTGATTTAATAGTGGCATTTCTGTGCAATTTACAAGTGCACTGGCTAAACAGCACATAGGGGCATATTTATACTCTGTTTGAGCCGAATGTGCGTCAAAAATTTTGACGCACAATCGGCGCAAACCCTGCCCCATATTTATACTTTGACGTCCGACCCCGCAGGCGTCAAAATTCCACCATGTGCGTCATTTTTTAGAAGGGGGAACCAGCCTTGCGTTAATTGTATGTAAGGTAGGCGTTTCCTTCCAAAAAATGACTTCAAGGCCTGTGCCCCATATTTATACTCTGACGTCATTTTGACGCACAGGAGGGGGTGGGCCTTAAAAAACGACGCACAGCCTGATGGGCGTCATTTTTTAACGCCTGGGTCAGGGCAGGCGTTAAGGGACCTGTGGGCTCGGAAGGAGCCCAGAGGTGCCCTCCCCTGCCCCCAGGGACACCCCCTGCCACCCTTGCCCACCCCAGGAGGACACCCAAGGATGGAGGGACCCATCCCAGGGAAGTAATGCTAAGTTTGGGTAAGTATTTTTTTCTGATTTTTTTTTGTGGCATGGGGGGCCTTATTTGGGCCCCCCTACACGCCACTGTGCCCAATGACCATGCCCAGGGGACATAAGTCCCCTGGGCATGGCCATTGGGCAAGGGGGGCATGACTCCTGTCTTTGCTAAGACAGGAGTCATGTCAATGGAGGTTGGGCGTAAAAAGAAATGGCACAAATCCGGTTTGAGGCCTGAATTTTGTCTCAGACCTGACTTGCCCCATTTTTTGACGCACAACCCCCATTTTCCCATACGCCGGCGCTGCCTGGTGTGAGTCATTTTTTTTACGCACACCAATCCGAACATCATTCCATAAATAAGGCACCCGCATGGCGCGTTGGAATGGCGTTAGCCGGCGGTAAAAGTTTTGACGCACAACTGCGTTGGCGCAGTTGTGCGTCAAAAAGTATAAATATTGGCCATAATGTTTTGCTATTTTACCAGCAACCAGGTAAATAGTGAAATGTATTTGCTATTTTCAAAGTCACTTGCCACATAGTACATTCTTTCTGCTATATAACCAGCAGCCAGGTAAATAATGAAGTTTATTTCATATATGCATGGCTACTAGCCAGATTGTACACAATGACTTCTGTTTTGCTATCAGCAGGTTGTTGAGTGAAGTTTTGTTTATTGTTTGCTCCACAGCTGTCCAAACAGTACATAATGTCCGTTAGTTAGCCACAGACCAGGTATATGGTATAGTAAAGTGTTTTTGTGTGATTTGTATGTATGGCAACCAAGTAGAACATAACCTCTGCTATTTAGCCGTAGGCCGGGATAG
The DNA here is from genome assembly GCF_031143425.1 of Pleurodeles waltl. Classification (NCBI taxonomy): domain Eukaryota; kingdom Metazoa; phylum Chordata; class Amphibia; order Caudata; family Salamandridae; genus Pleurodeles; species Pleurodeles waltl. Next base: position 877,222,051 of record NC_090447.1, read on the forward strand.
TAGGAAATTTTGGATGCTCCAGGCCACAAAAACATCCTGCATCTTACCACCAAAACGACCTCTTTACTGCTCTGTGAGAGTTGCGTGGGGCCACCATGTCAAGGAAATCAAAACACTGCCACCTAGGTTAATCACTGCAGGCCTGGCGCCAAAACTGAAGGCACCGGATCCATATGAGAAGTTATTTGCACAGCTGTTGCCCAAACAGTATAGAATCTCTACTATTTAGCCAGCGACCAGGTAATTAGTGAAGTTTCTTTGATATTTTCAAGACAACTGGGCAAATACCACAATGAAAATATTAGAATGTGCCACCCCTCACACAGCCGCAAAGCAAGATGAATGCAGTGTACTGCAACAGCAACTTAATAACTAAAATTAGGTGCCCTCAAATAGCCACTATGTATCAAAGTGAATGTGGTGCACTGCCGCAAAATCAAAACGCGCCGCCGAAGCTGCTGCATTAAAAAATAAACACGGTGTACTGAAACTGTGAAGTAAACACAAAACTGCAATGACCGAAGCGCCATATCTAAACTAAAAGTGGTGCATTGCAATTGCGAAGTAAAAATGAAAAGTGGTGCCCCAAGCAGCCACGATAAACAAACTAGATGTGCTGCACTGTAACTTTTAAATAAAACAAAAAAAGCACCACCCCTAGCAGCTGCGATAGCAAAGTAAACGCTGTGCACTGCAACCACGAAGTAAAAAATAAACACTGCACTGAAAGCAGCTGCGATAATCAAGTGAACGAGATATACTGCAACCACAAAGTAATCTTCACCCCATGCAGCTGCAATAATCAAGTAAATGCGGTACACTGCACACACAAAGTAAAAACAAAACGTGGCCCCCCAAGAAGCTGTGATATGTCCAAACAAGCGAGATCGCGCTGCGAACAAAGGATAACAAGCGAGATCGCGCAGCAAACAAAAGATAATAAAAAGTAGTCCACAAACCTGACGGAAAACAGTGAGCCTCGCATGTTTTCAGTACTTGGTCGCTGCGCTCGAGGAGGACTAATCACCAGAAAAGGAATGATGTAGGCGTGCTTTCCTCTATTGAAAGCAAGCCTATTTTGACAGGCAAGCCCACGAACCAATGAAAAACACGGACGTGACGTGGACGGGGCTCTGATCCCTTTTCTTATTTCCTAAAGCGTCTCGCTAGCGATACGCATGCGCGATCGCATGCGACGCAGGCTCGACCCTAAAAAGGACTCCAGAACCACCCTGATCAGCAAGCCCAGCATACTCTGCACCCGATACCCATGGCTTGTGTCCAGATGGGCCACCGGTCTAGAGCAGGTCCCCAGACGTTTCTGACCAAGTGTCCACCCTGCGTTGACCAACACAACAACTTCTGTGGACTAAATCCAGAGGACACCCCTGCCCGTGAAGTTTCCGGACAAACAACCCCAATGCCAAAAGGTACCCTGCAACAGCACCACCCTGTCCTTGGGGAACCCGACTTCCGGTGCAGCAACATGCAGCAGGCGAACCTCCACTCTGTCTAGCCTGTGGTTTCCCTGAGCCGACCTCCAGGTTCTGACCTGCAGCTTTCTTGTGACCCCGAGGAGCCCCATATTCAAAAGTATTGTGAGCTCAATGCTGAGTTTACACCCTGCATCGGAACTTGCCAGGTCTGCATACTGAAGACGTGGGTACTTACCTGCTGGCGAATACAATTCCGAATGCCCTGAAAATCCATGGGAGCCCATTTTAAATCTTCCATCAACTTGCAGTCATTGGGTGTGTGTTTCATTTATTGCCTGTGTGTGTACAACTAATGATTTTCACTACACTCTGATTAGTCTAACTGTTCAACCACACTACCACAAAAGAGAGCATTATTATTATCTAATTTAGTCTCCATTAAACCTCTGGGAAATCCATGGACTCTGTGCACATTATATCTTATTTTGATAAGGTATATACAGAGCCAGCTTCCTACAATTTGTGACTTCACATAATCTTTAGGGTTATCAAGAGGCTGGTGTATTAACGCTGACAGCTGTAGCCAGAAATGTGCCACAAGCTTTATCACAATTTGACAATTCTAAAGTTTTTACTTTGGTTTAAAGACTTTGAAAGAGATCCTTGTGGCAATACAGATTGGAAATTCCTCATTTTTTATTTTACAGTACACTAATTATACTGCAGGGAACCACAACAGATTAAAGTCTTTGAATGTAGACAGGGCAACAAAGTCATTGTTTAGAGCTAGATGAAAGGCATAATATATGCATGTGACAATTTACACAATGTAAGCCTTTCCTCAATATCTAAATAACCAGTGGCCACGGCAAGCAATCTCGTCTTGTTAGTGAAGCCCAAGGAGATTTTCTTTGGCAAACAAAAGGTGGTTTTCTTAAAATCTATGACAAAGCCTTGATTGTGTAGCATTTAAGTACCCAATAATGTCTGTGTATACCATATCCCTAAAGGAAATCCTCCTTCCACGTTAGAGAAAGATTGCTGACTACAGGCATTTTCACATGTTCTATCTCTGCTGCCACAAAAGGTAGACCAGAAGACTCAACAAAAGCAAACATCTCCTTCAAGTGCCTCTGTCTGAGTCTCAGTATGAACTGAGTTTGAAATAAACCCCTTGACGTGCTCTAAAGAAGGCAAGGATTCAATAGATAAAAAAGAGATGCAATTGAAAGAATAAAGAATGTAGGGTCCAATCAAACTATACAAATAATAAAATAGTTAGCTCTCCCACACAGACAGAAGAAAGGTGCTAAATTAATCTAAAAACTAACAGCCTTAACTGTTGCACTAAAAGTGAAACAGAGTCAAATTGTCCACCAACGTTTATGGAACACACTGTTATGTTACAATAATGTCAGTCTCTCTGTCAATCTTTTGGGTGGAACCATGGCAACAGTAACACAACGTACAAGATCATGTAGCCAGATCAGCTAAATTATGGTTGCCCCAATAACGTTTCCTTTATGATAGAGACATTTTATGATTTCCAATTCCCCGTTCCCATTTTCTCAACCCTGCACGTGACAAGGCTTCCACATAGTTGTATTGGCTGTTTGAAAGCTGCTGGTGGATATATTTTGTGGAAATGAGCAAACCTCTCACTGGCAGAACAAGGGGACAGGGGATGGTTGTGTTAACCAAATCTCTTTGGTCCAGTAATTCACATAAAATTAACTCTGTCTATTCTGGGGCATGAGATAGGCAAAGGCATCTTTATTATCAAATTTTATTTTAGAATTATTCTTTTTGCACTTTATGTGCTATTAATCTGAATATAAATTATGCTGTATAGAAGAAAGAAACATAATATGTTAAAATTTTCTAAGCCACATTTCCGTCCTCTGTGTTTCTCACACTTATGCTAAATCCATTAGCACCTGATATGTTCACATACTCCCCTTTTATTCCAATGAATGATGGTGAGAAGTGCTACTTTTTGTGTCACTGCAGACCAGCACATATTTTAGCTTCCTAACTAGAACACTGTTGCATTCCTCTGTGTTTTTTTCTCAGAATATGACATCATTGGTTCTAACCAAAGTGAGATGCTTTTATGACATCACAGAATCTTCAGGGTTGCTAAGGTGCAGGTGAGTCAACATTGGCAGCTGTAGCCAAGAGTTTGTCGCCATCTTTGCCACAGTTTTTACATGCTACAGAATTTCCTTCTGGTTTAGAGATTTTAACAGACCTCACCCCACTTCATTACAACATTTCTTCACTGTTACATCTTAGTGACATGATTGGTAAGGAATTCTTCCTTTAATATTTATAGATTTCATTTTATATTTTTGTAGATTTCACATGCCATAAATCCGTATACCAGTGGCTTGAGACTCTAAGGGCCGTATTTATACTCTGGTTGCGCCGAATTTGCGTCGTTTTTTTCGACGCAAATTCGACGCTAAACTAACGCCAACTAACGCCATATTTATACTATGGCGTTAGACGCTTCGGGCGCCAAAGTGCCCGGAGTGTGCGTCATTTTTTAGCGTGAACCCCTTCCTTGCGTTAATGATATGCAAGGGAGGCGTTCCCGTCTTAAAAAATTACTCCCAGGCCTTTACGTGGTATTTATACTCCCGGGCAAAAATGATGCCCGGGAGTGGGCGTGGCCAAAAACGGCGCATTTGCGCCGCTTTTTAACGCCTGGGTCAGGCATGGCGTTAAGGGACAAGTGGGCTCAAAATGAGCCCAGAGTGCCCTCCCCTGCCCCCAGGGACCCCCCCTGCCACCCTTGGCCACCCCAGGAGGACACCCAAGGACGGAGGGACCCATCCCATGGACATTAAGGTAAGTTCAGGTAAGTTTTTTTTTTTTTTTTTTTTTTTTTGTGGCATAGGGGGGCCTGATTTGTGCCCCCCTACATGCCACTATGCCCAATGACCATGCCCAGGGGACAGAAGTCCCCTGGGCATGGCCATTGGGCAAGGGGGCATGACTCCTATCTTTACAATGATAGGAGTCATGTTGATGGGGGATGGGCGTCGAAAAAAAATGGCGCAAGTCGGGTTACGACGATTTTTTCGACGTAACCTGACTTGCCCCATTTTAAGACGCCCATACGCCATTTTCCCCCTACGCCGGCGCTGTCTGGTGTACGTGGCTTTTTTCCACGCACACCAGGCAGCGCCGGTCTGCTTGCGCCGGCTAACGCCATTCCATAAATACGGCGCCCGCATGGCGCTTCAGAATGGCGTTAGACGGCGCAAAATTTTTTGACGCTAAACTGCGTTAGCGCAGTTTAGCGTCAAAAAGTATAAATATGGGCCTAAATTTTAAACCGATAGAGCCATCATTCTGCAGTCTATCTTAAGCCTGACTGCTCTGTGCCAAGCTACCAGAGGGTGGGCACAGGATAATTTGGATTGTGTGTGACTTACCCTGGCTAGGATTAATTGGACAAGGGTGATACCTCTGCCAACTAGAGACCCCATTTCTAAGATGGACTATGTGCTTGGCCTCCACTCAAGGACTGCTGAGTACTTGAAAAAGACATTTAAAATCCTTGAGGCCAGCCAACAGCTCCAGAAGTTGTGGTATGGTCAAAAGGCTGAACTGGTAAAATTTAAACCAGGGCAAAAGGTATGGGTTCTGGAGCCTGTGGCTCCCAGGGCACTCCAGGACAGATGGAGTGGCCCTTACCCTATCCTAGAAAAGAAGAGTGAGATCACCTACTTGGAAGACCTGGGCACCAGCAGGACACCCAAGAGGGTGATCCATGTAAACCACCTAAAACTCTAATGTTTCAGGGCAGATATACCCTTGCTGGTGGTTACTGATGAGGACCAGGAAGAAGAGAGTGAGTGTCTCCCTGACCTCCTCTCACATGACCCTAAAGATGGGTCAGCTGATTGAGTCATCTATTCAGACACCCTCATTGTGCAACAGCAAGCTGACTGCAGGTAAGTCCTACAGCTGTTTGTTGGGCTTTTCTCTTTGGCCCCTGAACAGACCCACCTGTGTACCCATGATGGGGACACATAAGACAGTTTAAGTGTCAAAACCAAAATCAATAGACAGTCTGACCAAGTCAAAGTGAGAGCATCAAAGTGGAATTCCAGAAGATGCTGAATTTAGTGGTTATTGAACCCTCTGACAGTCCCTGAGCTAGCCCAGTTGTATTGGTCCCCAAACCTCATTCCGAAGATGGGAAGAAAGAGATGAGGTTTTGTGTGGACTACAGAGGTTTCAACTCTGTCACCAAGACAGATGTACACCCTATATCAAGAGCAGATGAACTAAGAGACAAATTAGCTGCAGCCAGATTCCTTAGTACCTTTGCCCTAACTCCAGGGCATTGGCAAATCAGAACGGCACCTGGAGCAAAAGAAAAGACAGCATTCACCACACTTAATGGGCATTATCAGTTTACTGTTAGGCCCTCTGTGTTAAAGATGCCCCTGTCACCTTCCAACGGTTGGTGAATCAAGTCCTTGCTGGCTTGGAGTCCTTTAGTGTAGTATATCCAGATGATATTGCTGTCTTTAGCTTATCCAGGCAGGATCACCTGATCCACCTGGGGAATCAGCAGGCCTCACTAGGAAGGCATCAAAGTGCCAGACAGGGCAGAGCACTGTTGTATGCGTGGGCCACCTTGTAGGTGGAGGCCAAATGCAACCTTTACAGCCCAAGATCCAGACAATTCTGGACTGGGAAGCTCCAAAAACCCAGACTCAAGGCAGGGCATTCCATGGATGGACTGGTTACAATAGGGGGTTTGTGGAAGGGTATGGATCCATTGTGACCCCCCAAATAGAACATACTTCAACTTCAGCACCAGTACTCAGAGCTCCAGATTATTCTAAGCAGTTCATTGTGCAGACAGATGTCTCTGAACATGGGATAGGAGCAGTCCTGTCTGAAATCCAATGATGATAGCTATGACCAGCCTGTTGTTTTTATTAAAAGGAGGTTACTCTACAGAGAGCAGAGTTGGAGTGACATTACATTGAGAAGGAGGGCATTGCTGTGGTTTTGTCACTGAAAAAGCTGAGCTCATACTTGTTTGGTACTAACTTTATTGTTCAAACTGTCCACAGACAACTTAGATGACTGATACACATGAAAGGTGAGCACACAGGGATTGGACTTTTCAGTGGAACACAGACGTGGGACTGCCCATGCCAATGCGGATGGCTTTCCAGGTTCTTCCACTTAGACAATGAAGACTCTCCTGGGAAAAGTTAGTCTCATCCTCTTTCATTTGGGAGGGGCTGTGTAGGAAAGAGCCCCTTTTTCTAATGGTTCCTCCCCCACCTTTTTCCTGATACTGATGCTTTCTTGACTTAAAGTGTGGTGGGATCCTGCTAACCAGGCCCCTGCACCAGTGTTCTTTCCCTAGAACTGTACCATTGTTCCCACAATTGGCACACCCGGCACACAGCTAAGACCCTTGTAAAACATACCAGTGGTACCAAGGGCTCTGTGACCAAGTAGGGTCCCTAAGTGCTGCAACATATATTATGCCACACTAAAGGACTCCTCGCCAAGCACAAGCACACCGAATTTGCAGCTTCTGTGTACTAGTGGGCAGAAAAAGGAATAGTCATCATGGCATCCCTCTCAGGATGCCAGGTCCACCAACCACTGCCTGTGGCATAGGTAAGACACTCCTCTAGCAGGCCTCTCAGCCATTGGGCATGGTGTACTCTATCACAGGTGATTGCATAGCTGCATGAGCAATATGCCCCTACAATATCTAAGTCAATTCAAAGACGTTGTAAGTGCAGTGTGGCCACAAAAAGTACATGGGCTAGGAGTTTGTCAACATGAACTCTACAGCTACATGATGAATTCACTGAAGATTGGGAAGTTTGGCATCAAACATCTCAAGCAGAATAAACCCACACTGATGCCAGTGTTGGAGTTATTGTACAGTGCGCCCAGAGGGCATCTGAGAAATGCTCCCTATATTTTAACCAACCCTTTCGTGTACCCACTTAGTTGAAGGCTGACCAGTCTGTACCAGCCTGCCACTAAAGGAGGAGTTTCTGACCCCATGGGGTGGGGGCCTTTGTGCCCATGGAGTCAGAAAAAAAGCTTGCTCTGGGTAGAGGTGCTTCACACCGCCTGCCTGCAGGAACTGTAAAACCAGGCGGTGAGCCTCAAAAGTTCAGGCCTCCTGTTACAGAGTCCCAGGGCACTCCCGCTAGTGAAGATGCCCACCCACCGGACAAAGTCCCACTTTTGGCGGCAAGTACAGCAGGAACATTTGAAAAAAAAAGAGTCGTGACCAATTCTGATAGGTCCACCCATAAGGCATCCAGAGCTAAAGTGACCCCTCTCCATGTAGAATCCTCCATCTTGGTTTGGAGGACAGGGACCATAGGATTCCTTCTGTTTCACCCACCTCAAATGGAGTGGACAGTGGAAGGGTGTAGTCACTCTCAGGGTCAGTAGCCATTGGCTACTGACCCCTGACACATGTTACACCCCTCCATCCAGGATCTAAGGGCACCCCTGAACCCAGCTCACCAGGTTTGTGGTGACCTCAAGAAGACAACAAGAAGAAATAAGAACTGCTAAGCTGACACCCAAAAGAGAAGACTGCAGACACCAATTGACTTGGCCCCAGCCCTACCGGCCTGTCTACAGCTTCTGAAGCCCCTGCTTCAAAAAGGTGATGCATCTTGCAGGACCAGTGACCTCTTCAAAACCCCAAGAGGATTGCCTGTCCACCAGAGAACCAAGATCGCAAGAGGACAGCGGCCCTGTCCAAAAAGCAACTCCAAACAAGCATTTGCAATGCAATGGGCCTCGCGTTTGCTCGAGTTAGATCTCTTAGCATTATAAACTCCTAACCGGACTTTTCTTGCCATATAAACTGAATATTAAAAGATAAACACTTTCACATAAGAGAGCTCATGGCCGCGAAGCAAACACACAGAAGGAAACAGAAGTTAGCTTGCAGTGAAACATATCGGCAAAAGTGCAGTTATCCTTGTTACCGACAAAAGTGCAATTATCCATGTACCAAGATCGATGTCATGCAAAGCGCTTGACTACTGCCCAGCGAGATCTCACTACCTACGAAACAAAGAGGAAAAAGTAGTCCTGAAGCCATACGGAAAACATGAAGCCTTGTATGTTTTCAGTAGTTGGCAGTGCGCTTAAGAAGGGCTAAAGACCAGAAAAGGCATGACGTACGCATGCCTTTCACTAATCAAATCAAGCAAATTTTAAAAGGCAAGCCCACGAACCAACCAAAGTGATGGGCGTTGTTTCAACCCGTTAGAGAGATAACAACAGGGACAGAGCGCTTTGCTCGCTCCACCTTAAAAAACTAGAGCACTGAAACCATGATTAAATCACCTGTGTGTGACCCCCACATCGCGGTTCTGCAAACAAGGGAAACAGGCTCTTAAAAAAATAAAGTTACCAGTGATATAAAAGCTACTGTGGCAACAATCATGGTGCACTGTAAACCTGATCACCCAACTGTGTTTTGGCACCACCAGCTGTTCCAGCAACTATAATCAAAAGTGGTGTTGTGCAACCACAAGGAACCATGAAGTGAACACTACCCAAGGCAGCTGCTGTAAACACAACAAAGATGGAGCTTAATTAAGTTATGTAAGTTTAACTTCAATAGCAGAGACAGTAAACAACACAATGAATAAATGCTGCCCTGTGACCTTAAAGAAAATCAGAAAGTGAGCAGCACCCAATCACCAACTGTAACCCTAGATAGTGTACAAATGCTTAGGAGTGACAAACCATCTGAACAGGGGCCTGAACCCTGGAGCCTCAGATTAAAGATCTGAGAAAGATATGCCCAGGTAGATGAGAAGACCCATTTAAGTGAGGTCATTTAACAATTTACTGTGATTCTTCTGCAAGGCCACTAACCTAGTCACTACCACAGCAGAACTCAAGGTGCAGCAACCAGTGTGCCTTGTTTTCTCACTCGGACCATGCCTCCTCGTGTTTAGAAGAATGGGAGTAGAAGCCCCACATGCACATTACATAGGTGCTTTGCCAGGAGCTGCCCATTCAGCCATTGAAATTCGTGCTCTAGAGATTGAGCTATCCAGGAGCACAAATGCTTCCACCTCCACACCTCGGAGAGTTTACATGTCCATGACAGATGGTTTGTGTAGTGTGCGTATGTGGGCACAGCCAGCACACGCTCACGCTCCATAGCAAGTAGCTGAAAAAACACAGGGCACTCTGCACCCACTCCCACCCACCCACTCTAAAACTAAAATGGACACGTTGTTCTGCCACCACAATGGAAATATTAGAATGCGCCACCCCTCACAGAGCCGCAAAGCAAGATGAATGCAGTGTACTGCGACAGCAACTTAATAACTAAAATTAGGTGCCCTCAAATAGCCACTATGTATCAAAGTGAATGTGGTGCACTGCCGCAAAATCAAAAAGCGGCGCCGAAGCTGCTGGATTAAAAAATAAACACGGTGTACTTAAACTGTGAAGTAAACACAAAACTGCAATGACCGAAGCGCCATATCTAAACTAAAAGTGGTGCATTGCAATTGCGAAGTAAAAATGAAAAGTGGTGCCCCAAGCAGCCGCGATAAACAAACTAGATGTGCTGCACTGTAACTTTTAAATAAAACACAAAAAGCACCACCCCTAGCAGCTGCGATAGCAAAGTAAACGCCGTGCACTGCAACCACGAAGTAAAAAATAAACACTGCACTGAAAGCAGCTACGATAATCAAGTGAACGCGATAAACTGCAACCACAAAGTAATCTTCACCCCATGCAGCTGCAATAATCAAGTAAATGCGGTACACTGCAAACACGAAGTAAAAACAAAACGTGGCGCCCCAAGAAGCTGTGATATGTCCAAACAAGCGAGATCGCGCTGCGAACAAAGGATAACAAGCGAGATCGCGCAGCGAACAAAAGATAATAATAAGTAGTCCACAAACCTGACGGAAAACAGCGAGCCTCGCATGTTTTCAGTACTTGGTCGCTGCGCTCGAGGAGGGCTAATAAACAGAGAAGGAATGACATAGGCGTGCTTTCCTCTATTGAAAGCAAGCCTATTTTGACAGGCAAGCCCACGAACCAATGAAAAACACCGATGTGACGTGGACGGGCTCTGATCCCTATTCTTATTTCCTAAAGCGTCTCGCTAGCGATACGCATGCGCGAGCGCATTCGACGCAAGCTCGACCCTAAAAAGGACTCCAGAACCACCCTGATCAGCAAGCCCAGCCTACTCTGCACCCGATACCCACGGCTTGTGTCCAGGTGGGCCTCCAGTCTAGAGCAGGTCCCCAGACGTTTCTGACCAAGTGTCCACCCTGGGTTGACCAACACAACAACTTCTGTGGACTAAATCCAGAGGACACCCCTGCCCGTGAAGTTTCCGGACAAAGAAACCCAATGCCAAAAGGTACCCTGCAACAGCACCACCCTGGCCTTGGGGAACCCGACTTCCGGTGCAGCAACATGCAGCAGGCGACCCTCCACTCTGTCTAGCCTGTGGTTTCCCTGAGCCGACCTCCAGGTCCTGACATGCAGCTTTCTTGTGACCCTGAGGAGCCCCATGTTCAAAAGTATTGTGAGCTCAATGCTGAGTTTACACCCTGCACCCGGAACTTGCCAGGTCTGCCCACTGAAGACGTGGGTATTTACCTGCTGACAAATACAACTCCAAATGCCCTGAAAATCCATGGGAGCCCATTTTAAATCTTCCATCAACTTGCAGTCATTGGGTGTGTGTTTCATGTATTGCCTGTGTGTGCACAACTAATGATTTGCACTACGCTCTGATTAGTCTAACTGTTCAACCACACTACCACAAAAGAGAGCATTATTATTATCTAATTTAGGCTCCATTAAACCTCTGGGAAATCCCTGGACTCTGTGCACATTATATCTCATTTTGATAAGGTATATACAGAGCCAGCTTCCTACAATTTCTGACTTCACATAATCTTTAGGGTTATCAAGAGGCTGGTGTATTAACACTGACAGCTGTAGCCAGGAATTTGCCACAAGCTTTATCACAATTTGACAATTCTAAAGTTTTTACTTTGGTTTAAAGACTTTGAAAGAGATCCTTGTGGTAATACAGATTGGAAATTCCTCATTTTTTATTTTACAGTACACTAATTATACTGCAGGGAACTAAAACAGATTAAAGTCGTTGAATGTAGACAGGACAACAAAGTCATTGTTTAGAGCTATATGAAAGGCAGAAGGTATGCATGTGACAATTTACACAATGTAAGCCTTTCCTCAATATCTAAATAACCAATGGCCAGGGCAAGCAATCTGGTCTTGTTGGCGAAGCCCAAGGAGATTCTTCTTTGGCAAACAAAAGGTGGTTTAGTTAAAATCTATGACAAAGCCTTGATTTTGTAGCATTTAAGTACCCAATAATGTCTGAGTATACCATATCCCTAAAGGAAATCCTCCTTCCACGTTAGAGAAAGATTGCTGACTACAGGCATTTTCACATGTTCTATCTCTGCTGCCACAAAAGGTAGACCAGAAGACTCAGCAAAAGCAAACATCTCCTTCAAGTGCCCCTGTCTGAGTCTCAGTATGAACTGAGTTTGAAATAAACCCCTTGACGTGCTCTAAAGAAGGCAAGGATTCAATAGATAAAAAAGTGATGCAATTGAAAGAATAAAGAATGTAGGGTCCAATCAAACTAAACAAATAATAAAATAGTTTGCTCTCCCACACAGAGAGAAGAAAGGTGCTAAATTAATCTAAAAACTAACAGCCTTAACTGTTGCACTAAAAGTGAAACAGAGTAAAACTGTACACCAACGTTTATGGAAAGTACTGTTATGTTAGAATAATGTCAGTCTCTCTGTCAGTCTTTTGGGTGGAACCATGGCAACAGTAACACAACGTACAAGATCATGTAGCCAGATAAGCTAAATTATGGTTGCCCCAATAACGTTTCCTTTATGATAGAGACATTTTATGATTTCCAATTCCCCACTTCCATTTTCTCAACCCTACACGTGACAAGGCTTCCACATAGTTGTTTTGGCTGTTTGAAAGCTGCTCGTGGATATATTTTATGGAAATGAGCCAACCTCTCACTCGCAGAACAAGGGGACAGAGGCTGGTTGTGTTAACCAAATCCCTTTGGTCTAGTACTTCACATAAACTTGACTCTGTCTCTTCTGGGGCATGAGATAGGCAAAGGCATCTTTATTATCAAATTTTATTTTAGAATTATTCTTTTTGCACTTTATGTGCTATTAATCTGAATATAAATTATGCTGTATAGAAGAAAGAAACATAATATATTAAAATGTTCCAAGCCACATTTCCGTCCTCTGTGTTTCTCACATTTATGCTAAATCCATTAGCACCTGATATGTTCACATAATCCCCTTTTATTCCAATGAATGATGGTGAGAAGTGCTGCTGTTTGTGCCACTGCAGACCAGCACATATTTTAGCTTCCTAAATAGAACACTGTTGCATTCCTCTGTGTTTTTTTCTCAGAATATGACATCATTGGTTCTAACCAAAGTGAGATGCTTTTATGACATCACAGAATCTTCAGGGTTGCTAAGGTGCAGGTGTGTCAACACTGGCAGCTGTAGACAAGAGTTTGTCGCCATCTTTGCTACAGTTTTTACATGCTACAGAATTTTCTTCTGGTTTAGAGATTTTAACAGACCTCAACCCACTTCATTACAACATTTCTTCACTGTTACATCTTTGTGACATGATTGGTAAGGAATTCTTCCTTTAATATTTATAGATTTCATGTTATATTTTTGTAGATTTCACATGCCATAAATCCGTATACCAGTGGCTTGAGACTCTAAATTTTAAACTGATAGAGCCATCATTTTGCAGTCTATCCTAAGCCTGACTGCTCTGTGCCAAGCTACCAGAGGGTGGGCACAGGATAATTTGGATTGTGTGTGACTTACCCTGGCTAGGATTAATTGGACAAGGGTGATACCTCTGCCAACTAGAGACCCCATTTCTAAGATGGACTATGTGCTTGGCCTCCACTCAAGGACTGCTGAGTACTTGAAAAAGACATATAAAATCCTTGAGGCCAGCCAACAGCTCCAGAAGTTGTGGTATGGTCAAAAGGCTGAACTGGTAAAATTTAAACCAGGGCAAAAGGTATGGGTTCTGGAGCCTGTGGCTCCCAGGGCACTCCAGGACAGATGGAGTGGCCCTTACCCTATCCTAGAAAAGAAGAGTGAGATCACCTACTTGGAAGACCTGGGCACCAGCAGGACACCCAAAAGGGTGATCCATGTAAACCACCTAAAACTCTAATGTTTCAGGGCAGATATACCCTTGCTGGTGGTTACTGATGAGGACCAGGAAGAAGAGAGTGAGTGTCTCCCTGACCTCCTCTCACATGACCCTAAAGATGGGTCAGCTGATTGAGTTATCTATTCAGACACCCTCATTGTGCAACAGCAAGCTGACTGCAGGCAAGTCCTACAGCAGTTTGTTGGGCTTTTCTCTTTGGCCCCTGAACAGACCCACCTGTGTACCCATGATGGGGACACATAAGACAGTTTAAGTGTCAAAACCAAAATCAATAGACAGTCTGACCAAGTCAAAGTGAGAGCATCAAAGTGGAATTCCAGAAGATGCTGAATTTAGTGGTTATTGAACCCTCTGACAGTCCCTGAGCTAGCCCAGTTGTATTGGTCCCCAAACCTCATTCCGAAGATGGGAAGAAAGAGATGAGGTTTTGTGTGGACTACAGAGGTTTCAACTCTGTCACCAAGACAGATGTACACCCTATATCAAGAGCAGATGAACTAAGAGACAAATTAGCTGCAGCCAGATTCCTTAGTACCTTTGCCCTAACTCCAGGGCATTGGCAAATCAGAACGGCACCTGGAGCAAAAGAAAAGACAGCATTCACCACACTTAATGGGCATTATCAGTTTACTGTTAGGCCCTCTGTGTTAAAGATGCCCCTGTCACCTTCCAAAGGTTGGTGAATCAAGTCCTTGCTGGCTTGGAGTCCTTTAGTGTAGTATATCCAGATGATATTGCTGTCTTTAGCTTATCCAGGCAGGATCACCTGATCCACCTGGGGAATCAGCAGGCCTCACTAGGAAGGCATCAAAGTGCCAGACAGGGCAGAGCACTGTTGTATGCGTGGGCCACCTTGTAGGTGGAGGCCAAATGCAACCTTTACAGCCCAAGATCCAGACAATTCTGGACTGGGAAGCTCCAAAAACCCAGACTCAAGTCAGGGCATTCCATGGATGGACTGGTTACAATAGGGGGTTTGTGGAAGGGTATGGATCCATTGTGACCCCCCAAATAGAACATACTTCAACTTCAGCACCAGTACTCAAAGCTCCAGATTATTCTAAGCAGTTCATTGTGCAGACAGATGTCTCTGAACATGGGATAGGAGCAGTCCTGTCTGAAATCCAATGATGATAGCTATGACCAGCCTGTTGTTTTTATTAAAAGGAGGTTACTCTACAGAGAGCAGAGCTGGAGTGACATTACATTGAGAAGGAGGGCATTGCTGTGGTTTTGTCACTGAAAAAGCTGAGCTCATACTTGTTTGGTACTAACTTTATTGTTCAAACTGTCCACAGACAACTTAGATGACTGATACACATGAAAGGTGAGCACACAGGGATTGGACTTTTCAGTGGAACACAGACGTGGGACTGCCCATGCCAATGCGGATGGCTTTCCAGGTTCTTCCACTTAGACAATGAAGACTCTCCTGGGAAAAGTTAGTCTCATCCTCTTTCATTTGGGAGGGGCTGTGTAGGAAAGAGCCCCTTTTTCTAATGGTTCCTCCCCCACCTTTTTCCTGATACTGATGCTTTCTTGACTTAAAGTGTGGTGGGATCCTGCTAACCAGGCCCCTGCACCAGTGTTCTTTCCCTAGAACTGTACCATTGTTCCCACAATTGGCACACCCGGCACACAGCTAAGACCCTTGTAAAACATACCAGTGGTACCAAGGGCTCTGTGACCAAGTAGGGTCCCTAAGTGCTGCAACATATATTATGCCACACTAAAGGACTCCTCGCCAAGCACAAGCACACCGAATTTGCAGCTTCTGTGTACTAGTGGGCAGAAAAAGGAATAGTCATCATGGCATCCCTCTCAGGATGCCAGGTCCACCAACCACTGCCTGTGGCATAGGTAAGACACTCCTCTAGCAGGCCTCTCAGCCATTGGGCATGGTGTACTCTATCACAGGTGATTGCATAGCTGCATGAGCAATATGCCCCTACAATATCTAAGTCAATTCTAAGACGTTGTAAGTGCAGTGTGGCCACAAAAAGTACATGGGCTAGGAGTTTGTCAACATGAACTCTACAGCTACATGATGAATTCACTGAAGATTGGGAAGTTTGGCATCAAACATCTCAAGCAGAATAAACCCACACTGATGCCAGTGTTGGAGTTATTGTACAGTGCGCCCAGAGGGCATCTGAGAAATGCTCCCTATATTTTAACCAACCCTTTCGTGTACCCACTTAGTTGAAGGCTGACCAGTCTGTACCAGCCTGCCACTAAAGGAGGAGTTTCTGACCCCATGGGGTGGGGGCCATTGTGCCCATGGAGTCAGAAAAAAAGCTTGCTCTGGGTAGAGGTGCTTCACACCGCCTGCCTGCAGGAACTGTAAAACCAGGCGGTGAGCCTCAAAAGTTCAGGCCTCCTGTTACAGAGTCCCAGGGCACTCCCGCTAGTGAAGATGCCCACCCACCGGACAAAGTCCCACTTTTGGCGGCAAGTACAGCAGGAACATTTGAAAAAAAAAGAGTCGTGACCAATTCTGATAGGTCCACCCATAAGGCATCCAGAGCTAAAGTGACCCCTCTCCATGTAGAATCCTCCATCTTGGTTTGGAGGACAGGGACCATAGGATTCCTTCTGTTTCACCCACCTCAAATGGAGTGGACAGTGGAAGGGTGTAGTCACTCTCAGGGTCAGTAGCCATTGGCTACTGACCCCTGACACATGTTACACCCCTCCATCCAGGATCTAAGGGCACCCCTGAACCCAGCTCACCAGGTTTCTGGTGACCTCAAGAAGACAACAAGAAGAAATAAGAACTGCTAAGCTGACACCCAAAAGAGAAGACTGCAGACACCAATTGACTTGGCCCCAGCCCTACCGGCCTGTCTACAGCTTCTGAAGCCCCTGCTTCAAAAAGGTGATGCATCTTGCAGGACCAGTGACCTCTTCAAAACCCCAAGAGGATTGCCTGTCCACCAGAGAACCAAGATCGCAAGAGGACAGCGGCCCTGTCCAAAAAGCAACTCCAAACAAGCATTTGCAATGCAATGGGCCTCGCGTTTGCTCGAGTTAGATCTCTTAGCATTATAAACTCCTAACCAGACTTTTCTTGCCATATAAACTGAATATTAAAAGATAAACACTTTCACATAAGAGAGCTCATGGCCGCGAAGCAAACACACAGAAGGAAACAGAAGTTAGCTTGCAGTGAAACATATCGGCAAAAGTGCAGTTATCCTTGTTACCGACAAAAGTGCAATTATCCATGTACCAAGATCGATGTCATGCAAAGCGCTTGACTACTGCCCAGCGAGATCTCACTACCTACGAAACAAAGAGGAAAAAGTAGTCCTGAAGCCATACGGAAAACATGAAGCCTTGTATGTTTTCAGTAGTTGGCAGTGCGCTTAAGAAGGGCTAAAGACCAGAAAAGGCATGACGTACGCATGCCTTTCACTAATCAAATCAAGCAAATTTTAAAAGGCAAGCCCACGAACCAACCAAAGTGATGGGCGTTGTTTCAACCCGTTAGAGAGATAACAACAGGGACAGAGCGCTTTGCTCGCTCCACCTTAAAAAACTAGAGCACTGAAACCATGATTAAATCACCTGTGTGTGACCCCCACATCGCGGTTCTGCAAACAAGGGAAACAGGCTCTTAAAAAAATAAAGTTACCAGTGATATAAAAGCTACTGTGGCCACAATCATGGTGCACTGTAAACCTGATCACCCAACTGTGTTTTGGCACCACCAGCTGTTCCAGCAACTATAATCAAAAGTGGTGTTGTGCAACCACAAGGAACCATGAAGTGAACACTACCCAAGGCAGCTGCTGTAAACACAACAAAGATGGAGCTTAATTAAGTTATGTAAGTTTAACTTCAATAGCAGAGACAGTAAACAACACAATGAATAAATGCTGCCCTGTGACCTTAAAGAAAATCAGAAAGTGAGCAGCACCCAATCACCAACTGTAACCCTAGATAGTGTACAAATGCTTAGGAGTGACAAACCATCTGAACAGGGGCCTGAACCCTGGAGCCTCAGATTAAAGATCTGAGAAAGATACGCCCAGGTAGATGAGAAGACCCATTTAAGTGAGGTCATTTAACAATTTACTGTGATTCTTCTGCAAGGCCACTAACCTAGTCACTACCACAGCAGAACTCAAGGTGCAGCAACCAGTGTGCCTTGTTTTCTCACTCGGACCATGCCTCCTCGTGTTTAGAAGAATGGGAGTAGAAGCCCCACATGCACATTACATAGGTGCTTTGCCAGGAGCTGCCCATTCAGCCATTGAAATTCGTGCTCTAGAGATTGAGCTATCCAGGAGCACAAATGCTTCCACCTCCACACCTCGGAGAGTTTACATGTCCATGACAGATGGTTTGTGTAGTGTGCGTATGTGGGCACAGCCAGCACACGCTCACGCTCCATAGCAAGTAGCTGAAAAAACACAGGGCACTCTGCACCCACTCCCACCCACCCACTCTAAAACTAAAATGGACACGTTGTTCTGCCACCACAATGGAAATATTAGAATGCGCCACCCCTCACAGAGCCGCAAAGCAAGATGAATGCAGTGTACTGCGACAGCAACTTAATAACTAAAATTAGGTGCCCTCAAATAGCCACTATGTATCAAAGTGAATGTGGTGCACTGCCGCAAAATCAAAAAGCGGCGCCGAAGCTGCTGGATTAAAAAATAAACACGGTGTACTTAAACTGTGAAGTAAACACAAAACTGCAATGACCGAAGCGCCATATCTAAACTAAAAGTGGTGCATTGCAATTGCGAAGTAAAAATGAAAAGTGGTGCCCCAAGCAGCCGCGATAAACAAACTAGATGTGCTGCACTGTAACTTTTAAATAAAACACAAAAAGCACCACCCCTAGCAGCTGCGATAGCAAAGTAAACGCCGTGCACTGCAACCACGAAGTAAAAAATAAACACTGCACTGAAAGCAGCTACGATAATCAAGTGAACGCGATAAACTGCAACCACAAAGTAATCTTCACCCCATGCAGCTGCAATAATCAAGTAAATGCGGTACACTGCAAACACGAAGTAAAAACAAAACGTGGCGCCCCAAGAAGCTGTGATATGTCCAAACAAGCGAGATCGCGCTGCGAACAAAGGATAACAAGCGAGATCGCGCAGCGAACAAAAGATAATAATAAGTAGTCCACAAACCTGACGGAAAACAGCGAGCCTCGCATGTTTTCAGTACTTGGTCGCTGCGCTCGAGGAGGGCTAATAAACAGAGAAGGAATGACATAGGCGTGCTTTCCTCTATTGAAAGCAAGCCTATTTTGACAGGCAAGCCCACGAACCAATGAAAAACACCGATGTGACGTGGACGGGCTCTGATCCCTATTCTTATTTCCTAAAGCGTCTCGCTAGCGATACGCATGCGCGAGCGCATTCGACGCAAGCTCGACCCTAAAAAGGACTCCAGAACCACCCTGATCAGCAAGCCCAGCCTACTCTGCACCCGATACCCACGGCTTGTGTCCAGGTGGGCCTCCAGTCTAGAGCAGGTCCCCAGACGTTTCTGACCAAGTGTCCACCCTGGGTTGACCAACACAACAACTTCTGTGGACTAAATCCAGAGGACACCCCTGCCCGTGAAGTTTCCGGACAAAGAAACCCAATGCCAAAAGGTACCCTGCAACAGCACCACCCTGGCCTTGGGGAACCCGACTTCCGGTGCAGCAACATGCAGCAGGCGACCCTCCACTCTGTCTAGCCTGTGGTTTCCCTGAGCCGACCTCCAGGTCCTGACATGCAGCTTTCTTGTGACCCTGAGGAGCCCCATGTTCAAAAGTATTGTGAGCTCAATGCTGAGTTTACACCCTGCACCCGGAACTTGCCAGGTCTGCCCACTGAAGACGTGGGTATTTACCTGCTGACAAATACAACTCCAAATGCCCTGAAAATCCATGGGAGCCCATTTTAAATCTTCCATCAACTTGCAGTCATTGGGTGTGTGTTTCATGTATTGCCTGTGTGTGCACAACTAATGATTTGCACTACGCTCTGATTAGTCTAACTGTTCAACCACACTACCACAAAAGAGAGCATTATTATTATCTAATTTAGGCTCCATTAAACCTCTGGGAAATCCCTGGACTCTGTGCACATTATATCTCATTTTGATAAGGTATATACAGAGCCAGCTTCCTACAATTTCTGACTTCACATAATCTTTAGGGTTATCAAGAGGCTGGTGTATTAACACTGACAGCTGTAGCCAGGAATTTGCCACAAGCTTTATCACAATTTGACAATTCTAAAGTTTTTACTTTGGTTTAAAGACTTTGAAAGAGATCCTTGTGGTAATACAGATTGGAAATTCCTCATTTTTTATTTTACAGTACACTAATTATACTGCAGGGAACTAAAACAGATTAAAGTCGTTGAATGTAGACAGGACAACAAAGTCATTGTTTAGAGCTATATGAAAGGCAGAAGGTATGCATGTGACAATTTACACAATGTAAGCCTTTCCTCAATATCTAAATAACCAATGGCCAGGGCAAGCAATCTGGTCTTGTTGGCGAAGCCCAAGGAGATTCTTCTTTGGCAAACAAAAGGTGGTTTAGTTAAAATCTATGACAAAGCCTTGATTTTGTAGCATTTAAGTACCCAATAATGTCTGAGTATACCATATCCCTAAAGGAAATCCTCCTTCCACGTTAGAGAAAGATTGCTGACTACAGGCATTTTCACATGTTCTATCTCTGCTGCCACAAAAGGTAGACCAGAAGACTCAGCAAAAGCAAACATCTCCTTCAAGTGCCCCTGTCTGAGTCTCAGTATGAACTGAGTTTGAAATAAACCCCTTGACGTGCTCTAAAGAAGGCAAGGATTCAATAGATAAAAAAGTGATGCAATTGAAAGAATAAAGAATGTAGGGTCCAATCAAACTAAACAAATAATAAAATAGTTTGCTCTCCCACACAGAGAGAAGAAAGGTGCTAAATTAATCTAAAAACTAACAGCCTTAACTGTTGCACTAAAAGTGAAACAGAGTAAAATTGTACACCAACGTTTATGGAAAGTACTGTTATGTTAGAATAATGTCAGTCTCTCTGTCAGTCTTTTGGGTGGAACCATGGCAACAGTAACACAACGTACAAGATCATGTAGCCAGATAAGCTAAATTATGGTTGCCCCAATAACGTTTCCTTTATGATAGAGACATTTTATGATTTCCAATTCCCCACTTCCATTTTCTCAACCCTACACGTGACAAGGCTTCCACATAGTTGTTTTGGCTGTTTGAAAGCTGCTCGTGGATATATTTTATGGAAATGAGCCAACCTCTCACTCGCAGAACAAGGGGACAGAGGCTGGTTGTGTTAACCAAATCCCTTTGGTCTAGTACTTCACATAAAGTTGACTCTGTCTATTCTGGGGCATGAGATAGGCAAAGGCATCTTTATTATCAAATTTTATTTTAGAATTATTCTTTTTGCACTTTATGTGCTATTAATCTGAATATAAATTATGCTGTATAGAAGAAAGAAACATAATATATTAAAATGTTCCAAGCCACATTTCCGTCCTCTGTGTTTCTCACATTTATGCTAAATCCATTAGCACCTGATATGTTCACATAATCCCCTTTTATTCCAATGAATGATGGTGAGAAGTGCTGCTGTTTGTGCCTCTGCAGACCAGCACATATTTTAGCTTCCTAAATAGAACACTGTTGCATTCCTCTGTGTTTTTTTCTCAGAATATGACATCATTGGTTCTAACCAAAGTGAGATGCTTTTATGACATCACAGAATCTTCAGGGTTGCTAAGGTGCAGGTGTGTCAACACTGGCAGCTGTAGACAAGAGTTTGTCGCCATCTTTGCTACAGTTTTTACATGCTACAGAATTTTCTTCTGGTTTAGAGATTTTAATAGACCTCAACCCACTTCATTACAACATTTCTTCACTGTTACATCTTTGTGACATGATTGGTAAGGAATTCTTCCTTTAATATTTATAGATTTCATGTTATATTTTTGTAGATTTCACATGCCATAAATCCGTATACCAGTGGCTTGAGACTCTAAATTTTAAACTGATAGAGCCATCATTTTGCAGTCTATCTTAAGCCTGACTGCTCTGTGCCAAGCTACCAGAGGGTGAGCACAGGATAATTTGGATTGTGTGTGACTTACCCTGGCTAGGATTAATTGGACAAGGGTGATACCTCTGCCAACTAGAGACCCCATTTCTAAGATGGACTATGTGCTTGGCCTCCACTCAAGGACTGCTGAGTACTTGAAAAAGACATATAAAATCCTTGAGGCCAGCCAACAGCTCCAGAAGTTGTGGTATGGTCAAAAGGCTGAACTGGTAAAATTTAAACCAGGGCAAAAGGTATGGGTTCTGGAGCCTGTGGCTCCCAGGGCACTCCAGGACAGATGGAGTGGCCCTTACCCTATCCTAGAAAAGAAGAGTGAGATCACCTACTTGGAAGACCTGGGCACCAGCAGGACACCCAAAAGGGTGATCCATGTAAACCACCTAAAACTCTAATGTTTCAGGGCAGATATACCCTTGCTGGTGGTTACTGATGAGGACCAGGAAGAAGAGAGTGAGTGTCTCCCTGACCTCCTCTCACATGACCCTAAAGATGGGTCAGCTGATTGAGTTATCTATTCAGACACCCTCATTGTGCAACAGCAAGCTGACTGCAGGCAAGTCCTACAGCAGTTTGTTGGGCTTTTCTCTTTGGCCCCTGGACAGACCCACCTGTGTACCCACGATGGGGACACATAAGACAGTTTACGTGTCAAAACCAAAATCTATAGGCAGTCTGACCAAGTCAAAGTGAGCACCAAAGTGGAATTCCAGAAGATGCTGAATTTAGTGGTTATTGAACCCTCTGCCAGTCCCTGAGCTAGCCCAGTGGTATTGGTCCCCAACCCTCATTCCGAAGATGGGAAGAAAGAGGTGAGGTTTTGTGTGGACTACAGAGGTTTCAACTCTGTCACCAAGACAGATGTACACCCTATATCAAGAGCAGATGAACTAAGAGACAAATTAGGTGCAGCCAGATTCCTTAGTACCTTTGCCCTAACTGCAGGGCACTGGCAAATCAGAACGGCACCTGGAGCAAAAGAAAAGACAGCATTCACTACACTTAAGGGGCATTATCAGTTTACTGTTAGGCCCTTTGTGTTAAAGATGCCCCTGTCACCTTCCAACGGTTGGTGAATCAAGTCCTTGCTGTCTTGGAGTCCTTTAGTGTAGTATATCCAGATGATATTGCTGTCTTTAGCCTTTCCAGGAAGGATCACCTGATCCACCTGGGGAATCAGCAGGCCTCACTAGGAAGGCATCAAAGTGCCAGACAGGGCAGAGTACTGTTGTATGCGTGGGCCACCTTGTAGGTGAAGGCCAAATGCAACATTTACAGGCCAAGATCCAGACAATTCTGGACTGGGAAGCTCCAAAAACTCAAACTCAAGTCAGGGCATTCCATGGGTTGACTGGTTACAATAGGGGGTTTGTGAAAGGGTATGGATCCATTCTGACCCCCCACATAGAACATACTTCAACTTCAGCACCAGTATTCAAAGCTCCAGATTATTCTAAGCAGTTCATTGTGCAGACAGATGTCTCTGAACATGGGATAGGAGCAGTCCTGTCCGAAATCCAATGATGATAGCTATGACCAGCCTGTTGTTTTTATTAAAAGGAGATTACTCTACAGAGAGCAGAGTTGGAGTGACATTACATTGAGAAGGAGGCCATTGCTGTGGTTTTGTCACTGAAAAAGCTGAGCTCATACTTGTTTGGTACTCACTTTATTGTTCAAACTGTTCACAGACAACTTAGATGACTGATACAAATGAAAGGTGAGCACACAGGGATTGGACTTTTCAGTGGAACACAGACGTGGGACTGCCCATGCCAATGCGGATGGCTTTCCAAGTTCTTCCACTTAGATAATGAAGACTCTCCTGGGAAAAGTTAGTCTCATCCTCTTTCATTTGGGAGGGGGCTGTTTAGGAAAGAGACCCTTTTTCTAATGGTTCCTACCCCACCTTTTTCCTGATATTGATGCTTTCTTGACTTAAAGTGTGGTGGGATCCTGCTAACCAGGCCCCTGCACCAGTGTTCTTTCCCTAGAACTGTACCATTGTTCCCACAATTGGCAGACCCCGGCACACAGCTAACACCCTTGTAAAACATACCAGTGGTACCAAGGGCTCTGTGACCAGGTAGGGTCACTAAGTGCTGCAACATATATTATTTCACACTAAAGGACTCTTCGCCAAGCACATGCACAGTGAATTTGCAGCTTGTGTGTACTGGTGGGCAGAAAAAGGAAAGGTCAGCATGGCATCCCTCTCAGGATGCCAGGTCCACCAACCACTGCCTGTGGCATAGGTAAGACACTCCTCTAGCAGGCCTCTCAGCCCTTGGGCAGGGTGCACTCTATCACAGGTGAGGGCACAGCTGCATGAGCAATATGCCCCTACATTATCTAAGTCAATTCTTCGACATTGTAAGTGCAGTGTGGCCACAAAAAGTACATGGTCTAGGAGTTTGTCATCATGAACTCTACAGCTACATGATGACTTCACTGAAGATTGGGAAGTTTGGCATCAAACATCTCACGCAGAATAAACCCACACTGATGCCAGTGTTGGAGTTATTATACAGTGCGTCCAGAGGGCATCTGAGAAATGCTCCCTATATTTTAACCAACCCTTTCGTGTAACCCACTTAGTTTAAGGCTGACCAGTATGTGTCAGCCTGCCACTAAAGGAGGAGTTTCTGACCCCATGGGGTGGAGGCCTTTGTGCCCATGGAGTCAGAAAAAAAGCTTGCTCTGGGTGGAGGTGCTTCACACCGCCTGCCTGCAGGAACTATAAAACGAGGCGGTGAGCCTCAAAAGTTCAGGCCTCTTGTTACAGTGTACCAGGGCACTCCCGCTAGTGGAGATGTCACCCCACCGGACAAAGTCCCACTTTTGGCGGCAAGTACAGCAGGAACATTTGAAAAAAAAAAGGAGAAGTTACCACTTCAGATAGGTCCACCCATAAGGCGTATAGAGCTGAAGTGACCCCTTTCCATGTAGAATCCTCCATCTTGGTTTGGAGGACAGGGACCATAGGGTTCGTTCTGTTTCACCCACCTCAAATGGAGTGGACACTGGAAGGGTGTAGTCACCCTCAACGTCATTAGCCATTGGCTACTGATCCCTGACCCCTGACACCTGTTACACCCCTCCATCCAGGATTTAAGGGCACCCCTGAACCTAGCTCACAAGGTTTCTGGTGACCTCAAGAAGACAACAAGAAGAAATAAGAACTGCTAAGCTGACACCCAACAGAGAAAACTGCAGACACCAATTGAATTGGCCCCAGCCCTACCGGCCTGTCTACAGCTTCTTAAGCCCCTGCTTCAAAAAGGTGATGTATCTTGCAGGACCAGTGACCTCTTCAAAACCCCAAGAGGATTGCCTGTCCACCAGAGGACCAAGATCGCTAGAGGACAGAGGCACTGTCCAAAAAGCAACTCCAAACACGCATTTGCAAAGCAATGAGCCTCGCCTTTGCTCGAGTTAGAGCTCTTAGCATTAGAAACTCCTAACCGGACTTTTCTTGCCATATAAACTGAATATTAAAAGATAAACACTTTCACATAAGAGAGCCGATTGCCGCGAAGCAAACACACAGAAGGAAACAGAAGTTAGCTTGCAGTGAAATATATCTGCAAAAGTGCAGTCATCCTTGTTACCGACAAAAGTGCAATTATCCATGTAACAAGATCGATGTCATGCAAAGCGCTTGACTACTGCCCAGCGAGATCTCACTACCTGTGAAACAAAGAGGAAAAAGTAGTCCTGAAGCCATACGGAAAACATGAATCCTTGTATGTTTTCAGTAGTTGGCGGTGCGCTTAACAAGGGCTAAACACCAGAAAAGGTATGACGTACGCATGCCTTTCACTAGTCAAATCAAGCGAATTTTAAAAGGCAAGCCCACGAACCAACCAAAGTGATGGGCATTGTTACAAGCCGTTAGAGAGATAACAACAGGGACAGAGCGCTTTGCACGCTCCACCCTAAAAAACTAAATCACCTCTGTGGGACCCCCACAACGCGGTACTGCAAACAAGGGAAACAGGCTCTGCAAAAAATAAAGTTACCAGTGATATAAAAGCTAGTGTTGCCACAATCATGGTGCACTGTAAACCTGATCACCCAACTGTGTTTTGGCACCACCAGCTGTGCCAGCAACTATAATCGAAAGTGGTGTCGTGCAACCACAAGGAACCATGAAGTGAACACTACCCAAGGCAGCTGCTGTAAACACAACAAACATGGAGCTTAATTAAGTTATGTAAGTTTAACATCGATAGCAGAGACAATAAACAACACAATGAATAAATGCTGCCCTGTGACCTTAAAGAAAATCAGAAAGTGAGCAGCGCCCAAGCACCAACTGTAACCCTAGATAGTGTACAAATGATTAGGAGTGACAAACCATCTGTACAGGGGCCTGAACCCTGAAGCCTCAGATTAAAGATCTGAGAAAGATAGGCCCAGGTAGATGAGAAGACCCATTTAAGTGAGGTCATTTAACATGTTACTGTGATGCTTCTGCAAGACCACTAACATAGTGACTACCGCAGCAAAACTCAAGGTACTGCAAACAGTGTGGCTTGTTTTCTCACTCGGACCATGCCTCCTCGTGTTTATAAGAATGGGAGAAGAAGCACCACATGCACATTACATAGGTGCATTGCAAGGAGATGCCCATTCAGCCATTGAAATTCGTGCTCTAGAGATTGAGCTATCCAGGAGCACAAATGCTTCCACCTCCACACCTCGGAGAGTTTACATGTCCGTGAAAGATGGTTTGTGTAGTGTGCGTATGTGGGCACAGCCAGCACACGCTCACGCTCCATAGCAGGCAGCTGAAAAAACACAGAGCACTCTGCACCCACTCCCACCCACTCTAAAACTAAAATGGACACGTTGCTCTGCCACCGCAATGGAAATATTAGAATGCACCACCACTCACACAGCCGCAAAGCAAGATGAATGCAGTGCACTACGACAGAAACTTAATAACTAAAATTAGTTGCCCTCAAATAGCCCCTATGTATCAAAGTGAATGTGGTGCACTGCCGCAAAATCAAAACGCGGCGCCGAAGCTGCTGCATTAAAAAATAAACATGGTGTACTGAAACTGTGAAGTAAACACAAAACTGCAATGACCCAAGCGCCATATCTAAACTAAAAGTGGTGCATTGCAATTGCGAAGTAAAAATGAAAAGTGGTGCCCCAAGCAGCCACGATAAACAAACTAGATGTGCTGCACTGTAACTTTTAAATAAAACAGAAAAAGAACCACCCCTAGCAGCTGCAATAGCAAAGTAAACGCCGTGCACTGCAACCATGAAGAAAAAAATAAACACTGCACTGAAAGCAGCTGCGATAATCAAGTGAACGCGATATACTGCAACCACAAAGTAATCTTCACCCCATGCAGCTGCAATAATCAAGTAAATGCGGTACACTTCAAACACGAAGTAAAAACAAAACGTGGAGCCCCAAGAAGCTGTGATATGTCCAAACAAGTGAGATCGCGTTGCGAAGAAAGGATAATAAAAAGTAGTACACAAACCTGACGGAAAACAGCGAGCCTCACATGTTTTCAGTACTTGGTCGCTGCGCTCGAGGAGGGCTAATCACCAGAAAAGGAATGACGTGGGCGTGCTTTTCTCTATTGAAAGCAAGCCTATTTTGACAGGCAAGCCCACGAACCAATGAAAAACACAGACGTGACGTGAACGGGGCTCTGATCCCTTTTCTTATTTCCTAAGCGTCTCACTAGCGATACGCATGGGCGAGCGCATGCGATGCAGGCTCGACCCTAAAAAGGACTCCAGAATCACCCTGATCAGCAAGCCCAGCCTACTCTGCACCCGATACCCACGGCTTGTGTCCAGGTGGGCCACCGGTCTAGAGCAGGTCCCCAGATGTTTCTGACCAAGTGTCCACCCTGGGCTGACCAACACAACAACTTCTGTGGACTAAATCCAGAGGACACCCCCGCCCGTGAAGTTTCCGGACAAAGAAACCCAATGCCAAAAGGTACCCTGCAACAGCACCACCCTGGCCATGGGGAACCCGACTTCCGGTGCAGCAACATGCAGCAGGCGACCCTCCACTCTGTCTAGCCTGTGGTTTCCCTGAGCCGATCTCGAGGTCCTGACCTGCAGCTTTCTTGTGACCCCAAGGAGCCCCATATTCAAAAGTATTGTGAGCTCAATGCTGAGTTTACACCCTGCACCCGGAACTTGCCAGGTCTGCCCACTGAAGACGTGGGTACTTACCTGCTGGCGAATACAATTCCGAATGCCCTGAAAATCCATGGGAGCCCATTTTAAATCTTCCATCAACTTGCAGTCATTGGGTGTGTGTTTCATTTATTGCCTGTGTGTGTACATCTAATGATTTGCACTACGCTCTGATTAGTCTAACTGTTCAACCACACTACCACAAAAGAGAGTATTATTATTATCTAATTTAGTCTCCATTAAACCTCTGGGAATCCCTGGACTCTGTGCACATTATATCTCATTTTGATAAGGTATACACAGAGCCAGCTTCCTACAATTTGTGACTTCGCATAATCTTCAGGGTTATCAAGAGACTGCTGTATTAACGCTGACAGTTGTAGCCAGGAATTTGCCACAAGCTTTATAACAATTTGACAATTCTAAAGTTTTTACTTTGGTTTAAAGACTTTGAAAGAGATCCTTGTGGCAATACAGTTTGGAAATTCCTCATTTTTTATTTTACAGTACGCTAATTATACTGCAGGGAACCACAACAGATTAAAGTCTTTGAATGTAGACAGGACAACAAAGTCATTGTTTAGAGCTAGATGAAAGGCAGAATATATGCATGTGACAATTTACACAATGTAAGCCTTTCCTCAATATCTAAATAACCAGTGGCCAGGGCAAGCAATCTGGTCTTGTTGGTGAAGCCCAAGGAGATTCTTCTTTGGCAAACAAAAGGTGGTTTGCTTAAAATCTATGACAAAGCCTTGATTGTGTAGCATTTAAGTACCCAATAATGTCTGAGTATACCATATCCCTAAAGGAAATCCTCCTTCCACATTAGAGAAAGATTGCTGACTACAGGCATTTTCACATGTTCTATCTCTGCTGCCACAAAAGGTACACCAGAAGACTCAGCAAAAGCAAATATCCCCTTCAAGTGCCCCTGTCTGAGCCTCAGTATGAACTGAGTTTGAAATAAACCCCTTGACGTGCTGTAAAGAAGGCAAGGATTCAATAGATAAAACAGAGATGCAATTGAAAGAATAAAGAATGTAGGGTCCAATCAAACTAAACAAATAATAAAATAGTTAGCTCTCCCACACAGAGAGAAGAAAGGTGCTAAATTAATCTAAAAACTAATAGCCTTAACTGTTGCACTAAAAGTGAAACAGAGTAAAATTGTACACCAACGTTTATGCAAACTACTGTTATGTTAGAATAATGTCAGCTCTCTGTCAGTATTTTGGGTGGAACCATGGCAACAGTAACACAACGTACAAGATCATGTAGCCAGATAAGCTAAATTATGGTTACCCCAATAACGTTTCCTTTATGATAGAGACATTTTATGATTTCCAATTCCCCTTTCCCATTTTCTCAACCCTGCACGTGACAAGGCTTCCACATAGTTGTTTTGGCTGTTTGAAAGCTGCTGGTGGATATATTTTATGGAAATGAGCAAACCTCTCACTGGCAGAACAAGGGGACAGGGGATGGTTGTGTTAACCAAATCTCTTTGGTCTAGTAATTCACGTAAAGTTAACTCTGTCTATTCTGGGGCATGAGATAGGCAAAGGCATCTTTATTATCAAATTTTATTTTAGAATTATTTTTTTTGCTCTTTATGTGCTATTAATCTGAATATAAATTATGCTGTATAGAAGAAAGAAACATAATATATTAAAATGTTCTAAGCCACATTTCCCTCCTCTGTGTTTCTCACACTTATGCTAAATCCATTAGCAACTGATATGTTCACATAATCCCCTTTTATTCCAATGAATGATGGTGAGAAGTGCTGCTTTTTGTCCAACTGCAGACCAGCATATATTTAAGCTTCCTAAATAGAACACTGTTGCATTCCTCTGTGTTTTTTTCTGAGAATGACATCATTGGTTCTAACCAAAGTGAGATGCTTTTATGACATCACAGAATCTTCAGGGTCGCTAAGGTGCAGGTGTGTCAACATTGGCAGCTGTAGCCAAGAGTTTGTCGCCATCTTTGCCACAGTTTTGACATGCTACAGAATTTTCTTCTGGTTTAGAGATTTTAACAGACCTCAACCCACTTCATTACAACATTTCTTCACTGTTACATCTTTGTGACATGATTGGTAAGGAATTCTTCCTTTAATATTTATAGATCTCATGTTATATTTTTGTAGATTTCACATGCCATAAATCCGTATACCAGGGGCTTGAGACTCTAAATTTTAAACCGATAGAGCCATCATTCTGCAGTCTATCTTAAGCCTGACTGCTCTGTGCCAAGCTACCAGAGGGTGGGCACAGGATAATTTGGATTGTGTGTGACTTACCCTGGCTAGGATTGTGGGCCATATTTGGACAAGGGTGATACCTCTGCCAACTAGAGACCCCATTTCTAAGATGGACTATGTGCTTGGCCTCCACTCAAGCACTGCTGAGTACGTGAAAAAGACATTGAAAAACCTTGAGGCCAGCCAACAGCTCCAGAAGTTGGGGTATGGTCAAAAGGCTGAACTGGTCAAATTTAAACCAGGGCAAAAGGTATGGGTTCTTTAGCCTGTGGCTCCCAGGACACTCCAGGACAGATGGAGTGGCCCTTACCCTATCCTAGAAAAGAAGAGTTAGGTCACCTACTTGGAAGACCTGGGCACCAGCAGGACACCCAAGAGAGTGATCCATGTAAACCACCTAAAACTCTAATGTTTCAGGGCAGATATACCCTTGTTGGTGGTTACTGATGAGGACCAGGAAGAAGAGAGTGAGTGTCTCCCTGACCTCCTCTCACATGACCCTAAAGATGGGTCAGCTGATTGAGTTATCAATTCAGACACCCTCACTGCCCAACAGCAAGCTGACTGCAGGCAAGTCCTACAGCAGTTTGTTGGGCTTTTCTCTTTGGCCCCTGGACAGACCCACCTGTGTACCCATGATGGGGAAACATAAGACAGTTTACGTGTCAAAACCAAAATCTATAGACAGTCTGACCAAGTTAAAGTGAGCATCAAAGTGGAATTCCAGAAGATGCTGAATTTAGTGTTTATTGAACCCTCTGACAGTCCATGAGCTAGCCCAGTGGTATTGGTCCCCAAACCTCATTCCGAAGATGGGAAGAGAGAGATGAGGTTTTGTGTGGACTACACAGGTTTCAACTCTGTCACCAAGACAGATGTACACCCTATATCAAGAGCAGATGAACTAAGAGACACATTAGGTGCAGCCAGAATCCTTAGTACCTTTGCCCTAACTGCAGGGCACTGGCAAATCAGAACAGCACCTGGAGCAAAAGAAAAGACAGCATTCACTACACTTAATGGGCATTATCAGTTTACTGTTAGGCCCTTTGTGTTAAAGATGCCCCCGTCACCTTCCAACGGTTGGGGAATCAAGTCCTTGCTGGCTTGGAGTCCTTTAGTGTAGTATATCCAGATGAGATTGCGGTCTTTAGCTTATCCAGGCAGGATCACCTGATCCACCTGGGGAATCAGCAGGCCTCACTAGGAAGGCATCAAAGTGCCAGACAGGGCAGAGCACTGTTGTATGCGTTGGCCACCTTGTAGGTGGAGGCCAAATGCAACCTTTACAGCCCAAGATCCAGACAGTTCTGGACTGGGAAGCTCTAAAAACCCAGACTCAAGTCAGGGCATTCCATGGGTTGACTGGTTACAATAGGGGGCTTGTGAAGGGGTATGGATCCATTGTGACCCCCCCACATAGAACATACTTCAACTTCAGCACCAGTACTCAAAGCTCCAGATTATTCTAAGCAGTTCATTGTGCAGACAGATGTCTCTGAACATGGGATAGGAGCAGTCCTGTCCGAAATCCAATGATGATAGCTATGACCAGCCTGTTTTTTTTATTAAAAGGAGGTTACTCTACAAAGAGCAGAGTTGGAGTGAGATTACATTGAGAAGGAGGCCATTGCTGTGGTTTTGTCACTGAAAAAGCTGAGCTCATACTTGTTTGGTACTCACTTTATTGTTCAAACTGTCCACGACAACTTAGATGACTGATACAAATGAAAGGTGAGCACACAGGGATTGGACTTTTCAGTGGAACACAGACGTGGGACTGCCCATGCCAATGCGGATGGCTTTCCAGGTTCTTCCACTTAGACAATGAAGACTCTCCTGGGAAAAGTTAGTCTCATCCTCTTTCATTTGGGAGGGGGCTGTGTAGGAAAGAGCCCCTTTTTCTAATGGTTCCTCCCCCACCTTTTTCCTGATATTGATTCTTTCTTGACTTAAAGTGTGGTGGGATCCTGCTAACCAGGCACCTGCACCAGAGTTCTTTCCCTAGAATTGTACCATTGTTCCCACAATTGGCACACCCCGGCACACAGCTAAGACCCTTGTAAAACATACCAGTGGTACCAAGGGCTCTGTGACCAGGTAGGGTCCCTAAGTGCTGCAACATATATTATGCCACACTATAGGACTCCTCGCCAAGCACATGCACACTGAATTTGCAGCTTGTGTGTACTGGTGGGCAGAAAAAGGAAAGGTCAGCTTGGCATCCCTCTCAGGATGCCAGGTCCCCAACCACTGCCTGTGGCATAGGTAAGACACTCCTCTAGCAGGCCTCTCAGCCCTTGGGCAGGGTGCACTCTATCACAGGTGAGGGCATAGCTGCATGAGCAATATGCCCCTACAATATCTAAGTCAATTCTTAGACGTTGTAAGTGCAGTGTGGCCACAAAAAGTACATGGGCTAGGAGTTTGTCATCATGAACTCTACAGCTACATGATGACTTCACTGAAGATTGGGAAGTTTGGCATCAAACATCTGAAGCAGAATAAACCCACACTGATGCCAGAGTTGGAGATATTGTACAGTGCGCCCAGAGGGCATCTGAGAAATGCTCCCTATATTTTAACCAACCCTTTCGTATAACCCACTTAGTTTAAGGCTGACCAGTATGTGCCAGCCTGCCACTAAAGGAGGAGTTTCTGACCCCATGGGGTGGGGGCCTTTGTGCCCATGGAGTCAGAAAAAAAGCTTGCTCTGGGTGGAGGTGCTTCACACCGCCTGCCTGCAGGAACTATAAAACGAGGCGGTGAGCCTCAAAAGTTCAGGCTTCCTGTTACAGTGTACCAGGGCACTCCCGCTAGTGGAGATGCCCATCCACCGGACAAAGTCCCACTTTTGGCGGCAAGTACAGCAGGAACATTTGAAAAAAAAGGAGGAGTGACCACTTCAGATAGGTCCACCCATAAGGCGTCCAGAGCTGAAGTGACCCCTCTCCATGTAGAATCCTCCATCTTGGTTTGGAGGACAGGGACCATAGGGTTCGTTCTGTTTCACCCACCTCAAATGGAGTGGACACTGGAAGGGTGTAGTCACCCTCAGGGTCAGTAGCCATAGGCTACTGATCCCTGACACCTGTTACACCCCTCCATCCGGGATTTAAGGGCACCCCTGAACCCAGCTCACCAGGTTTCTGGTGACCTCAAGAAGACAACAAGAAGAAATAAGAACTGCTAAGCTGACACCCAACAGAGAAGACTGCACACACCAATTGACTTGGCCCCACCCCTACCGGCCTGTCTACAGCTTCTGAAGCCCCTGCTTCAAAAAAGTGATGTATCTTGCAGGACCAGTGACCTCTTCAAAACCCCAAGAGGATTGCCTGTCCACCAGAGGACCAAGATCGCTAGAGGACAGCGGCCCTGTCCAAAAAGCAACTCCAAACAAGCATTTGCAATGCAATGGGCCTCACGTTTGCTCGAGTTAGAGCTCTTAGCATTATGAACTCCTAACCGGACTTTTCTTGCCACATAAACTGAATATTAAAAGATAAACACTTTCACATAAGAGAGCCGATGGCCGTAAAGCAAACACACATTAGGAAACAGAAGTTAGCTTGCAGTGAAACATATCGGCAAAAGTGCAGTCATACTTGTTACCGACAAAAGTGCAATTATCCATGTAACAAGATCGATGTCATGCAAAGCGCTTGACTACTGCCCAGCGAGATCTCACTACCTACGAAACAAAGAGGAAAAAGTAGTCCTGAAGCCATACGGAAAACATGAATCCTTGTATGTTTTCAGTAGTTGGCAGTGCGCTTAACAAGGGCTAAACACCAGAAAAGGCATGACGTACGCTTGCCTTTCAGTAATCGAATCAACCGAATTTTAAAAGGCAAGCCCACGAACCAACCAAAGTGATGGGCGTTGTTACAAGCCATTAGAGAGATAACAACAGGGAGAGAGCGCTTTGCACGCTCCACCCTAAAAAACTAGAGCAGTGAAACCATGATTAAATCACCTGTGTGTGACCCCCACAACGCGGTACTGCAAACAAGGGAAACAGGCTCTGCAAAAAATAAAGTTACCAGTGATATAAAAGCTAGTGTTGCCACAATCATGGTGCACTGTAAACCTGATCACCCTACTGTGTTTTGGCACCACCAGCTGTTCCAGCAACTATAATCAAAAGTGGTGTTGTTGTGCAACCACAAGGAACCATGAAGTGAACACTACCCAAGGAAAGCTGCTGTAAACACAATAAACATGGAGCTTAATTAAGTTATGTAACTTTAACATCGATAGCAGAGACAGTAAACAACACAAATGAATAAATGCTGCGCTGTGACCTTAAAGAAAATCAGAAAGTGAGCAGCGCCCAAGCACCAACTGTAACCCTAGATAGTGTACAAATGCTTAGGAGTGACAAACCATCTGAACAGGGGCCTGAACCCTGGAGCCTCAGATTAAAGATCTGAGAAAGATAGGCCCAGGTAGATGAGAAGACCCATTTAAGTGAGGTCATTTAACATGTTACTGTGATTCTTCTGCAAGGCCACTAACATAGTCACTACCGCAGCAGAACTCAAGGTGCAGCAACCAGTGTGGCTTGTTTTCTCACTCGGACCATGCCTCCTCGTGTTTAAAAGAATGGGAGTAGAAGCCCCACATGCACATTACATAGGTGCATTGCAAGGAGATGCCCATTCAGCCATTGAAATTCGTACTCTAGAGATTGAGCTATCCAGAAGCACAAATGCTTCCACCTCCACACCTCGGAGAGTTTACATGTCCGTGACAGATGGTTTGTGTAGTGTGCGTATGTGGGCACAGCCAGCACACGCTCACGCTCCATAGCAGGCAGCTGAAAAAACACAGAGCACTCTGCACCCACTCCCACCCACTCTAAAACTAAAATGGACACGTTGCTTTGCCACCACAATGGAAATATTAGAATGCGCCACCCCTCACACAGCCGCAAAGCAAGATGAATGCATTGTACTGCGGCAGCAACTTAATAACTAAAATTAGGTGCCCTCAAATAGCCACTATGTATCAAAGTGAATGTGGTGCACTGCCGCAAAACCAAAATGCGGCGCCGAAGCTGCTGCATTAAAAAATAAACACGGTGTACTGAAACTGTGAAGTAAACACAAAACTGCATTGACCCAAGGGCCATATCTAAACTAAAAGTGGTGCATTGCAATTGCGAAGTAAAAATGAAAAGTGGTGCCCCAAGCAGCTACGATAAACAATCTAGATGTGCTGCACTGTAACTTTTAAATAAAACACAAAAAGCACCACCCCTAGCAGTTGCAATAACAAAGTAAACACCGTGCACTGCAACCAAGAAGTAAAAAATAAACACTGCACTGAAAGCAGCTGCGATAATCACGTGAACGCGATATACTGCAACCACAAAGTAATCTTCACCCCATGCAGCTGCAATAATCAAGTAAATGCAGTACACTGCAAACACAAAGTAAACACAAAACGTGGCGCTCCAAACAAGCGAGATCGCACTGCGAACAAAGGATAACAAGCGAGATCGCGCAGCGAACAAAAGATAATAAAAAGTAGTCCACAAACCTGATAGAAAACAGCGAGACTCGCATGTTTTCAGTACTTGGTCGCTGCGCTCGAGGAGGGCTAATCACCAGAAAAGGAATGACGTAAGCGTGCTTTCCTCTATTGAAAGCAAGCCTATTTTGACAGGCAAGCCCACAAACCAATGAAAAACACGGACGTGACGTGGACGGGGCTGTGATCCCTTTTCTTATTTCCTAAAGCGTCTCGCTAGCGATACGCATGCGCGAGCGCATGTGACGCAGACTCGAAACTAAAAAGGACTCCAGAACCACCCTGATCAGCAAGCCCAGCCTACTCTGCCACCGATACCCACGGCTTGTGTCCAGGTGGGCCACCGGTCTAGAGCAGGTCCCCAGACGTTTCTGACCAAGTGTCCACCCTGGGTTGACCAACACAACAACTTCTGTGGACTAAATCCAGAGGACACCCCTGCCCGTGAAGTTTCCGGACAAAGAAACCCAATGCCAAAAGGTACCCTGCAACAGCACCACCCTGGCCTTGGGGAACCCGACTTCCGGTGC
Organism: Pleurodeles waltl; assembly: GCF_031143425.1. Lineage (NCBI taxonomy): Eukaryota > Metazoa > Chordata > Amphibia > Caudata > Salamandridae > Pleurodeles > Pleurodeles waltl. Next base: position 877,258,425 of record NC_090447.1, read on the forward strand.
AGCAACATGCAGCAGGCAACCTTCCACTCTGTCTAGCCTGTGGTTTCCCTGAGCCGACCTCCAGGTCCTGACCTGCAGCTTTCTTGTGACCCGAGGAGCCCCATATTCAAAAGTATTGTGAGCTCAAAGCTGAGTTTATACCCTGCACCCGGAACTTGCAGGTCTGCCCACTGAAGACGTGGGTACTTACCTGCTGGCGAATACAATTCCGAATGCCCTGAAAATCCATGGGAGCCCATTTAAAATCTTCCATCAACTTGCAGTCATTGGGTGTGTGTTTCATTTATTGCCTGTGTGTGTACAACTAATGATTTGCACTACGTTCTGATTAGTCTAACTGTTCAACCACACTACCACAAAAGAGAGCATTGTCATTATCTAATTTAGTCTCCATTAAACTTCTGGGAAATCCCTGGACTCTGTGCACATTATATCTCATTTTGATAAGGTATACACAGAGCCAGCTTCCTACAATTTGTGACTTCACATAATCTTCAGGGTTATCAAGAGGCTGCTATATTAATGCTGACAGCTGTAGCCAGGAATTTGCCACAAGCTTTATCACAATTTGACAATTCTAAAGTTTTTACTTTGGTTTAAAGACTTTGAAAGAGATCCTTGTGGCAATACAGATTGGAAATTCCTCATTTTTTATTTTACAGTACACTAATTATACTGCAGGGAACCACAACAGATTAAAGTCGTTGAATGTAGACATGGCAACAAAATCATTGTTTAGAGCTAGATGAAAGGCAGAATATATGCATGTGACAATTTACACAATGCAAGACTTTTCTCAATATCTAAATAACCAGTGGCCAGGGCAAGCAATCTGGTCTTGTTGGCGAAGCCCAAGGAGATTCTTCTTTGGCAAACAAAAAGTGGTTTGCTTAAAATCTATGACAAAGCCTTGATTGTGTAGTATTTAAGTACCCAATAATGTCTGAGTATACCATATCCCTAAAGGAAATCCTCCTTCCACGTTAGAGAAAGATTGCTGACTACAGGCATTTTCACATGTTCTATCTCTGCTGCCACAAAAGGTAGACCAGAAGACTCAGCAAAAGCAAACATCTCCTTCAAGTGCCCCTGTCTGAGTCTCAGTATGAACTGAGTTTGAAATAAACCTCTTCACATGCTCTAAAGAAGGCAAGGATTCAATAGATAAAAAAGAGATGCAATTGGAAGAATAAAGAATGTAGGGTCCAATCAAACTAAACAAATAATAAAATAGTTAGCTCTCCCACACAGAGAGAAGAAAGGTGCTAAATTAATCTAAAAACTAACAGCCTTAACTGTTGCACTAAAAGTGAAACAGAGTAAAATTGTACACCAACGTTTATGGAAACTACTGTTATGCTAGAATAATGTTAGTCTCTCTGTCAGTCTTTTAGGTGGAACCATGGCAACAGTAACACAACGTACAAGATCATGTAGCCAGATAAGCTAAATTATGGTTGCCCCAATAACATTTCCTTTATGATAGAGACATTTTATGATTTCCAATTCCCCGTTCCCGTTTTCTCAACCCTGCACGTGACAAGGCTTCCACATAGTTGTTTTGGCTGTTTGAAAGCTGCTGGTGGATATATTTTATGGAAATGAGCAAACCCCTCACTGGCAGAACAAGGGGACAGGGGATGGTTGTGTTAGCCAAATCTCTTTGGTCTAGTAATTCACAGTAATTGTCTATTCTGGGGCATGAGATAGGCAAAGCCATCTTTATTATCAAATTTTATTTTAGAATTATTCTTTTTGCACTTTATGTGCTATTAATCTGAATATAAATTATGCTGTATAGAAGAAAAAAACATAATATATTAAAATGTTCTAAGCCACATTTCCCTCCTCTGTGTTTCTCACACTTATGCTAAATCCATTAGCAACTGATATGTTCCCATAATCCCCTTTTATTCCAATGAATGATGGTGAGAAGTGCTTCTTTTTGTGCCACTGCAGACCAGCACATATTTTAGCTTCCTAAATAGAACACTGTTGCATTCCTCTGTGTTTTTTTCTCAGAATGACATCATTGGTTCTAACCAAAGTGAGATGCTTTTATGACATCACAGAATCTTCAGGGTTGCTAAGGTGCAGGTGTGTCAACATTGGCAGCTGTAGCCAAGAGTTTGTCGCCATCTTTGCCACAGTTTTTACATGCTACAGAATTTTCTTCTGGTTTAGAGATTTTAACAGACCTAAACCCACTTCATTACAACATTTCTTCACTGTTACATCTTTATGACATGATTGGTAAGGAGTTCTTCCTTTAATATTTATAGATTTCATGTTATATTTTTGTAGATTTCACATGCCATAAATCCGTATACCAGTGGCTTGAGACTGTAAATTTTAAACCGATAGAGCCATCATTCTGCAGTCTATCTTAAGCCTGACTGCTCTGTGCCAAGCTACCAGAGGGTGGGCACGGGATAATTTGGATTGTGTGTGACTTACCCTGGCTCGGATTATGGGCCCTATTTGGACTAGGGTGATACCTCTGCCAACTAGAGACCCCATTTCTAAGATGGACTATGTGCTTGGCCTCCGCTCAAGGACTGCTGAGTACTTGAAAAAGACATCTAAAAACCTTGAGGCTAGCCAACAGCTCCAGAAGTTGTGGTATGGTCAAAAGGCTGAACTGGTAAAATTTAAACCAGGGCAAAAGGTATGGGTTCTGGAGCCTGTGGCTCCCAGGGGACTCCAGGACAGATGGAGTGGCCGTTACCCTATCCTAGAAAAGAAGAGTGAGATCAGCTACTTGGAAGACCTGGTCACCAGCAGGACACCCAAGAGGGTGATCCATGTAAACCACCTAAAACTCTAATGTTTCAGGGCAGATATACCCTTGCTGGTGGTTACTGATGAGGACCAGGAAGAAGAGAGTGAGTGTCTCCCTGACCTCCTCTCACATGACCCTAAAGATGGGTCAGCTGATTGAGTTATCTATTCAGACACCCTCACTGCCCAACAGCAAGCTGACTGCAGGCAAGTCCTACAGCAGTTTGTTGGGCTTTTCTCTTTGGCCCCTGGACAGACCCGCCTGTGTACCCATGATGGGGACACATAAGACAGTTTACGTGTCAAAACCAAAATCTATAGACAGTCTGACCAAGTCAAAGTGAGCACCAAAGTGGAATTCCAGAAGATGCTGAATTTAGTGGTTATTGAACCCTCTGACAGTCTCTGAGCTAGCCCAGTGGTATTGGTCCCCAAACCTCATTCCGAAGATGGGAAGAGAGAGATGAGGTTTTGTGTGGACTACAGTGGTTTCAACTCTTTCACCAAGACAGATGTACACCCTATATCAAGAGCAGATGAACTAAGAGACAAATTAGGTGCAGTCAGATTCCTTAGTACCTTTGCCCTAACTGCAGGGCACTGGCAAATCAGAACGGCACCTGGAGCAAAAGAAAAGACAGCATTCACTACACTTAATGGGCATTATCAGTTTACTGTTAGGCCCTTTGTGTTAAAGATGCCCCTGTCACCTTCCAACAGTTGGTGAATCAAGTCCTAGCTGGCTTGGAGTCCTTTAGTGTAGTATATCCAGATGATATTGCTGTCTTTAGCTTATCCAGGCAGGATCACCTGATCCACCTGGGGAATCAGCAGGCCTCACTAGGAAGGCATCAAAGTGCCAGCCGGGGCAGAGCACTGTTGTATGCGTGGGCCACCTTGTAGGTGGAGGCCAAATACAACCTTTACAGCTCAAGATCCAGACAATTCTGGACTGGGAAGCTCCAAAAACCCAGACTCAAGTCAGGGCATTCCATGGGTTGACTGGTTACAATAGGGGGTTTGTGAAGGGGCATGGATCCATTGCGACCCCACACATAGAACATACTTCAACTTCAGCACCAGTACTCAAAGCTCCAGATTATTCTAAGCAGTTCATTGTGCAGACAGATGTCTCTGAACATGGGATAGGAGCAGTCCTGGCCGAAATCCAATGAGGATAGCTATGACCAGCCTGTTGTTTTTATTAAAAGGAGGTTACTCTACAGAGAGCAGAGTTGGAGTGACATTACATTGAGGCAGAGGCCATTGCTGTGGTTTTGTCACTGAAAAAGCTGAGCTCATACTTGTTTGGTACTCACTTTATTCTTCAAACTGTCCACAGACAACTTAGATGACTGATACAAATGAAAGGTGAGCACACAGGGATTAGACTTTTCAGTGGAACACAGACGTGGGACTGCCCATGCCAATGCGGATGTCTTTCCAGGTTCTTCCACCTAGACAATGAAGAATCTCCTGGGAAAAGTTAGTCTCATCCTCTTTCATTTGGGAGGGGGCTGTGTAGGAAAGAACCCCTTTTTCTAATGGTTCCTCCCCCATCTTTTTCCTGATATTGATGCTTTCTTGACTTAAAGTGTGGTGGGATCCTGCTAACCAGGCCTCTGCACCAGTGTTCTTTCCGTAGAAGTGTACCATTGTTCCCACAATTGGCACACCCCGGCACACAGCTAAGACCCTTGTAAAACATTCCAGTGGTACCAAGGGCTCTGTGACCAGGTAGGGTCCCTAAGTGCTTCAACATATATTATGCCACACTAAAGGACTCCTCGCCAAGCACATGCACACTGAATTTGCAGCTTGTGTGTCCTGGTGGGCAGAAAAAGGAAAAGTCAACATGGCATCCCTCTCAGGATACAGCTACATGATGACTTCACTGAAGATTGGGAAGTTTGGCATCAAACATCTCAGGCAGAATAAACCCACACTGATGCCAGTGTTGGGGTTATTGTACAGTGCGCCCAGAGGGCATCTGAGAAATGCTCCCTATATTTTAACCAACCCTTTCGTGTAACCCACTTAGTTGAAGGCTGACCAGTCTGTGCCAGCCTGCCACTAAAGGAGGAGTTTCTGACCCCATGGGGTGGGGGCCTTTGTGCCCATGGAGTCAGAAAAAAAGCTTGCTCTGGGTGGAGGTGCTTCACACCGCCTGCCTGCAGGAACTATTAAACCAGGCGGTGAGCCTCAAAAGTTCAGGCCTCCTGTTACAGTGTCCCAGGGCACTCCCGCTAGTGGAGATGCCCACCCACCGGACAAAGTCCCACTTTTGGCGGCAAGTACAGCAGGAACATTTGAAAAAAAAAGGAGGCGTGACCACTTCAGATAGGTCCACCCATAAGGCGTCCAGAGCTGAAGTGACCCCTCTCCATGTAGAATCCTCCATCTTGGTTTGGAGGACAGGGACCATAGGGTTCGTTCTGTTTCACCCACCTCAAATGGAGTGGACACTGGAAGGGTGTAGTCACTCTCATTGGCTACTGACCCCTGACACCTGTTACACCCCTCCATCCAGGATTTAAGGGCCCCCCTGAACCCAGCTCACCAGGTTTCTGGTGACCTCAAGAAAACAACAAGAAAAAATAAGAACTGCTAAGCTGACACCCAACAGAGAAGACTGCAGACACCAAATGACTTGGCCCCAGCCCTACCGGCCTGTCTACAGCTTCTGAAGCCCCTGCTTCAAAAAGGTGATGCATCTTGCAGGACCAGTGACCTCTTCAAAACACCAAGAGGATTGTCTGTCCACCAGAGGACCAAGATCGCTAGAGGAGAGTGGCCCTGTCCAAAAAGCAACTCCAAACAAGCACTTGTAATGCAATGGGCCTTGCGTTTGCTCTAGTTAGATCTCTTAGCATTATAAACTCCTAACCGGACTTTTCTTGCCATATAAACTGAATATTAAAAGATAAACACTTTCATATAAGAGAGCTGATGGCCGCGAAGCAAACACACAGAAGGAAACAGAAGTTAGCTTGCAGTGAAACATATCGGCAAAAGTGCAGTTATCCTTGTTACCGACAAAAGTGCAATTATCCATGTAACAAGATCGATGTCATGCAAAGCGCTTGACTACTGCCCAGAGAGATCTCACTACCTACGAAACAAAGAGGAAAAAGTAGTCCTGAAGCCATACGGAAAACTTGAAGCCTTGTCTGTTTTCAGTAGTTGGCAGTGCGCTTAAGAAGGGCTAAACACCAGAAAAGGCATGACGTACGCATGCCTTTCACTAATCAAATCAAGCGAATTTTAAAAGGAAAGCCCACGAACCAACCAAAGTGATGGGCGTTGTTACAAGCCGTTAGAGAGATAACAACAGGGACAGAGCGCTTTGCACGGTTCACCTTAAAAAGCTAGAGCACTGAAACCATGATTAAATCACCTGTGTGTGACCCCCACAACGCGGTACTGCAAACAAGGGAAACAGGCTCTGCAAAAAATAAAGTTACCAGTGATATAAAAGCTACTGTGGCCACAATCATGGTGCACTGTAAACCTGATCACCCAACTGTGTTTTGGCACCACCAGCTGTTCCAGCAACTATAATCAAAAGTGGTGTTGTGCAACCACAAGGAACTATTAAGTGAACACTACCCAAGGCAGCTGCTGTAAACCCAATAAACATGGAGCTTAATTAAGTTATGTAAGTTTAACATCGATAGCAGAGACAGTAAACAACACAATGAATAAATGCTGCCCTGTGACCTTAAAGAAAATCAGAAAGTGAGCAGCGCCCAAGCACCAACTTTAACCCTAGATAGTGTACAAATGCTTAGGAGTGACAAACCATCTGAACAGGGGCCTGAACCCTGGAGCCTCAGATTAAAGATCTGAGAAAGATAGGCCCAGGTAGATGAGAAGACCCATTTAAGTGAGGTCATTTAACATGTTACTGTGATTCTTCCGCAAGGCCACTAACATAGTCACTACCGCAACAGAACTCAAGGTGCTGCAACCAGTGTGGCTTGTTTTCTCAGCCGGACCATGCCTCCTCGTGCTTAGAAGAATGGGAGTAGAAGCCCCACATGCACATTACATAGGTGCTTTGCAAGGAGATGCCCATTCAGCCATTGAAATTCGTGCTCTAGAGATTGAGCTATCCAGGAGCACAAATGCTTCCACCTCCACACCTCGGAGAGTTTACATGTCCGTGACAGATGGTTTGTGTAGTGTGTATGTGGGCACAGCCAGCACACGCTCACGCTCCATAGCAGGCAGCTGAAAAAACACAGAGCACTCTGCACCCACTCCCACCCACTCTAAAACTAAAATGGACACGTTGCTCTGCCACCACAATGGAAATATTAGAATGCGCCACCCCTCACACAGCCGCAAAGCAAGATGAATGCAGTGTACTGTGACAGCAACTTAATAACTAAAATTAGGTGCCCTCAAATAGCCACTATGTATCAAAGTGAATGTGGTGCACTGCCGCAAAATCAAAACGCGGCGCCGAAGCTGCTGCATTAAAAAATAAACATGGTGTACTGAAACTGTGAAGTAAACACAAAACTGCAATGACCCAAGCGCCATATCTAAACTAAAAGTGGTGCATTGCAATTGCGAAGTAAAAATGAAAAGTGGTGCCCCAAGCAGCCACGATAAACAAACTAGATGTGCTGCACTGTAACTTTTAAATAAAACAGAAAAAGAACCACCCCTAGCAGCTGCAATAGCAAAGTAAACGCCGTGCACTGCAACCATGAAGAAAAAAATAAACACTGCACTGAAAGCAGCTGCGATAATCAAGTGAACGCGATATACTGCAACCACAAAGTAATCTTCACCCCATGCAGCTGTAATAATCAAGTAAATGCGGTACACTGCAAACACGAAGTAAACCAAAACGTGGCGCTCCAAGAAGCTGTGATATGTCAAAACAAGCGAGATCGCGCTGCGAACAAAGGATAACAAGCGAGATCGCACAGCGAACAAAAGATAATAAAAAGTAGTTCACAGCCTGACGGAAAACAGCGAGACTCGCATGTTTTCAGTACTTGGTCGCTGCGCTCGAGGAGGGCTAATCACCAGAAAAGGAATGACGTAGGCGTGCTTTCCTCTATTGAAAGCAAGCCTATTTTGACAGGCAAGCCCACGAACCAATGAAAAACATGGACTTGATGTGGACGGGGCTCTGATCCCTTTTCTTATTTCCTAAAGCGTCTTGCTAGCGATACGCATGCGCGAGCGCATGCGACGCCGATTCGACCCTAAAAAGGACTCCAGAACCACCCTGATCAGCAAGCCCAGCCTACTTTGCACCCGATACCCACAGCTTGTGTCCAGGTGGGCCACCGGTCTAGAGAAGGTCCCCAGAAGTTTCTGACCAAGTGTCCACCCTGGGTCGACCAACACAACAACTTCTGTGGACTAAATCCAGAGGACACCCCTGCCCGTGAAGTTTCCGGACAAAGAAACCCAATGCCAAAAGGTACCCTGCAACAGAACCACTGTGGCCTTGGGGAACCCGACTTCCGGTGCAGCAACATGCAGCAGGCGACCCTCCACTCTGTCTAGCCTGTGGTTTCCCTGAGCCGACCTCCAGGTTCTGACCTGCAGCTTTCTTGTGACCCCGAGGAGCCCCATATTCAAAAGTATTGTGAGCTCAATGCTGAGTTTACACCCTGCACCCGGAACTTGGCAGGTCTGCCCACTGAAGACGTGGGTACTCAACTGCTGGCGAATACAATTCCGAATGCCCTGAAAATCCATAGGAGCCCATTTTAAGTCTTCCATCAACTTACAGTCATTGGGTGTGTGTTTCATTTATTGCCTGTGTGTGTACAACTAATGATTTGCACTACACTCTGATTAGTCTAACTGTTCAACCACACTACCACAAAAGAGAGCATTATTATTATCTAATTTAGGGCCTTATTACAACTTTGGATGACAGCGTTAATCCGTCCCAAATGTGACGGATATATCACCTACTCTATTACGAGTTCCATAGGATATAATGGACTCTTAATACGGTAGGTGGTATATCCGTCACATTTGGGATGGATTAACACCGTCCTCCAAAGTTGTAATAAGGCCCTTAGTCTCCATTAAACCTCTGGGAAATCCCTGGACTCTGTGCACATTATATCTCATTTTGATAAGGTATATACAGAGCCAGCTTCCTACAATTTGTGACTTCACATAATCTTCAGGGTTATCAAGAGGCTGGTGTATTAACACTGACAGCTGTAGCCAGGAATTTGCCACAAGCTTTATCACAATTTGACAATTCTAAAGTTTTTTTACTTTGGTTTAAAGACTTTGAAAGAGATCCTTGTGGCAATACAGATTTTTTATTTTACAGTACACTAATTATACTGCAGGGAACCACAACAGATTAAAGTCTTTGAATGTAGACAGGGCAACAAAGTCATTGTTTAGAGCTAGATGAAAGGCAGAATATATGCATGTGACAATTTACACAATGTAAGCCTTTCCTCAATATCTAAATAACCTTTGGCCAGGGCAAGCAATCTGTTCTTGTTGGTGAAGCCCAAGGAGATTCTTCTTTGGCAAACAAAAGGTGGTTTGCTTGAAATCTATGACAAAGCCTTGATTGTGTAGCATTTAAGTACCCAATAATGTCTGAGTATACCATATCCCTAAAGGAAATCCTCCTTCCACGTTAGAGAAAGATTGCTGACTACAGGCATTTTCACATGTTCTATCTCTGCTGCCACAAAAGGTAGACCAGAAGACTCAGCAAAAGCAAACATCTCCTTCAAGTGCCCCTGTCTGAGTCTCAGTATGAACTGAGTTTGAAATAAACCCCTTGACGTGCTCTAAAGAAGGCAAGGATTGGATAGATAAAAAAGAGATGCAATTGAAAGAATAAAGAACGTAGGGTCCAATCAAACTAAACAAATAATAAAATAGTTAGCTCTCCCACACAGAGAGAAGAAAGGTTCTAAATTAATCTAAAAACTAACAGCCTTAACTGTTGCACTAAAAGTGAAACATAGTAAAATTGTACACCAACGTTTACGGAAACTACTGTTATGTTAGAATAATGTCAGTCTCTCTGTCAGTCTTTTGGGTGGAACCATGGCAACAGTAACACAACGTACAACATCATGTAGCCAGATAAGCTAAATTATGGTTGCCAAAATATCGTTTCCTTTATGATAGAGACATTTTATGATTTCCAATTCCCCGTTCCCATTTTCTCAACCATGCATGTGACAAGGCTTCCACATAGTTGTTTTGGCTGTTTAAAAGCTGCTGGTGGATATCTTTTATGGAAATGAGCAAACCTCTCACTGGCAGAACAAGGGCACAGGGGATGGTTGTGTTAACCAAATCTCTTTGGTCTAGTAATTCACATAAAGTTAACTCTGTCTATTCTGGGGCATGAGATAGGCAAAGGCATCTTTATTATCAAATTTTATTTTAGAATTATTCTTTTTGCACTTTATGTGCTATTAATCTGAATATAAATGATGCTGTATAGAAGAAAAAAACATAATATATTAAAATGTTCTAAGCCACATTTCCCTCCTCTGTGTTTCTCACACTTATGCTAAATCCATTAGCACCTGATATGTTCACATAATCCCCTTTTATTCTAATGAATGATGGTGAGAAGTGCTGCTTTTTGTGCCACTGCAGACCAGCACATATTTTAGCTTCCTAAATAGAACACTGTTGCATTCCTCTGTGTTTTTTTCTCAGAATATGACATCATTGGTTCTAACCAAAGTGAGATGCTTTTATGACATCACAGAATCTTCAGGGTTGCTAAGGTGCAGGTGTGTCAACATTTGCAGCTGTAGCCAAGAGTTTGTCACCATCTTTGCCACAGTTTTTACATGCTACAGAATTTTCTTCTGGTTTAGAGATTTTAACAGACCTCAACCCACTTCATTACAACATTTCTTCACTGTTGCATCTTTGTGACATGATTGGTAAGGAATTCCTTCTTTAATATTTATAGATTTCATGTTATACTTTTGTAGATTTCACATGCCATAAATCGTATACCAGTGGCTTGAGACTCTACATTTTAAACTGATAGAGCCATCATCCTGCAGTCTATCTTAAGCCTGACTGCTCTGTGCCAAGCTACCAGAGGGTGGGCACAGGATAATTTGGATTGTGTGTGACTTACCCTGGCTAGGATTGTGGGCCCTATTTGGACAAGGGTGATACCTCTGCCAACTAGAGACCCCATTTCTAAGATGGACTATGTGCTTGGCCTCCGCTCAAGGACTGCTGAGTACTTGAGAATGACATCTAAAAACCTTGAGGCCAGCCAACAGCTCCAGAAGTTGTGGTATGGTCAAAAGGCTGAACTGGTAAAATTTAAACCAGGGCAAAAGGTATGGGTTCTGGAGCCTGTGGCTCCCAGGGCACTCCAGGACAGATGGAGTGGCCCTTACCGTATCCTAGAAAAGAAGAGTGAGATCACCTACTTGGAAGACCTGGGCACCAGCAGGACACCCAAGAGGGTGATCCATGTAAACCACCTAAAACTCTAATGTTTCAGGGCAGATATACCCTTTTTGGTGGTTACTGATGAGGACCAGGAAGAAGAGAGTGAGTGTCTCCCTGACCTCCTCTCACATGACCCTAAAGATGGGTCAGCTGATTGAGTTATCTATTCAGACACCCTCACTGCCCAACAGCAAGCTGACTGCAGGCAAGTCCTACAGCAGTTTGTTGGGCTTTTCTCTTTGGCCCCTGGGCAGACCCACCTGTGTACCCATGATGGGGACACATAAGACAGTTTACGTGTCAAAACCAAAATCTATAGACAGTCTGACCAAGTCAAAGTGAGCATCAAAGTGGAATTCCAGAAGATGCTGAATTTAGTGGTTATTGAACCCTCTGACAGTCCATGAGCTAGCCCAGTGGTATTGGTCCCCAAACATCATTCCGAAGACGGGAAAAGAGAGATGAGGTTTTGTGTGGACTACAGAGGTTTCAACTCTGTCACCAAGACAGATGTACACCCTATATCAAGACCAGATGAACTAAGAGACAAATTAGGTGCAGCCAGATTCCTTAGTACCTTTGCCCTAACTGCAGGGCACTGGCAAATCAGAACGGCACCTGGAGCAAAAGAAAAGACAACATTCACTACACTTAATGGGCATTATCAGTTTACTGTTAGGCCCTTTGTGTTAAAGATTCCCCTGTCACCTTCCAACAGTTGGTGAATCAAGTCCTTGCTGGTTTGAAGTCCTTTAGTGTAGTATATTCAGATGATATTGCTGTCTTTAGCTTATTCAGGCAGGATCACCTGATACACCTGGGGAATCAGCAGCCCTCACTAGGAAGGCATCAAAGTGCCAGACAGGGCAGAGCTCTGTTGTATGCGTGGGCCACCTTGTAGGTGGAGGCCAAATGCAACCTTTACAGCCCAAGATCCAGACAATTCTGGACTGGGAAGCTCCAAAAACCAAGACTCAAGTCAGGGCATTCCATGGGTTGACTGGTTACAATAGGGCGTTTGTGAAGGGGTATGGATCCATTGTGACCCCACACATAGAACATACTTAAACTTCAGCACCAGTACTCAAAGCTCCGGATTATTCTAAGCAGTTCATTGTGCAGACAGATGTCTCTGAACATGGGATAGGAGCAGTCCTGTCCGAAATCCAATGATGATAGCTATGACCAGCCTGTTGTTTTTATTAAAAGGAGGTTACTCTACAGAGAGCAGAGTTGGAGTGACATTGCATTGAGAAGGAGGAAATTGCTGTGGTTTTGTCACTGAAAAAGCTGAGCTCATACTTGTTTGGTACTCACTTTATTGTTCAAACTGTCCACGACAACTTAGATGACTGATACAAATGAAAGGTGAGCACACAGGGATTGGACTTTTCAGTGGAACACAGACGTGGGACTGCCCATGCCAATGCGGATGGCTTTCCAGGTTCTTCCACTTAGACAATGAAGACTCTCCTGGGAAAAGTTAGTCTCATCCTCTTTCATTTGGGAGGGGGCTGTGTAGGAAAGAGCCCCTTTTTCTAATGGTTCCTCCCCCACCTTTTTCCTGATATTGATGCTTTCTTGACTTAAAGTGTAGTGGGATCCTGCAAACCAGGCCCCTGCAACAGTGTTCTTTCCCTAAAACTGTACTATTTTTCCCACAATTGGCACACCCCAGCACACAGCTAAGACCCTTGTAAAACATACCAGTGGTACCAAGGGCTCTGTGACCAAGTAGAGTCCCTAAGTGCTGCAACATATATTATGTCACACTAAAGGACTCCTCACCAAGCACATGCACACTGAATTTGCAGCTTGTGTGTACCGGTGGGCAGAAAAAAGAAAAGTCAGCATGGCATCCCTCTCAGGATGCCAGGTCCACCAACCACTGACTGTGGCATAGGTAAGACACTCCTCTAGCAGGCCTCTCAGCCCTTGGGCAGGGTGCACTCTATCACAGGTGAGGGCATAGCTGCATGAGCAATATGCCCCTACAATATCTAAGTCAATTCTTAGACGTTGTAAGTGCAGTGTGGCCACAAAAAGTACATGGGCTAGGAGTTTGTCATCATGAACTCTACAGCTACATGATGACTTCACTAAGGATTGGGAAGTTTGGCATCAAACATCTCAAGCAGAATAAACCCACACTGATGCCAGTGTTGGAGTCATTATACAGTGCGCCCAGAGGGCATCTGAGAAATGCTCCCTATATTTTAACCAACCCTTTCGTGTAACCCACTTAGTTGAAGGCTGACCAGTCTGTGCCAGCCTGCCACTAAAGGAGGAGTTTCTGATCCCATGGGGTGGGGGCCTTTGTGCCCATGGAGTCAGAAAAAATGCTTGCTCTGGGTGGAGGTGCTTCACACCGCCTGCCTGCAGGAACTATAAAACCAGGCAGTGAGCCTCAAAAGTTCAGGCCTCCTGTTACAGTGTACCAGGGCACTCCCGTTAGTGGAGATGCCGACCCACCGGACAAAGTCCCACTTTTGGCGGCAAGTACAGCAGGAACATTTGAGAAAAAAAGGAGGCATGACCAATTCAGATAGGTCCACCCATAAGGCGTCCAGACCTGAAGTGACCCCTCTCCATGTAGAATCCTCCATCTTGGTTTGGAGGACAGGGACCATAGGGTTCGTTCTGTTTCACCCACCTCAAATGGAGTGGACACTGGAAGGGTGTAGTCACTCTCATTGGCTACTGACCCCTGACACCTGTTACACCCCTCAATCCAGGATTTAAGGGCACCCCTGAACCCAGCTCACCAGGTTTCTGGTGACCTCAAGAAGACAACAAGAAAAAATAAGAACTGCTAAGCTGACACCCAACAGAGAAGACTGCAGACACCAAATGACTTGGCCCCAGCCCTACCGGCCTGTCTACAGCTTCTGAAGCCCCTGCTTCAAAAAGGTGATGCATCTTGCAGGACCAGTGACCTCTTCAAAACACCAAGAGGATTGTCTGTCCACCAGAGGACCAAGATCGCTAGAGGAGAGTGGCCCTGTCCAAAAAGCAACTCCAAACAAGCATTTGTAATGCAATGGGCCTTGCGTTTGCTCTAGTTAGATCTCTTAGCATTATAAACTCCTAACCGGACTTTTCTTGCCATATAAACTGAATATTAAAAGATAAACACTTTCACATAAGAGACCCGATGGCCGCGAAGCAAACACACAGAAGGAAACAGAAGTTAGCTTGCAGTGAAACATATCGGCAAAAGTGCAGTTATCCTTGTTACCGACAAAAGTGCAATTATCCATGTAACAAGATCGATGTCATGCAAAGCGCTTGACTACTGCCCAGAGAGATCTCACTACCTACGAAACAAAGAGGAAAAAGTAGTCCTGAAGCCATACGGAAAACTTGAAGCCTTGTCTGTTTTCAGTAGTTGGCAGTGCGCTTAAGAAGGGCTAAACACCAGAAAAGGCATGACGTACGCATGCCTTTCACTAATCAAATCAAGCGAATTTTAAAAGGAAAGCCCACGAACCAACCAAAGTGATGGGCGTTGTTACAAGCCGTTAGAGAGATAACAACAGGGACAGAGCGCTTTGTTCGCTCTACCTTAAAAAACTAGAGCACTGAAACCATGATTAAATCACCTGTGTGTGACCCCCACAACGCGGTACTGCAAACAAGGGAAACAGGCTCTACAAAAAATAAAGTTACCAGTGATATAAAAGTTACTGTGGCCACAATCATGGTGCACTGTAAACCTGATCACCCAACTGTGTTTTGACACCACCAGCTGTTCCAGCAACTATAATCAAAAGTGGTGTTGTGCAACCACAAGGAACTATTAAGTGAACACTACCCAAGGCATCTGCTGTAAACCCAACAAACATGGAGCTTAATTAAGTTATGTAAGTTTACCATCGATAGCAGAGACAGTAAACAACACAATGAATAAATGCTGCCCTGTGACCTTCAAGAAAATCAGAAAGTGAGCAGCGCCCAAGCACCAACTGTAACCCTAGATAGTGTACAAATGCTTAGGAGTGACAAACCATCTGAACAGGGGCCTGAACCCTGGAGCCTCAGATTAAAGATTTGAGAAAGATAGGCCCAGGTAGATGAGAAGACCCATTTAAGTGAGGTCATTTAACATGTTACTGTGATTCTTCTGCAAGGCCACTAACATAGTCACTACCGCAACAGTACTCAAGGTGCTGCAACCAGTGTGGCTTGTTTTCTCACTCGGACCATGCCTCCTCGTGTTTAGAAGAATGGGAGTAGAAGCCCCACATGCACATTACATAGGTGCTTTGCAAGGAGATGCCCATTCAGCCATTGAAATTCGTGCTCTAGAGATTGAGCTATCCAGGAGCACAAATGCTTCCACCTCCACACCTCGGAGAGTTTACATGTCCGTGACAGATGGTTTGTGTAGTGTGCGTATGTGGGCACAGCCAGCACAGGCTCACGCTCCATAGCAGGCAGCTGAAAAAACACAGAGCACTCTGCACCCACTCCCACCCACTCTAAAACTAAAATGGACACGTTGCTCTGCTACCACAATGGAAATATTAGAATGCGCCACCCCTCACACAGCCACAAAGCAAGATGAATGCAGTGTACTGCGACAGCAACTTAATAACTAAAATTAGGTGCCCTCAAATAGCCACTATGTATCAAAGTGAATGTGGTGCACTGCCGCAAAATCAAAACGCGGCGCCGAAGCTGCTGCATTAAAAAATAAACACGGTGTACTGAAACTGTGAAGTAAACACAAAACTGCAATGACCCAAGCGCCATATCTAAACTAAAAGTGGTGCATTGCAATTGCGAAGTAAAAATGAAAAGTGGTGCCCCAAGCAGCCACGATAAACAAACTAGATGTGCTGCACTGTAACTTTTAAATAAAACACAAAAAGCACCACCCCTAGCAGCTGCGATGGCAAAGTAAACGCCGTGCACTGCAACCACAAAGTAAAAAATAAACACTGCACTGAAAGCAGCTGCGATAATCAAGTGAACGCGATATACTGCAACCACAAAATAATCTTCAACCCACGCAGCTGCAATAATCAAGTAAATGCGGTACACTGCAAACACGAAGTAAAACCAAAACGTGGCCCCCCAAGAAGCTGTGATATGTCCAAACAAGCGAGATCGCGCTGCGAACAAAGGATAACAAGCGATATCGCGCAGCGAACAAAAGATAATAAAAAGTAGTCCACAGCCTGACGGAAAACAGCGAGACTCACATGTTTTAAGTACTTGGTCGCTGCGCTCCAGGAGGGCTAATAACCAGAAAAGGAATGACGTAGGCGTGCTTTCCTCTATTGAAAGCAAGCCTATTTTGACAGGCAAGCCCACGAACCAATGAAAAACACGGACGTGATGTGGACAGGGCTCTTATCCCTTTTCTTATTTCCTAAAGCGTCTCGCTAGCGATATGCATGCGCGAGCGCATGCGACACAGACTCGACCCTAAAAAGGACTCCAGAACCACCCTGATCAGCAAGCCCAGCCTACTTTGCACCCGATACCCACAGCTTGTGTCCAAGTGGGCCACCGGTCTAGAGCAGGTCCCCAGACGTTTCTGACCAAGTGTCCACCCTGGGTTGACCAACACAAAAACTTCTGTGGACTAAATACAGAGGAGACCCCTGCCCGTGAAGTTTCCGGACAAAGAAACCCAATGCCAAAAGGTACCCTGCAACAGCACCACCTTGGCCTTGGGGAATCCGACTTCCGGTGCAGCAACATGCAGCAGACGACCCTCCACTCTGTCTAGCCTGTGGTTTCCCTGAGCCGACCTCCAGGTCCTGACCTGCAGCTTTCTTGTGACCCCGAGGAGCCCCATATTCAAAAGTATTGTGAGCTCAATGCTGAGTTTACACCCTGCACCCGGAACTTGCTAGGCCTGCCAACTGAAGACGTGGGTACTTAACTGCTGGCGAATACAATTCCGAATGCCCTGAAAATCCATGGGAGCCCATTTTAAGTCTTCCATCAACTTACAGTCATTGGGTGTGTGTTTCATTTATTGCCTGTGTGTGTACAACTAATGATTTGCAGTACACTCTGATTAGTCTAACTGTTCAACCGCACTACCACAAAAGAGAGCATTATTATTATCTAATTTAGTCTCCGTTAAACCTCTGGGAAATCCCTGGACTCTGTGCACATTATATCTCATTTTGATAAGGTATATACAGAGCCAGCTTCCTACAATTTGTGACTTCACATAATCTTCAGGGTTATCAAGAGGCTGGTGTATTAACACTGACAGCTGTAGCCAGGAATTTGCCACAAGCTTTATTACAATTTGACAATTCTAAAGTTTTTTTTACTTTGGTTTAAAGACTTTGAAAGAGATCCTTGTTGCAATACAGATTGGAAATTGCTCATTTTTTATTTTACAGCACACTCATTATACGGCAGGGAACCACAACAGATTAAAGTCTTTGAATGTAGACAGGGCAACAAAGTCATTGTTTAGAGCTAGATGAAAGGCAGAATATATGCATGTGACAATTTACACAATGTCAGCCTTTCCTCAATATCTAAATAACCAGTGGCCAGGGCAAGCAATCTGTTCTTGTTGGTGAAGCCCAAGGAGATTCTTCTTTGGCAAACAAAAGGTGGTTTGCTTAAAATCTATGACAAAGCCTTGATTGTGTAGCATTTAAGTACCCAATAATGTCTGAGTATGCCATATCCCTAAAGGAAATCCTCCTTCCACGTTAGAGAAAGATTGCTGACTACAGGCATTTTCACCAGTTCTATCTCTGCTGCCACAAAGGGTAGAGCAGAAGACTCAGCAAAAGCAAACAATATCTCCTTCAAGTGCTCCTGTCTGAGTCTCAGGATGAACTGAGTTTGAAATAAACCCCTTGACGTGCTCTAAAGAAGGCAAGGATTCAATAGATAAAAAAGAGATGCAATTGAAAGAATAAAGAATGTAGGGTCCAATCAAACTAAACAAATAATAAAATAGTTAGCTCTCCCACACAGAGAGAAGAAAGGTGCTAAATTAATCTAAAAACTAACAGCCTTAACTGTTGCACTGAAAGTGAAACATAGTAAAATTGTACACCAACGTTTATGGAAACTACTGTTATGTTAGAATAATGTCAGTCTCTCTGTCAGTCTTTTGGGTGGAACCATGGCAACAGTAACACAACGTACAACATCATGTAGCCATATAAGCTAAATTATGGTTGCCCCAATAACGTTTCCTTTATGATAGAGACATTTTATGATTTCCAATTCCCCGTTCCCATTTTCTCAACCATGCATGTGACAAGGCTTCCACATAGTTGTTTTGGCTGTTTGAAAGCTGCTGGGGGATATCTTTTATGGAAATGAGCAAACCTCTCACTGGCAGAACAAGGGGACAGGGGATGGTTGTGTTAACCAAATCTCTTTGGTCTAGTAATTCACATAAAGTTAACTCTGTCTATTCTGGGGCATGAGATAGGCAAAGGCATCTTTATTATCAAATTTTATTTTAGAATTATTCTTTTTGCACTTTATGTGCTATTAATCTGAATATAAATTATGCTGTATAGAAGAAAAAAACATAATATATTAAAATGTTCTAAGCCACATTTCCCTCCTCTGTGTTTCTCACACTTATGCTAAATCCATTAGCAACTGATATGTTCCCATAATCCCCTTTTATTCCAATGAATGATGGTGAGAAGTGCTGCTTTTTGTGCCACTGCAGACCAGCACATATTTTAGCTTCCTAAATAGAACACTGTTGCATTCCTCTGTGTTTTTTTCTCAGAATATGACATCATTGGTTCTAACCAAAGTGAGATGCTTTTATGACATCACAGAATCTTCAGGGTTGCTAAGGTGCAGGTGTGTCAACATAGGCAGCTGTAGCCAAGAGTTTGTCGCCATCTTTGCCACAGTTTTTACATGCTACATAATTTTCTTCTGGTTTAGAGATTTTAACAGACCTCAACCCACTATATTACAACATTTCTTCACTGTTACATCTTTGTGACATGATTGGTAAGGAATTCTTCCTTTAATATTTATAGATTTCATGTTATATTTTTGTAGATTTCACATGCCATAAATCCGTATACCAGTGGCTTGAGACTCTACATTTTAAACTGATAGAGCCATCATTCTGCAGTCTATCTTATGCCTGACTGCTCTGTGCCAAGCTACCAGAGGGTGGGCACAGGATAATTTGGATTGTGTGTGACTTACCCTGGCTAGGATTGTGGGCCCTATTTGGACAAGGGTGATACCTCTGCCAACTAGAGACCCCATTTCTAAGATGGACTATGTGCTTGGCCTCTGCTCAAGGACTGCTGAGTACTTGAGAAAGACATCTAAAAACCTTGAGGACAGCCAACAGCTCCAGAAGTTGTGGTATGGTCAAAAGGCTGAACTGGTAAAATTTAAACCAGGGCAAAAGGTATGGGTTCTGGAGCCTGTGGCTCCCAGGGCACTCCAGGACATATGGAGTGGCCCTTACCCTATCCTAGAAAAGAAGAGTGAGATCACCTACTTGGAAGACCTGGGCACCAGCAGGAAACCCAAGAGGGTGATCCAGGTAAACCACCTAAAACTCTAATGTTTCAGGGCAGATATACCGTTGCTGGTGGTTACTGATGAGGACCATGAAGAAGAGAGTGAGTGTCTCCCTGACCTCCTCTCACATGACCCTAAAGATGGGTCAGCTGATTGAGTTATCTATTCAGACACCCTCACTGCCCAACAGCAAGCTGACTGCAGGCAAGTCCTACAGCAGTTTGTTGGGCTTTTCTCTTTGGCCCCTGGACAGACCCACCTGTGTGCCCATGATGGGGACACATAAGACAGTTTACGTGTCAAATCCAAAATCTATAGAAAGTCTGACCAAGTCAAAGTGAGCATCAAAGTGGAATTCCAGAAGATGCTGAATTTAGTGGTTATTGAGCCCTCTGACAGTCCCTGAGCTAGCCCAGTGCTCTTGGTCCCCAAACCTCATTCCGAAGATGGGAAGAGAGAGATGAGGTTTTGTGTGGACTACAGAGGTTTCAACTCTGTCACCTAGACAGATGTACACCCTATATCAAGAGCAGATGAACTAAGAGACAAATTATGTGCAGCCAAATTCCTTAGTACCTTTGACCTAACTGCAGGGCACTGGCAAATCAGAACGGTAACTGGAGCAAAAGAAAAGACAGCATTCACTACACGTAATAGGCATTCTCAGTTTACTGTTAGGCCCTTTGTGTTAAAGATGCCTCTGTCACCTTCCAACGGTTGGTGAATCAAGTCCTTGCTGGCTTGGAGTCCTTTAGTGTAGTATATCTAGATGATATTGCTGTCCTTAGCTCATCCTGGCAGGATCACCTGATCCACCTGGGAAATCAACAGGCCTAACTAGGAAGGCATCAAAATGCCAGACAGGGCAGAGCACTGTTGTATACGTGGGCCACCTTGTAAGCGGAGGCAAAATGCAACCTGTACAGCCCAACATCCATACAATTCTGGAATGGAAGCTCCAAAAACCCAGACTGAAGTCAGGGCATTCCATGGCTTCACTGGTTACAATAGGGGGTTTGTGAAGGGGTATGGATCCATTGTGACCCCCCACGCAGAACAGACTTCAACTTCAGCACCAGTACTCAAAGCTCCAGATTATTCTAAGCAGTTCATTGTGCAGACAGATGTCTCTGAACAGGGGATACGAGCAGTCCTGTCCAAAAACCAATGATGATAGCCATGACCAGCCTGTTGTTTTTATTAAAAGGAGGTTACTCTATAGAGAGCAGAGATGGAGTGACATTACATTGAGAAGGAGGCCATTGCTGTGGTTTTGTCACTAAAAAAGCTGAGCCCATACTTGTTTGGTACTCACTTTATTGTTCAAACTGTCCACAGACCACTTAGATGACTGATGCAAATGAAAGGTGAGAACCCTAAACTTTTAAGGTGGTCCATCTTCCTACAGGGATTGGACTTTTCAGTGGAACACAGACCTGGGACTGCCCATGCCAATGCGGATGGCTTTCCAGGTTCTTCCACTTAGATAATGAAGACTCTCCCAGGGAAAGTTAGTTTCATCCTCTTTCGTTTGGGAGGGGGTTGTGTAGGAAAGAGCCCCTTTTGTCATGGTTCCTCCCCCACCTTTTTCCTGATATTGATGCTTTCTTGACTTAAAGTGTGCTGGGATCCTGCTAACCAGGCCCCAGCACCAGTGTTCTTTCCCTAGAACTGTCCAATTGTTCCCACAATTGGCACACGCCTGGCACATAGCTAACACCCTTGTAAAAGATACCAGTGGTACCAAGGGCTCTCTGACCAGGTAGGGTCCCTAAGTGCTACAACATATATCATGCCACACTAAGGGAATCCTCACCAAGCACATGCACACTACATTTGCAGCATGTGTATACTAGTGGGCAGAAAAAGGAAAAGTCAGCATGGCATCCCTCTCAGGATGCCAGGTCCACCAACCACTGCCTATGGCATAGGTAAGTCACCCCTCTAGCAGGCCTCTCAGCCCTTAGGCAGGGTGCACTCTATCACAGGTGAGGGCATAGCTGCATGAGCAATATGCCCCTACTGTATCTAAGTCAATTCTTAGACATTGTTAGTGCAGTGTGGCCATATAAAGTACATGGGCTGGGAGTTTGTCATCATGAACTCTACAGCTCCATGATGACTTCACTGAAGATTGGGAAGTTTGGCATTAAACATCTCAAGCACACAATAAACCCACACTGATGCCAGTGTTGGAGCTATTGTACAATGCGCCCAGAGCGCATCTTAGAAATGCTCTCTATATTTTAACTAACCCTTTAGTGTAACCCACTTAGTATAAGGCTGACCAGTCTGTGCCAGCCTGCCACTAAAGGAGGAGTTTCTGACCCCATGGGGTGGGGGCCTTTGTGACTATGGAGTCAGAAAAAAAGCTTGCTCTGGGTGGAGGTGCTTCACACCTCCTGTCTGCAAGAACTATAACACCAGGTGTTGAGCCTCAAAAGTTCAGGCCTCCTGTTACAGTGTCCCAGGGCACTCCAGCTAGTGGAAATGACCACCCACCGGACAAAGCCCCACTTTTGGCTCCAAGTACGGCAGGACATTTTTTTAAAACAAGGAGGGGTGACCACTTCAGATAGGACCACCCATAAATTGTCCAGAGCTGAAGGGACCCCTCTCCGTGTAGAATATCCATCTTGGTAAGGAGGACAGGGATCATACGGTTAGTTCTGTTTCACCCACATCAAATGGAGTAGACACTGGAAGGGTGTAGTCACCCTCAGGGTTTATAGCCATTGGCTACTGCCCCCTGACACCTGTTACACCCCTAAATCCAGGATTTAAAGGGACCCCTGAACCCAGCTCACCAGGTTCCTGGTGACCTCAAGAAGACAACAAGAAGAAATAAGAAGGACTGCTAAGCTGACACCCAGCAGAGAAGACTGCAGACACCAATTGACTTGGCCCCAGCCCTACCGGCCTGTCTACAGCTTCTGAAGCCCCTGCTTCAAAAAGGTGACGCATCTTGCAGGACCAGCGACCTCTTCAAAATCCGAAGAGGATTGCCTGTCCACCAGAGGACCAAGATCACTAGAGGACAGAGGCCCTGTCCAAAAAGCAACTCCAAAAAAGGACTCCAGAACCACCCTGATCAGCAAGTCCTGCCTACACTGCACCCGATACCCACAGCCCGTGTCCAGGTGGGCCACCGGTCTCGAGCAGGTCCCCAGACGTTTCTGACCCAGTGTCCACGCTGGGTTGACCCCTCCTGACCAACCCAATAACGTCTGCGGACTAAATCCAGAGGACACCCCTGCCCGTGAAGTTTCCGGACAAAGATACCTAATGCCAAAAGGTACCCTGCAACCGCCCCACCCTGGCCTTGGGGAACCCGACTTCCGGTGCAGCAACATGCAGCAGGCGACCCTCCACTCTGTCTAGCCTGTGGTTTCCCTGAGCCGACCTCCTGGGCCTAACCTGCAGCTTCCTTGTGACCCTGAGGAGCCCCATATTCAAAAGAATTGTGAGCTCAATGCTTAGTTTACACCCTGCACCTGGAAGTCGGCAGGTCTGCCCACTGAAGACGTGAGTACTTTCCTGCTGGCGAATACAATTCCGAAAGGCCTGAGTCTCCATAGGAGCCCATTTTTAATCTTCCATCAACTTGCAGTCATTGGGTTTGTGTTTCATGTATTGCCTGTTTGTTTACAACTAATGATTTGCACTACACTCTGATTAGTCTAACTGTTCAACCACACTACCACAAAAGAGAGCATTAGTATTATCTACTTTAGCCTCGGTTAACCCTCTGGGGAATCCCTGGACTCTGTGCACATTATATCTCATTTCGATATAGTATATACAGAGCCAGCTTCCTGCACTTTGTGAATTCACATAATCTTCAGGATTACCAAGGTGCTGGCGTATTAACACTGACAGCTGTAGCCAGGAATTTGCCACAAGCTTTATCACAATTTGATAATTCTAAAGTATTTACTTTGGTTTAAAATACTTTGAGAGAGATCCTTGTGGCAATGCAGATTGGAAATTCCTCATTTTTTATTTTACAGTACACTAACTATACTGCAGGGAACCACAACAGATTACAGTTTTTGAATGTAGACAGGGCAACAAAGTCATGGTTTAGAGCTAGATGAAAGGCATATAATATGCATGTGACAATTTACACAGTGTAAGCCTTTCCTCAGTATCTAAATAACAAGTGGCCAGGGCAAGCAAACTGTTCTTGTTGGCGAAGCCCAAGGAGATTCTTCTTTGACAAACAAAAGGTGGTTTGCTTAAAATCTATGACAAAGCCTTGATTGTGTAGCATTTAAGTACCCAATAATGTCTGAGTATACCATACCCCTAAAGGAAACCCCCCTTCCAAGTTAGAGAAAGATTGCTGACTACAGGCATTTTCACATGATCTATCTCTGCTGCCACAAAGGGTAGACCAGAAGACTCAGCAAAGGCAAACTATATCTCCTTCAAGTGCCCCGGTCTGAGTCTCAGTATGAACTGAGTTTGAAATAAACCCCTTGACGTGCTCTAAAGAAGACAAGGATTCAACTGATTAAAAAGAGATGCAATTGAAAGAATAAAGAATGTAGGGTCGAATCAAACTAAACAAATAATAAAATAGTTACCTCTCCCATACAGAGAGAAGAAAGGTGATAAATGAATCTAAAAACTAAGGGCCAGATGTATCAAAAAAACAAATTGCATTTCTTAAATAGTGAATTTTAAGAAATCGCTAATTAAGAAATGCAAAATGGTATGTATGATTTTTGCGATTCAGTAATAGCGATTTCTTAAAATTCGCAAATGCTATTACCGAATCGCAAATAGAGAATCCAACTCCATTTGCACCTGTGGGCCTGCTGCGAATGGTTTTGCATTTCCTAAATTGCGAATTCCAGTTAGGAATTCGCAATTTAGGAAATGCAAATCCCATGGTGCTGGGGGCTTAAGGCCCCCTCTGCTGCACCCGAAAAATATTTTTTACGGACATGTGAAGCACACACATGCCTTAGGGGCATGTGAGCACTACATGTCAATTTTAAAAATGCATTTAAAATGCATTTTTAAAATTTGCACATGGTTACCACCAAACTTTTGTTGGTGGTAATTGCATTTCCTAAATGCCCAATTCGCATTTAGGAAATGCTTGATACATGTGCTTAAGAAATCCCAAATAAGGATTCCTTATTTGCAATTTCTTATTTAGAGAATCGCAATTTGCGATTCTCTAAATGGGGTCGCAATTTTAAGGAATCGCTATTTTAGCGATTCCTTAAAATTGCACTGCAAATGCCTTTCATACATTCTGAAAGGCATTTTTGCATTTACAAACGGCCGAATTTTGCAATTCGCACCGTTTGCGAATGCAAAATCGCTTGATACATCTGGCCCTAAAAGCCTTAACTGTTGCACTAATAGTGAAACACAGTAAAATTGGACACCGAAGTTTATGGAAACTACTGTTATGTCAGAATAATGTCAGTGTCTCTCTCAGTCTTTTGGGTGGAACCATGGCAATGGTAACATAATGTACAAGATCATGTAGCCAGATAAGCTAAATTAAGGTTCCCCAATAACGTTTCCATTATGATAGATACATTTTATGGTTTCCAATTCCCCAATCCCATTTTCTCAACCCTGCACGTGACAAGGCTTCCACATAGTTGTTTTGGCTATTTGAAAGCTGCTGGTGGATATATTTTATGGAAATGAGCAAACCACTCACTGGCAGAACAAGGGGACAGGGGTGGCTGTGTTAACTAAATCTCTTTGGTCTAGTTATTCACATAAAATTAACTCTGTCTATTCTGGGGCATGAGATAGGCAAAGGCATATTTACTATCAAACTTTATTTTAGAATGATTCTTTTTGGACTTTATGTGCTATTAATCTGAATATAAATTATGCTGTATAGAAGAAAGAAACATAATATATTAAAACGTTCTAAGCCACATTTCCCTCCTCTGTGTTTCTCACCCTTATGCTAAATCCATTAGCACTTGATATGTTCACATAATCCCCTTTTATTCCAATGAATGATGGTGAGAAGTGCTGCTTTTTGTGCCACTGCAGACCAGCATATATTTTAGCTTCATAAATAGAACACTGTTGCATTCCTCCCAGTTTATTTCTCAGAATATGACATCATTGGTTCTTACCAAAGTGAGATGCCTTTATGACATCACAGAATCTTCATGGTTGCTAAGGTGCAGGTGTGTCAACATTGGCAGCTGTAACATAGAGTTTATCGCCATCTTTCCCACAGTGTTTACATGCAACAGACTTTTCTTCTGGTTTAGAGATCTTAACAGACCTCAACCCACTTCATTACTACATTTCTTCACTGTTACATCTTTGTGACATGATCGGTAAGGAATTTTTCCTTTAATATTTATAGATTTCATGTTATACTTATGTAGATTTCACATTCCATAAATCCAAATACCAGTGGCTTAAGACTCTAAATTTTAAACTGATAGAGCCATCATTCTGCAGTCTATCTTAAGCCTGACAGCTCTGTGCCAAGCTACCAGAGGATGGGCACAGGATCATTTGGATTGTGTGTGACTTTGCTTGGCTAGGATTGTGGGCCCTACTTGGACAAGGGTGATACCTCTGCCACCTAGAGACCCCATTTCTAACATAGACTATGTGCTTGGCCTCCACTCAAGGACTGCTGAGTACTTGAAAAAGACATCTAAAAACCTTGAGGCCTGCCAACAGCTCCAGAAGTTGTGGTATGGCCAAAAATCTGAACTGGTAAAATGTAAACCAGGGCAGAAGGTATGGGTTTTGGAGCCTGTGGCTCCCAGGGCACTCCAAGACTGATGAAGTGGCCCTTACCCTATCCTAGAAAAGAAGAGTGAGGTCACCTACGTGGGAGGCCTGGGCACCAGCAGGACACCCAAGAGTCCATGTAAACCACCTAAAACTGTAATGTTACAGGGCAGATATACCCTTGCTTGTGGTTACAGATGAGGAGCAGGAAGAAGAGAGTGAGTGTCTCCCTGACCTCCTCTCACATGACCCTAAGGATGGGATGGATGATTGAGTTGTCTATTCAGACACCCTCACTGCCCAACAGCAAGCTGACTGCAGGCAAGTCCTACAGCAGTTTGTTGGGCTTTTCTCTTTGGCCCCTGGACAGGCCCACCTGTGTACCCATGATGGGGACACATAAGACAGTTTACTGTCAAAACCAAAATCTATAGACAGTCGGACCAAGTCAAAGAGAGCATCAAAGTGGAATTCCACAAGATGCTGGATTTAGGGGTTATTGAACCCTCTGATAGTCCCTGAACTAGCCCAGTGCTCTTGGTCCCCAAACCTCATTCCGAAGATGGGAAGAGAGAGATGAGGTTTTGTGTGGACTACAGAGGTTTCAACTCTGTCCCCAAGACAGATGTACACCCTATATCAAGAGCAGATGAACTAAGAGACAAATTAGGTGCAGCCAAATTCATTAGTACCTTTGAGCTAAGTGCAGGGCACTGGCAAATCAGAACGGCACCTGGAGCAAAAGAAAAGACAGCATTCACTACACTTAATGGGCATTATCAGTTTACTGTTAGGCCCTTTGTGTTAAAGATGCCCCATAACCTTCCAACAGTTTGTGAATCAATTCCTTGCTGGCTTAGAGTCCTTTAGTGTAGTATATCTGGATGAAATTGCTGTCTTTAGCTCATCCTGGCAGGATCACCTAATCCACCTGGGGAATCAGCAGGCCTCACTAGGAAGGCATCAAAATGCCAGACGGCGTCGAGCACTGTTGTATACGTGGGCCACCTTGTAGGTGGAGGCCAAATGCAACCTTTACAGCCCAAGATCCAGACAATTCTGAGCTGGGAAGCTCCAAAAACCCAGACTCACGTCAGGGCATTCCATGGCTTGACTGTTTACTATAGGGGGTTTGTTACCCCTCACACAGAACAGACTTCAACTTCAGCACCAGTAAACAAAGCTCTAGATTATTCTAAGCAGTTCATTGTGCATAAAGATGTCTCTGAACATGGGATAGGAGCAGTCCTGTTCGAAAACCAATGATGATAGCCAGGACCAGCCTGTTGGTTTCATTAAAAGGAGGTTAGTCTAAAGAGAGCAGAGTTGGAGTGACATTACATTGAGAAGGAGGCCATTGCTGTGGTTTCGTCACTGAAAAAGATGAGCCCATTCTTGTTAGGTACTCACTTTATTGTTCAAACTGTCCACAGACCACTTAGATGACTGATGCAAATGAAAGGTGAGAACCCTAAACTTTTAAGGTGGTCCATCTTCCTACAGGGATTGGACTTTTCAGTGGAACACAGACCTGGGACAGCCCATGCCAATGCGGATGGCTTTCCAGGTTCTTCCACTTAGACAATGAAGACTCTCCTGGGGAAACTTAGTCTCATCCTCTTTCGTTTGGGGGGAGGGGGGATTGTGTAGGAAAGAGCCCCTTTTGTCATGATTCCTCCCTGAACCTTTTTCCTGATATTGGTGCTTTCTTGACTTAAAGTGTGCTGGGATCCTGCTAACCAGGCCCCAGCACCAGTGTTCTTTCCCTAGAACTGTACCATTGTTCCCACAACTGGCACACCCCTGGCACACAGCTAAGACCCTTGTAAAAGATACCAGTGGTACCAAGGGCTCTGTGACCAGGTAGGTTCCCTTAGTGCTGCAACATATATTATGCCACACTAAGGGACTCCTCACCAAGCACATGCACACTG
This sequence comes from Pleurodeles waltl, assembly GCF_031143425.1. Taxonomy (NCBI): domain Eukaryota; kingdom Metazoa; phylum Chordata; class Amphibia; order Caudata; family Salamandridae; genus Pleurodeles; species Pleurodeles waltl. Next base: position 877,286,837 of record NC_090447.1, read on the forward strand.
CATTTGCAGCTCGTGAGTACTGGTGGGCAGAAAAAGGAAAAGTCAGCATGGCATCCCTCTCAGGATGCCAGGTCCACCAACCACTGCCTATGGCATAGGTAAGTCAGCAGGCCTCTCAGCCCTTAGGCAGGGTGCACTCTATCACAGGTGAGGGCATAGCTGCATGAGCAATATACCCTTACAGTATCTAAGTCAATTCTTAGACATTGTAAGTGCAGTGTGGTCATTATAAAGTACATGGGCTGGGAGTTTGTCATTACGAACTCTACAGCTCTATGATGACTTCACTGAAGATTGGGAAGTTTGGCATCAAACATCTCAAGCACAATAAGCCCACACTGATGCCAGTGTTGGATTTATTGTACAATGCGCCCTGAGGGCATCTTAGGAATGCTCCCTATATTTTAACTAACCTTTTAGTGTAACCCACTTAGTGTAAGGCTGACCAGTCTGTGCCAGCCTGCCACTAAAGGAGGAGTTTCTGACCCCATGGGGTGGGGGTCTTTGTGTCTATGAAGTCAGAAAACAACTTGTTCTGGGTGGAGGTGCTTCACACCTCCTGTCTGCAGGAACTGTAACACCAGGCGGTGAGCCTCAAAAGTTTTGGCCTCCTGTAACAGTGTCCCAGGGCACTCCAGCTAGTGGAGATGCCCACCCACCAGACAAAGCCCCACTTTTGGTGGCAAGTACGGCAGGGAAATTCGAAAAAACAAGGAGGAGTGACCACTTCAGATAGGACCACCCATAAGGTGTCCAGAGCTGAAGTGACCCCCTCTCTGCAGAATCATCCATCTTGGTTTGGAGGACAGGGACCATAGGGTTAGTTCTGTATCATGCTTCCCAAATGGAGTGGACACTGGAAGGGTGTAGTCACCCTCAGGGTCAGTAGTCATTGGCTACTGACCCCTGACACCTGTTACACCCCTAAATCCAGTAATTAAGGGCACCCCTGAACCCAGCTCACCAGGATCCTGGTGACCTCAAGAAGATAACAAGAAGAAATAAGAAGGACTGCTAAGCTGACACCCAGCAGAGAAGACTTCAGACACCCATTGACTTGGCCCCAGCCCTACCGGCCTGTCTACAGCTTCTGAAGTCCCTGCTTCAAAAAGGTCACGCACCTTGCAGGACCAGTGACCTCTTCAAAACCCCAAGAGGATTGCCTGTCCACCAGAGGACCAAGATCGCTAGAGTACAGCGGCTCTGTCCAAAAAGCAACTCCAACAAAAAGGACTCCAGAACTGCCCTGATCAGCAAGTCCTGCCTACTCTGCACCCGATACCCACGGACCGTGTCCAGGTGGTCCACCGGTCTAGAGCAGGACCCAAGACGTTTCTGACCCAGTGTCCACTCTGGGTTCACCCCTCCTGACCAACACAACAACGTCTGCAGACTAAATCCAGATGCCGCCCGTGCCCGTGAAGTTTCTGGACAAAGACACCCCATGCCAAAATATGCCCTGCAACCGCACCCCCCTTTCCTTGGGGAACCCGACTTCCGGTGCAGCAACATGCAGCAGGCAACCCTCCAATCCGTCTAGCCTGTGGTTTCGATGATCCGACCTCCTGGACCTAACCTGCAGCCTACTTGTGACCCAGAGGAGCTCCATATTCAAAAGTATTGTGAGCCCGATGCTGAGTTTGCACCCTGCACCCCGAACTCTGTGTAGGAGGCTGGCCTGGTTTGTAGTGGGTACCTTGTGTACTTACACATTATACCAGGTCCAGTTATCCCTTATTAGTGAAATGTAGTAGTGTTCTAGCAGCTTAGGCTTACAGAGGTAGCTATAGCAGAGCAGCTTAGGCTGAACTAGGAGACATGCAAAGCTCATGCAATACCACGTATAGCTACACAGTACTTTTACACAAGTAAAGACACTACTCAGTGTTACCAAAAATAAAGGAATTTATTTGGGTGACACAGTACCAAAAATATCTTAGAGACAGTACTCCTTCTGAACGTAAGTATTATACACAATATATACACTAGACACCAAAATTAGACAAGTAAATAGTCATGGAATAATGTAAACAGTAGGAAATCCTATAGAATGCTATGGGAGAAAATAGTTCTAGGGGCAACACAAACCATATACTAAAAAAGTGGAATGTAAATCACAAATTCCCCCCAGACAAGTGTAGTGTGTGGAGAAACACTGGGAGAGTAAGAATACAGTAAAGGTAAGTAAATTACCCCACCCCAGAGCCCAGAAAAGCAGAAGTAATGTACTGCAAGTTTCCCTAGGACACACTACACCTCGTTTGGGGGATTTTGCAGCAGCCAACCAAGTCTGCAAAGAACAACTGCTGGATTATTGGACCTGAAGTCCTGCAAAGGAAGGGGACCAAGTCCAGAAGTCAAATGAAGTTCCAGAAAGAACAAGAGCCTCTGTCAATGCAGAAGAGGGTGAAAACGAAGAGTCCCTGGTTAGTAGAAGACTGCATAAATGTACCCTAGGAAGATGCCAGTGGGTTCCTGCATGATGTAAAAGATGTCCTACTGCATGAAGATCGTTGCAGATGAGATTTCGTGTTGGAAGGCGCCAACAAGCCTTGTCTATGACAAAAGTGCCTTTTTCATCAAAATGGCACTGGATGCACCCAGGAGGGACCTGGGGTTGTAAACTCCATGTGAGGAGGAGGAGGGGGCTTTCAGCACTTGCAAAAGCCCTCAGGACGCCAGCCAGCACCCCCAGGGGCTACAGGACCCGGGTTCAAAGGAGGTGCAAAACACGGTTGGTGCAGCACAACAAAAGAAGGTCCACCGCTGCCGGAAAACAACTCAGCAAGTTGAGCATCGCAGGAAGGAGTGCTGGCTACTGGGCTCAGGCTGTGCATGAGGGAATTTTGCAAACAGTGCACAGAGCACTCAGGAGGCGAAGAAGACACAGTACACAGGGGTACCATCGTTCTCAGGGTAGGCAAGGTCTTACCTCCTCCAAATTGTGTCAGCAGGACCTCAGGACAGTCTATGTTGATGATGCCCACACTCTGAGTCCTTAGGAGCACGCTCATCATTGTGGAGGAGTACCAGGGTACCGGTCGTCTTGGAAGGTGCCTGCTTGGAGCAGGGGAGTGACGGAGTCACTCCACGGGAGATTTCTTTGGTTCTTTTGGTGCAGGATGAAGACAGGGAGTCCCCAGAGTGTGCACACTGTAGAAACTGTTGCAATTGCAAACTTGAAGCTGAGGTTACTGAAGAAAAGTGTCTCTTTTAGACACTTTGTTGCAGTTACAGCGTTTCTAGGAGCAGGCTGCAGCTGATCCGAGGACAGGAGAGTCTGAAGTTGTTGCAGAGGATTCCTAAAGGAAACTTGCAAGCAGAATCTGAAGAGAACTCACATGAGAGACCCTAAATAACCCTGAGGGGGATTGGCTACCTTATCAGGTATGGACCTATCAGGAGGGGTCTCTGACGTCACCTGCTAGCACTGGCCACTGAGAGCCCTCCAGAGTGCCCCCACACCTAGCAGAGCAAGATGGCTGAAGTCTGGGACACACTGAAGGAGCTCTGGGCACCACCCCTGGGGTGGTGATGGACAAGGGAGTGGTCACTCCCCTGTCCTTTGTCCAGTTTCCTGCCAGAGCAGGGGAAAAGGGGTCCCAGAACCGGTGTAGACTGGTTTATGCAAGGAGGGCACCATCTGCGCCCTTCAAAGCATTTCCAGAGGCTGGGGGAGGCTACCCCTATTTTCAAAGGGAGAGGGTGTAACATCCTGTTCTCAGAGGAAATGCTTAGTTCTGCCTTCCTGGGACTGGGCTGCCAAGACCCCAGGAGGGCAAAACCCTGTCTGTGAGGTGGCAGCAGCTGTAACTGCAGTGCAAGCCTCAGAGAGCTGGTTTGGCAGTACTGGTGGTCCATGGTGAAGCCCACAGGATGAATGGAATTGGCTCCCAAATACCAGATTTGGAATGGGGGGACGTTTCCATGATCTTAGACATGTTACATGGTCATATTCGAAGTTACCATTGTGAAGCTACATAGAGGTATTGACCTATATGTAATGCACGCGTGTAATGGTGTCCCCGCACTCACAAAATTTGTGGAAATGGCCCTGAACTATGTGGGGGCAACTTTGCTAGTGCAAGGGTGCTCTCACACTTAGTAACTTTGCACCTAACCTTCAGCAAGTGAAGGTTAGACATATAGGTGACTTATAAGTTACTTAAGTGCAGTGAAAATGGTAGTGAAATAGTGTGTGCACTATTTCACGCAGGCTGCAATGGCAGGCCTGTGCAAGGGTTTGTCTGAGTTCCCTATGGGTGGCAAAAGAAATGCTGCAGCCCATATGGATCTCCTAGAACCCCAATGCCCTGGGTGCCTAGGTACCATATACTAGGGACTTATAAGGGAGGTCCAGTATGCCAATTGAAATTGGTAAATGTGGTCACTTGCCTACAGTGACAAATTTAAAAGCAGAGAGACCATAAGCACTGAGGGTCTGATTAGCAGAGCCTCAGTGACAGTTAGGCACTACACAGGTGCACACATTAGGCCACAAACTATGAGCAATGGGGTCCTGGCTAGCAGGATCCCAGTGACACAGTAGAAACCCACTGACACACACTCACAAACAGGGCAAAAGTGGAGGCAACCATGCATGAAAGAGGCTACTTTCCTACAGTCTGCCCTCTGTAGACGTTGGTTCTTGCCTGCTGGCAAATCCAATTCCGAGTGCTCTGAGTCTCCATAGGAGCCCAATTTAAATCTTCCGCCAACTTGCAGTCTTTGGGTGTGTGATTTATTTATTGCCTGTGTGTGTACAACTAATGCTCTGCACTACGCTCTGATAAGTCTAACTGTTCAACCACACTACCACAAAAGAGAGCATTAGTATTATCTACTGTAGCCTCCGTTAAGCCTCTGGGAACCTCCAGACTCTGTGCACGTTATACATCTGGCCCTAACTGTCTTAACTGTTGCACGAAAAGTGAAAGAGTAAAATTGGACACCAAAGTTTATGGAAACTACTGTTATGTCAGAATAATGTCAGTGTCTCTATCAGTTTTTTGGGTGGAGCTATGGTAACAGTAACACATACAAGATCACGTAGCCAGATAAGTTAAATTATGGTTTCCCCAATAAAGTTTCCTTTATGATAGAGACATTTTATGGTTTCCACTCCCTGTTCCCATTTTCTCAACCCTGCACGTGACAAGGCTTCCACATAGTTGTTTTGGCTGTTTGAAAGCTGCTGGTGGATATATTTTATGGAAATGAGAAAACCTCTCACTGGCAGAACAAGGGGATAAGGGGTGGTTGTGTTAACCAATTCTCTTTGGTCTAGTAATTCACATAAAATCAACTCTCTGTCTATTCTGGGGCATGAGACAGGCAAAGGCATCTTTACTATCAAAGTGTATTTTAGAAGGATTTTTTTGTACTTTATGTGCTATTAATAGGAATAAACATTATGCTTTACAGAAGAAAGAAACGTAATATATTAAAATGTTCTAAGCCACATTTGCCTCCTCTGTGTTTCTCACCATTATGCTAAATCTATTAGCACCTGATATGTTCACATAATCCCCTTTTATTCCAATGAATGATGGTGAGAAGTGCTGCTCTTTGTGCCACTGCAGACCAGCATATATTTTAGCTTCCTAAATAGAACACTGTTGCATTCCTCTCAGTTTTTTTTATTAGATTGTGACATCATTGGTTCTTACCAAAGTGAGATGCCTTTGTGACATCACAGAATCTTCAGGGTTGCTAAGGTGCAGGTGTCCCAACATTGGCAGCTGTAGCCAAAAGTTTGCCCCCATCTTTGTCACAGTTCTTACATGCTAAAGAATTTGCTTCTGGTTTAGAGATTTTGACAGACTTCAATCTACATTATTACAATATTTGTTCACACTTGTGTCTTTGTGACTTGACAAGTAAGGATTTGTTTCATTTTAGATGTTAAATGCCTCATGTATTGTCCTGAATCTATGGCATTAGTGATAATGTATCTTTATACTAATTTGTCATTTTAGCTTCTCATTTATAGCGTTCGCCATCCATATCAAAGACATATCATGAATCAGTATCCAAATGTCTAAGATCCTTTGTTATATTCCCCCTCCTTCCCTCCCTATACTTGTAGTTCTATAAGCACTATAGCACTTAATAGTTTTTTCCTTGACTTGACATGTAAACACAACATAGCCACCAAGCATTGTTAATCATTGGAAAAATCACCACTTCCGTCCATACTGTGTTTCCAGTGATTAGAACACTTTGTAGAGCAACCTGCTAAGTCCTTAGGAAATCAATAACTCTGAACTCTTTATTGACATAACTGCCAGGCCAATAGAATCAGATATGAGTGTGAGATACTGAAGAGAAAATTAATATATTGTTTGCATTCATGCCATAAAATCATAGACCAAACAAGTAACACAGGGCTTAGGGTTGCTAAAGCTGACTCAAACAGCTTTAAATTGCTACTAGTGACCTACATTTGACTGATTTATTTTGTGATGATTGAATCATGGATACATTACTGCAGGTATTATTCCCTTCCAACAGCATACCTGAATGATTGATTTAAGTTAAGGTTCATTTACATGAGTATGTCGTTGGACGTAACTAGTAGATTTTAAACTCTCCTCCATCTATCACTGTTTAGTTGTCATATCAATATGAAAAGAATAGTTCTCTCTGTGATTTAAATCAGTGAGAGCTTTTAAATGACTTGTTGTTTCTTATTTTTTCTAGATCCAGTGCAACAACCCCTTGCGCCTAAAGTTCCACCACACAGTCTTCTGTCTGCGACAAACATCAGGCCTCCACTTATGGTGCCACCATGGGCCTCTAATATCCATCCCACTCATGGGAGTGTTCCTGGTTATATCTATAGGCCACAGGTTATGCCTGCTTTCCATGTAATCGATGGAACATTGCTACAAATATCCCAACAGCCTCCTATGCTGTTTAACTACCCACCAACTCTTGAATACATTACACCTGGTAACCAACCTCATGTTGGGGGCAGAAACCTTAAGCCATTTGGTGAACAACTCTTCCAAGGGAGTAAGCCACAGGAAGCAGCACATCTGTTTTTGTCTGCACCACATGTAACTTCCACCAACCACAGCACGACTAGTCTAGCCAGTTTAAATAGCAACCCATATAAACAGCATCTTCCACTTTCAAGCATACAGACTTTAAGGATGCAGCCTCCACCTATGATTCAACCTTGGAACCACTGCATCCAAGGCCATCAGATTCCTTTCAACACTGGAAATGGTGTCTACATTTACAATCAGCCTATGGTGGGGCAGCTGGTCCGGACGGAGAAGAGCACCATCTTACAGTCCTCCCAGGTTGTTCCCCATCCTATTGACATCAGGAAAAATAAAGGAACTCAGCACAGTGTTCCTTACAATGGAATGCCCCTTGTCTTAAATGGAATACAGCAGATCAGGAGCCAACAACCTACACCACTAAGCATGACCTACTGTCCCATTGCCTCCTCATCAGGAGATATAAAAACAGATTGTCAAGGAACAACTAGGATACCAAGTAAGCATTACACTATGAAATGAGTGTGTAAATGGAGAGCTATGGAGGGCTACGATGTAGGCGATCATGTATAAATGTCTGATTTATAGTTAGGAAGAAAGAGGGTGAGAGAGTAAAATGCTCTATCACACTGAAGAAGTAAACGTCCCCTGAATTTTGGGGCCTTTTTATGAGGTTATTGTGTCACTCTTGCACCATGTAACGTGGTGCAAGAGTGACACAAACCTTAGAAGATTATTCAAGCCACGTAAAGCCACTTTCCAAAACCTGGAGTAATGCAACTCAGCAAACCACTTTATTGTGTCTCTCGTCCCAGGAAAGGCGTTCCATGGACATTGTGTGGATGTTCCCAAGCAACTCCTATGGATTTTAGTGCATCCCCCAATTTACAAGAACTTTCACCTTACATCTTCGCAGGGGAAGAAAATATCTCCATTTCTACTCGTTTCTTCCTCTTTCTATGTGTCCGGCAAAGCCTCAGGGTTTGTTTTTGATCAGGAAGGTGTCCCCTTCTAGCTAAAAACAATCCTGCATGCAACACAGGCACCCTTGCACCAAGATGCATGGGTGCCTGTGTTGCTCTAGGCAGCCCATTGTATGCCAGAGCATCAGAAGGGGAAGGAATGAGACGCATTTCCTTAGAAACGGTGCACTCCTGCCCTTTCACTGTCACGCAGTGTAGGGCAGCAAGGTGACTTCCTGTGGTGCACTGGGTGACTGCCTCATAAATGAGGCCCTTTGACTTGTCCATTGACTCTCCTACAACTGTAGTCGTTGACAAGGAACCACTGTCTAGATGGTTTCTCTCCATGAGTTAACATTTTCACAGGCAGCTCCATCAAGCTTGATGGCCTCCTGTTAAACTTTTATCTTGTTTTTGTTTCTTCAAAATTAAATTCCAAAGCTGGATTTTGTTGTTGAAAAAACAAACGTAATGACCACCACACAATGGGAGCTTTCTCACTTGGTCTGGGGGATATTTAAACTTTTTCCAGTCCCTTACTGGCAAATTTCAAACAACAGTTGGGAATAGTAAAAACTAGCTATTTCCTCACTCTAAATGGAGGAAGGCAGTCAAATGGCCAAACCTCTGATTGCCCGGAGTGTAAGAGGAGTATGTCAGCGACGGAGATGAAGTATGCTTACTTGCTGACAAATCTAGAGGGCGGACCTTCAGGGTATGACAGAGTACCCTCTTCACCAAACTGTAAATCAGCCTCTATGATAAGAGCTAATAGTAATTGCAGCTGTCCTGTCCTCATTCACCCCCGGGTCACTGGAACAAAAATGTCCTTGATTTGCATGATGTAGAACATTCTCTAGCAGCATGGAAATTCATAGCTGCCGCCCAATGTGCTGCTTTTCAAAAAGACCTAGTGTCTGTCGTACCTATCACTTCACATCTACTCCGGGGTCTTTCAACATTTTTCTATTTAAACTCTTTACCTGTTTCATATATTTGATAGGCTTAATGTGTTTGGAAAACAGAGTGTTATCTCAATTTCATCAAGGTTTACTATATATTAACCCATAATACCCATTTTTTATTTCAGTCCTGTCCTGTTGAGAAGGCAGGTATTACCAACTGTCTTTAAACTTAGTTTGGCAAATGATTTTTCTACATCTTAACATAGAAAAGTCACAGAGCTGTGGTCAAGTCTCAAGACGTTTCCTTTCCTAGTTATCTTAGTCTTGGATATGGATAGATTATATGTGAATTGATTTAAGAGTGAGTTATATTTAGAACTGCTATCCCCTTCTCTCATTAAAGTTCTGCAGTTACAGCAGGACAGTTTGTCATGTTTTCAATAAACAATTTTATTGACGTTTTTCAATAGAGTTGCCCTTAATGGGTTAAATCATATAGTTAAATAAGTTGTAAATATAATACGAAACAACTGAATGAGATTTATTCCTATTCAGTAGTACATATTACATAAATGGGAGTCACAACTCATGAAATGTAACAACACATTCAAATGTTCCAGTTTCTGATACACTACCTTCTCATAAACACTTTCCACATTCAAACCCAAATTTCAGTCTCCTCTAGGCCATTTTATTCAGTGTCCGAAAATCTTTTTGCCTAGAGACGGATCTATCAGAAGCCACCTGCACAGGTCAACAGAATTTACATCAACGATCCAAAGATTGCAGACCCAGGATTTACAGACCTGGACATACCTGTCCACCCAGAATTTATAGAGGTGTAATTCCATCTGCAATTATCTGTGTGGGTGCAATACTCTTGTAACGAGGAACTTAGTTGTTGTGCTTGCTTCATAAATATTTCTGTCAGATGGGACTGCAAGGTCCATCTTAATCCGATCTCCCCTGAATGATTACTATGGTCATATTACGTAATGCCCAATTTTAAACATTTTTGCATTGATTGCGCATATTACACACTGCCCCAGGCACATTAATACATAGGGCACACAAACTATTCAAAAGTCTATTACTGGTCAAAACACGACATTGGACTAGACAAAGGAACCCCCAGTGGAGATACAGTTGCAAAATTACGCCTTCACATTAGTGTGGAAGTAGAGGTGTTCCCTGGAGCCTGAATATGTGAGTGGCCTATAGTCCAATCACGGAGGAGAGTAAAAGTGATTTTCAGGGATATTGAATATATTGGGAAGAATTGGTTCTGAACGTTAAAGTTGAGGAGTGGGGAGGACTTTTACTATTGATTTCCATTCTGCCTTTTGTGAAAAGCGAGACTCGTTCAAATTATTTACAATTTTCTCTCTACGGCCCTCTTCCCTTTCCAGTTTTTGTGTTCTTTAGATCTAATACCACTTTGCTGATGATCCTTCTTGTCTAGTTTCCTTCCGTAAATAGGAGTTATTGCTATAATTGCTATAATTTACTTCATCCTTCTGCATTTAGCAGAAACGCTGTGTATAAGAAACATCCTTTTGCAGTCCTCATATTGTAAAAAGAAATACTTAAATACATAACATGCAAATCAATGTTCTTAGTTTCACTACGAACCTTTTAGTTGGGGATTGCTAAAGCAGCAACATTTACCATGCTGTGAGATTCTGACAGGCATAATGACTTAAATATGTTTTTCTTTGCACTTCTAATAAAAGTAAAATATGCCAATTTATGATTGATAATGTGGATGCTTTATAATTACCTTTCTTATGTCTTCTTATGTTCCAGGTCTTCAGAACGCTGGTGTACTTGCCCAAAGCCAAAGCCCACATCTAATTGAACAAAACCCTGAAGGCAGAAGTGTTGTCTCTATCCACCACACTGCTTACCAGGACAACAGGATACTCCTAGGTCCAGCTCCTTTGGATGTCCAAACAGCAGCAACACATTTGTCACCTTATCCTCCTCAGGCTGTGATCAATGAGTGCGGAATAAAAAAGAATAATGCTTCTTTTCTAGGACAAAAACAAATAGGAAGCGTATTTACGACCACATTGAAAGGAAAATCTTTGCAGCATGTGAGCATTTCTGATAGTCCCCAGGATTCTCTGGAGACACCATTATTGCAAATAAAGATTCCAGATATTCAACCCATATTATCTTACGCTGATCCCCTCCACAACGTCATACCTGGGGGAAATCTCAACAAAGATTTAGTTACCAAGGGATATTCTTTAAATGAAAGCTTGAAAATTATGTCACAATCTTCACAGAATATGTCTGCTTTAATTGTATCTCTACCACAGAGCGACATGGGAAGACCAACAATTAGACATACAATCGCAAATGAAACAGTCCATACAACAGTGGACAGATACAAAATAGTCACCGAAGTCACAAATTCAGAAATAATTTCATCTTCCCTGGATTCAAGAGAGGAGAAGACAGTTTTAGCACAAAGGGGAAGCAAACTGACACATCCCATGCAAAGAGCAGAGAAAGTGGGATCTCCTGGGAAAATAAGCCAGAAGCACACCCATTTTTCTGAGGTACATGAGACAAAAACACTGGATCTGAATGATACCACCAAAGAAAAACAAGGCATACGAGGTATGTTGATGGTAAATGATACTTTGTACACTTCAGCATCAGAAGACCTCCAGTTGAAGCAATCGCATGACAAGGATACCATGGGCAAAGAGGTTGCCACATTTCCACTCGGAAAAAGTATGTGCACTCCTAAACCTGTCAATAAAGCTGATACCAAAAATGTTTCTAGGACTGGAGCTCTGAAGAGTGATTCTGGTGCTGATATGAGCAAAGCTACCAAAAGGAAAAAGAATGATATTAAGGAGCAGCCCACCAAGAGAGCAAAGAGCCAAACCATAGTCCTTAACAAAGGAAAATCCCTGCAAAAATACAAATGTGTTTGTCCTGGAAGTGAGAATAAGAGCACAACAGTTAATCCAGAAAACAAACTAAAGGTAAATGACAAAAACAAGAAAACCCAGAGCAAAAGAAAGGAAGTATGTACAGAAACAGAAAAGGAGTCATTTAAACGTCATCGGAGTAGCCTCAGCTTGCAAATGCTTGAATCTATTCAGGTTTTCCATCTGCTTGGAAAAAAAGGACAGAGCACAGGTGCAGCTCGTGCTTCTGGGAATCCTGCAGCTCCACTTTCTACAGAAGGCCATCCAAGCAGCACTGGACGTTTGATTGCAAAGGTTAATGAAAAGCCACTGGTGAGCGCCCCAAGAGATAACAAGAAATCCGAAAATTCTAAGATCTCCACTCAGACAGTTTTGCCTGTTATCAGGGATATTTTGGTTGACAAACACTCAATCCACCTTGGTTCCACGGACAACACAAGGACAGGAGTGAGAATAATGCCCAGGAAGGAAATGAGGAAAGAGAGTGAAAATAGAGTCTCAACAATTAACATGACTAATTCCAAATGTCTAGAAGACAAACAAATGCTTTCTGAAGACAGAGCTAGATCTCTAGCTGTTAATGGACAGCGTTGTCCAAAAGTAGGAAGTCAAATGGGAAATGATAGCAGCAAAGCCATTCAGCTTCCTTCAAAACAACTTCCTTCTGCTACACTCAAGGTGCCAATTGAACCAGCTCTAAATCCACCTGCTGCTCGACCTGCTGCTCCCATAGATCATGCCACAGCATTCTGTGGCAAAGACCAGAGGCCTGAAAGATTGCCGCTGTCACACCTGTCTCATTTACCATGCCCCACCAAGGAGCTGGAGGAGTCTATCCCCATCTCAGAGGAGCAGAGACCAGAGCGGGAGGCCATGAAGCGCAGGGCACAGTTGGAAAGGGAGAATGCCTGCCTCTACACTTCATTGGGGAAGCTGCAGTTCTTTGTTCAGCGCAAGAAGGACCATCAGTACGCAAAAGACTTTGGCTATCCTGATATACTGTTACAACTCTCCAAGAGCTACCTACTGCCTGACTGACTTGATTTGTATATTCAGATATGTATTTTTAGTTATTTGTAATTATATACAGTTATAATAAAGGTCACACCATTGAATATGATATCTGATTGTTTTATGTTGCAAACTGTTAGGTTAGGGGAGTAGCCAGAAATCTGAAATATCCTCACTTGAACCATATGTCTTGTAACAGTAAGGGCTCTAAGCAAGATTACCCCACACTCCTTTCACCCTTCCTTTGCATCTACTCATTGTTTCATCTTACCATCCTATCTTTCATCGTGTCTTCTCTCTATTACGTTTATTTTCATCCTTCATTCTTCTGCCTTCTTTCTTCTTTATGTTCTGTCAGTCCCCTATCTAGCAACACATCTTTTTTCTAGTCTTTACTTTTTGTCTTACCTTTCTCTTTCATGGTCTCTTTTTCTATAAGTTTCTCTCTGTGTTTTCCCTAAATGTTTATCTTTTCTTAATCTCTGTTTCCATCACAGTGCATGTCAGCCCAAACCCCTCATCCCTTTCTCATTGTGCCCCATAGGAGTTTTATTTACTAACATTTTATCTTAAGACAATATCCAATAAATAAATAATACACATTTCAGTGAAACACAGGAGTGGTGGTATGGTTTCACAATGCTACTGCGGCAGGTAGTGCATACAGTAGGAAGGAAAACAAACCAGATAAAAGGTTGTTTTCTGATACATGATATCAAGTAAAAATCAATGCATCCATTTGATACACAGAATTGCATGTAACGTTACGTGGAAAATAAACAGCTTCATTTAGAACCAGGTAAATCAGAGCACACTAACTGCAGCATTCATCAGCTTACACCATTGTTGAAGCAGATCTCAGTACTCAGCATGAGCACTGATCATTCAGAAGGAAACACAAATCAGTCTGAAACAAGTCCGTCTTCTACTACTACTAAGTAGTAGATACTAACTCAGAAATTCTTGGTAAACAAAAAAAAACCTTTGTACCATGTTAACCTTTCAGGAAGGCCTCGTAAGAAAGGGGAGACACTCCCCTTTCTTACGTGGCCTTCCTGAAAGTGTTTCCTGGCCCCCGGTCGCAGCTGTGCTGCGATCGGGGGCCAGGAAACACTTTCAGGTTTCCTGGCCCCCCGATCGCAGCACAGCTGCGATCGGGGGGCCAGGAAACACTTTGAAAATGCCTCGTAAGAAAGGGGAGACTCTCCCCTTTCTTACGAGGCCTTCTGAAACTGTTTCCTGGCCCCCGATCGTAGCTGTGCTGCGATCGGGGGCCAGAAACAGTTTCAGAAGGCCTCGTAAGAAAGGGGAGAGTCTCCCCTTTCTTACGAGGCCTTCTGAAAGTGTTTCCTGGCCCCCGATCGTAGCTGTGCTGCGATCGGGGGCCAGAAACAGTTTCAGAAGGCCTCGTAAGAAAGGGGAGAGTCTCCCCTTTCTTACGAGGCCTTCTGAAAGTGTTTCCTGGCCCCCGATCGCAGCACAGCTGCGATCGGGGGCCAGGAAACACCACTAGACGCCAGGGATTTCACTTTTGGGGGGCGACCCCCTCGGAAAACGGGCCGCCCCCCCTGGCATAATTTGTATTAAAAAAAAAAGGTAGGTGCACCCTGGGGGGGGAAGGGGCGCGATCGCACCCCCCCCCCCCCCCGGGGAATTTTTTTTTTAAATATAAAAAAAAAAAAAAAAAAATGACAGGGGGTCACCCGTGGGCAGGGTGACCCCCTGTTGGGGCAATATTTTTTTTAGATGTTGTAGGGCTTACCTGGGGGCCATTTTGGCCCCCAAGGAAACCATACAACAACTAAAAAAAAATAGATGTATATATAGATCTATATATATCTATGTAGATAGATATATCTATGTACATGGATATATCTATAGATATATCTATGTAGATAGATATATATATATAGAGGTAGATCTATATCAATCAAAGAGATTTATAAAGCGCGCTACTCACCCGTGAAGGTCTCAAGGCGCTGGGGGGGACGGGGGGAGGGAAAGGGGCTAGGAGGTTCACTGTTCGAAAAGCCAGGTTTTGAGGCCCTTCCTGAAAAGAAGTAGGTTTTGGGTCTTGCGAAGGTGGGTTGTGAGGGCGTTCCAGGTTTTGGGTGCAAGGTAGGAGAAGGATCTGCCCCCGGTGGTGGTGTGTTTGATGCGGGGGACAGAGGCGAGAGAGAGGTCAGCTGAGCGGACGTTTCGTGTGGGGGTGTGGAAGGTGACTCTCGTTGAGGTAGGCAGGGCCTGTGTTGTGGAGTGATTTGTGTGCGAGGATGAGGATCTTTAAGGTGATCCTTTTGTCAATGGGGAGCCAGTGGAAGGATTTGAGGTGTGGAGAGATGTGTTCGTGTCGGCGGAGGTCGAGGATGAGTCGTGCTGCTGAGTTCTGGATGCGTGTAGGTTGCGCTTGAGTTTTAGAGTGGTGCCGGCGTAGAGGGCGTTTCCGTAATCAAGCCTGCTGCTGATGAGTGCGTGAGTGACAGTTTTTCTGGTCTCTGTGGGGATCCATTTGAATGTTTTTCAGTATACGGAGTGTGTTGAAGCATGAGGAGGTGAGAGCGTTGATTTGTTGGGTCATCGAGAGGGAGGAGTCTAGGATGATGCTGAGGTTGCGTGCGTGGTTGGCGGGGGTGGGTGCAGGGCCTAGCGTGGTGGGCCACCATGAGGGGTGCCAGGTGTTTTTGTGTGGGCCAAAGAGGATTATTTCGTTTTGCTTGAGTTGAGTTTCAGGTAGTTGGCTGATATATATATATATCACTTTTGTCAATATGTGTGTGGTTTCCCTGGGGGGAAAAGGGTCCGACTTGTCTAGTGGCAGTTTTAGTGCCATAAAGAAGCGCAGAAGGTTTATATGCCTACTGCAAAGAGCAAATCTGTATTTTATGTAAATAGCTGAGTACATTAGTAAAGTCAGCCATTACCTGCGCTATAATACCAATGAAATGTATGTGCGGGGTGGAGGGCGGCTATGGAGAGATGAAGGGCACTTTTGCTGGGTGGTAATGAGGTAATCCGGGGAGGAGGGAGTGGGAGCACCAATAATGATTGTTGGACTGGGCGCAGGAGGTGCTAAAGACTGTGACGAATGGTATGTGACAAGGTGTTTTTTGAGTGTCTTGAAAGTATGTGCTGATTGAGGGAAGAAGCGCAGGTAAGGTGGCCTCTACTGTTGCACGTATCTCACACACACCATCGATTTTGTAACTGTCTACGTAGGCTAGTGTTTTAGAGCAACAGTTTAGCCAATAGCAGAGATGGCATCTTGATGGATGACTGCTGCCTGCATTCGGGTTATAGAGCACCGCTCTGACATAGGATCAGAGACTGAGACATCAAATACTGAGACAGCATCTGAGGGATAGGACAATGGCGCAGACTCTGGGAGTGATTTTTCAGTCAGAGGAGTCCCATTCGATAACTCCTCTTCCAGTACATTATGAGGGAGGTGATGAGGACAGTCCTGCTGTCCCTTCGCAAGCTGTTCGTGCAACTGGGTAATAGTGGGTTAGGCCAACCCAGAGAGCAGGTGAATGCGGCGGCAAGCAGAGAGAGAGAGTGCTCTCTTGGGAGCTCCCCAATTTAGTTGAGCCCCAAATTCCACCACCCAAATCATATTGTGGAGACATCAAAATTATCTATGGCAAAACAAACTGGTTTTGTAAGGCAGGCACCTGTGTTTTTGGTCCTGGATTCGGCGACCATATAGAGAAACACACTAAACCCAAACATTTCTGGAAACTAGACATTCGGGGGAGTCCACAGAGGTGTGACTTGTGTGGATTCCCCAAAGTTTTCTTACCCAGAATACCCTGCAAAGCTGAAATGTTGAAAAAAAAACTCAATTTTTCTCACATTTCTGTCACACAAACTACAGGAATATGCTGGGATCCACAACATTCCTACCACCCAGTGACTACTCACCTGTCCTGATAAAAACACTACCCCACTTGAGTGCCTACACCTAGTGCCTGTGTCAGGAATGGATCACCCCAGGGTCAACAGCTGCCTCACGTAAGGACCAACATTGACCGTTGTGTGATCTATTCCTGTCGCTGGCACCAGGCCTAACCACACAAGTGAGGTATCATATTTATCGGGAGACTTGGGGGAACGCTGGGTGGAAGGAAATTTGTGGCTCCTCTCAGATTCCAGAACTTTCTGTCACCGAAATGTGAGGAGAACGTGTTTTTTTAGCCACTTTTTGAGGTTTGCAAAGGATTCTGGGTAACAGAACCTGGTCCGAGCCCCGCAAGTCACCCCTCCTTGGATTCCCCTAGGTCTCTAGTTTTCAGAAATGCACAGGTTTGGTAGGTTTCCCTAGGAGCCGGCTGAGCTAGAGGCTAAAATCTACAGGTAGGCACTTCGCAAAAAACACCTCTGTTTTCTTCCAAAAATGTGGATGTGTCCACGTTGCGCTTTGGGGCGTTTGCTGTCGCGGGCGCTAGGCCTACCCACACAAGTGAGGTATCATTTTTATCGGGAGACTTGGGGGAACGCTGGGTGGAAGGAAATTTGTGGCTCCTCTCAGATTCCAGAACTCTCTGTAACCGAAATGTGAGGAAAACCTGTTTTTTTAGCCAAATTTTGAGGTTTGCAAAGGATTCTGGGTAACAGAACCTGGTCCGAGCCCCGCAAGTCACCCCTCCTTGGATTCCCCTAGGTCTCTAGTTTTCAGAAATGCACAGGTTTGGTAGGTTTCCCTAGGTGCCGGCTGAGCTAGAGGCCAAAATCTACAGGTAGGCACTTCGCAAAAAACACCTCTGTTTTCTTCCAAAAATTTGGATGTGTCCACGTTGCGCTTTGGGGCGTTTCCTGTTGCGGGCGCTAGGCCTACCCACACAAGTGAGGTATAATTTTTATCGGGAGACTTGGGGGAATGCTGGGTGGAAGGAAATTTGTGGCTCCTCTCAGATTCCAGAACTTTCTGTCACCGAAATTTGAGGAAAACGTGTTTTTTTAGCCACTTTTTGAGGTTTGCAAAGGATTCTGGGTAACAGAACCTGGTCCGAGCCCCGCAAGTCACCCCTCCTTGGATTCCCCTAGGTCTCTAGTTTTCAGAAATGCACAGGTTTGGTAGGTTTCCCTAGGTGCCGGCTGAGCTAGATGCCAAAATCTACAGGTAGGCACTTTGCAAAAAACACCTCGTCCACGTTGCGCTTTGGGGCTTTTCCTGTCGCGGGCGCTAGGCCTACCCACACAAGTGAGGTATAATTTTTATCGGGAGACTTGGGGGAACGCTGGGTGGAAGGAAATTTGTGGCTCCTCTCAGATTCCAGAACTTTCTGTCACCGAAATTTGAGGAAAACGTGTTTTTTTAGCCACTTTTTGAGGTTTGCAAAGGATTCTGGGTAACAGAACCTGGTCCGAGCCCCGCAAGTCACCCCTCCTTGGATTCCCCTAGGTCTCTAGTTTTCAGAAATGCACAGGTTTGGTAGGTTTCCCTAGGTGCCGGCTGAGCTAGATGCCAAAATCTACAGGTAGGCACTTTGCAAAAAACACCTCGTCCACGTTGCGCTTTGGGGCTTTTCCTGTCGCGGGCGCTAGGCCTACCCACACAAGTGAGGTATCATTTTTATCGGGAGACTTGGGGGAACGCTGGGTGGAAGGAAATTTGTGGCTCCTCTCAGATTCCAGAACTTTCTGTCACCGAAATGTGAGGAAAACTTGTTTTTTTAGCCACTTTTTGAGGTTTGCAAAGGATTCTGGGTAACAGAACCTGGTCCGAGCCCTGCAAGTCACCCCTCCTTGGATTCCCCTAGGTCTCTAGTTTACAAAAATGCCCAGGTTTGGTAGGTTTCCCTAGGTGCCGGCTGAGCTAGAGGCCAAAATCTACAGGTAGGCACTTTGGAAAAAACAGCTGTGTTTTCTATCAAAAAATAGGATGTGTCCATGTTGTGTTTTGGGGCATTTCCTGTCGCGGGCACTAGGCCTACCCACACATGTGAGATATCATTTTTATCGGGAGACTTGGGGGAACATAGAATAGCAAAACAAGTGTTATTGCCCCTTATCTTTCTCTACATTTTTTCCTTCCAAATATAAGAGAGTGTGTAAAAAAGACGTCTATTTGAGAAATGCCCTGCAATTCACATGCTAGTATGGGCACCTCGGAATTCAGCGATGTGCAAATAACCACTGCTCCTCAAAACCTTATCTTGATCCCATTTTGGAAATGCAAAGGTTTTCTTGATACCTCTTTTTCACTCTTCATATTTCAGCAAATGAATTGCTGTATACCCAGTATAGAATGAAAACCAACTGCAGGGTGCAGCTCATTTATTGGCTCTGGGTACCTAGGGCTCTTGATGAACCTACAAGCCCTTTATATCCCCGCAACCAGAAGAGTCCAGCAGACAAAACGGTATATTGCTTTCAAAAATTTGACATCGCAGGAAAAAGTTACAGAGTAAAACATAAAGAAAAATGGCTGTTGTTTTCAGCTCAATTTCAATATTGTTTTATTTCAGCTGTTATGTTTTGTAGGAAAACCTTGTAGGATCTACACAAATGACCCCTTGCTGAATTCAGAATTCTGTCTAGTTTTCAGAAATGTTTAGCATTCCGGGATCCAGTATTGGTTTCACACCCATTCCTGTCACTAACTGGAAGGAGGCTGAAAGCACCAAATATAGTAAAAATGGGGTATGTCCCAGGAAAATGCCAAATTTGTGTTGAAAAATGTGGTTTTCTTATTCAAGTCTGCCTGTTCCTGAAAGGTGGGAAGATAGTGATTTCAGTACCAGAAACCCTTTGTTGATGGCATTTTCAGGGAAAAAACCACAAGCCTTCTTCGGCAGCCCTTTTTTCCAATTTTTTTGGGAAAAACTAAATTTTCACTGTATTTTGGCTATTTTCTTGGTCTCCTCCAGGGGAAACCACAAACTCGGGGTACCATTAGAATCCCTAGGATGTTGGAAAAAAAGGACGCAAATTTGGTGTGGTTAGCTTATGTGGACAAAAAGTTATGAAGCCCTAAGCGCGAATTACCCCAAATAGCCAAAAAAGGGCTCAGCACTGGGGGGGAAAAGGCCCAGCAGCTAAGGGGTTAAGGAATGTATAGGATGCTTTGAGTCAAGGACCTGCCCAATATCAAACCAAGAAAATTAATTGGTTCTCATAATACACTAGAACAAATGAAAAGGCTCAGATGATCATTTATTCATGTAAACATTTACTGCGTGGACTAGAACTTGGGGCAGAGGTAGTAAAAGGCTGGTGATAAAATGTAATTACAATTGCATATCGACTTTTTGTGACCAGTCTTTATTTTGCAATGCAACTTAATAACTACTAGGCCACATCACCAAATGCCCAGATGTAGGGGTTGCAAAATAACCTGCTTAATAAATATTAATTAGCCAGGTCTATTGGAAAACTCTTTTGATGGGCTACAAACACAGGGATGAAGGCCTGCAAGGAACAGCAGACCACTATCCCTGTGTCTGCTGCTTTATCAAAGAGGAAGCCTTTTTTTGTTTTTAAACATCTTTTTATTTGTTTTCTCCAGTTGTATTTACCATGTAGAGGATAGAAAAGAAAACTGAAAAAACAA
Source organism: Pleurodeles waltl (assembly GCF_031143425.1). Lineage (NCBI taxonomy): Eukaryota > Metazoa > Chordata > Amphibia > Caudata > Salamandridae > Pleurodeles > Pleurodeles waltl. Next base: position 877,307,225 of record NC_090447.1, read on the forward strand.
TGCCATATCTCCCATAACAATTCTGCACTACTCCAGTGTTTAACAAGCACCACATTCTGTCCACACATTTCCAATTTGTCAAAAATAGGCTATCAATGATCGACCGTTTTTTAAAGCCGCATTGGTTCCTTAAAGAACTGATTGTAGTTTATTAAAAGTTTTGCATTTGGGAAAACAATTGGGGTTGCTGGCAGTGCTCTTCTCGAGGCGAATTACTAATAAATCAGACTGTGCCCTAAGAGGACACCTTCCAGTTTACAAATCAGTTTGCTTTTTTTTTTTTGGTGTCATTAACTGACAAATCAAAACTTTGACACTTTCAATGCCCAACTACTATTCGAAAGAAATTACCTTTCCATGTCGCTTACTAATAGCATTTCAGTGTGGGTCTTTAAATCAATTTTGCGATTCAGAAATGTTTTTAATGCTGGCAAGGACAAACACAAAAAGCCATTCTGCAGGCACAACCCCAATGCTTTCTCGAAGTGCAGCTTTTGCAGTTGCAAAATGGCTTTGTACATCTGGTCTTTAGGGAGGTTGTAAGTGCAAGGCCCGTATTTATACTTTTTGACGCTAAACTGCGCTAACGCAGTTTAGCGTCAAAAAAATTAGCGCCGGCTAACGCCATTCTGAAGCGCCATGCGGGCGCCGTATTTATTGAATGGCGTTAGCCGGCGTTAGCAGACCGGCGCTGCCTGGTGTGCGTGGAAAAAAGCCACGTACACCAGGCAGCGCCGGCGTAGGGGAAAATGGCGTATGGGCGTCTTAAAATGGGGCAAGTCAGGTTGAGGCAAAAAAATCGTCTTAACCCGATTTGCGCCATTTTTTAACGACGCCCATCCCCCATTAACATGACTCCTGTCTTAGTAATGACAGGAGTCATGCCCCCTTGCCCAATGGCCATGCCCAGGGGACCTATGTCCCCTGGGCATGGTCATTGGGCATAGTGGCATGTAGGGGGGCACAAATCAGGCCCCCCTATGCCACAAAAAAAAAAAAAAAATACTTACCCCAACTTACCTTAATGTCCCTGGGGTGGGTCCCTCCATCCTTGGGTGTCCTCCTGGGGTGGGCAAGGGTGGCAGGGGGTGTCCCTGGGGGCAGGGGAGGGCACCTCTGGGCTCATTCTGAGCCCACAGGTCCCTTAACGCCTGCCCTGACCCAGGCGTTAAAAAGAGGCGCAAATGCGTTTTTTTTTTTGCCCCGCCCACTCCCGGGCGTGATTTTTGCCCGGGAGTATAAATACGACGCATATGCGTCGGAGTCATTTTTTAAGGCGGAAACGCCTACCTTGCAGCTCATTAACGCAAGGAAGGGGTTCACGCCAAAATATGACGCTAACTCCATGCACTTTGGCGCTAGACGCGTCTAACGCCAAAGTATAAATATGGAGTTAGTTTTGCGCCGAATTTGCGTCGAAAAAAACGATGCAAATTTGGCGCAAACGGAGTATAAATATGCCCCCAAGAGTCTGAAGGCATAGTTCTGTGGCAGGTAACAAACTAACAGAAAGAATAAAGTGGAAACCTGCCACCATTGGAAAGGAAAGTTACTTGGATAGCAGAGATATTACTGCTGAGTTAATTCCCAAAATAGAAGGTCTGCAGTAACTTCTGTTCTGACTCTTCGGATACACTTTCAAAAAGCAACGTTTAGCTGTGCATTCACAGTATGCACCTTATGAGATGGCTGGAGGGTTCTGTATGAAGGTTTCTTATCTTAAGAATAGACCTTCCTTAGTCTTCCTACAGCTTCATTCCCAGCACCATCCCATACTCTGTCTTCTCCACTGATGACTAACCACACCAGAAAGGGCCATTTAACAAAATACATGATTAAAACTCTTCACCGTGGTTCTGGTGTCATTCAGATTATTTCCACAGGTGAAGAGGCCATGCTGGGTTCCGTGGGAGGGAACCTTCTAAACTGAGCTCCTCTTCTGGAACAGGTCCTCACTGCAAAAGATATATAACAGAGGGCAGGTAGGAAATGGGTGGTCACTGAGGCAAGACCAGTGCCTTTTGGGTGAGCAAACCTCTGGTCCCAGGGATTAGTGGCAATGTTTTAATTCTACCTAAAGGTGAGAGGTTATTCAAAGCCATTGGTCCAGGAAATCTCAGCATTTTGTAGAATTCTTCCAGAAGAAGAGTAGAAGAGTCTGTACTGCAGTACTACATCCATATGTCAAAGTATGCTGCCCAATGCTTACATCATGCATTCTGTCGCAGATGTCCTCATTGACTGTATAAACAATCTTTATCCTTCTTAAGTGGCACCAACAGCTTGGAGAGGAACCACCTTTGTTAGCGAGTCAGAGCCTTGATAAGTAAACTTACACGGAGACGCGTTTAGGTCGACAAACCTTTGGACCACGTTTGGGAACTTCCCAGTAAGAAATATTTTCTTGGCAATCACCAATCATTAGATCAATAAACAATCAATAATAACAATCACTAGTAGATAAACATTTAATAAGAATAAATTATCGAACACACCATGACTTCTCAGTCACGAATATCCACACCAGTTTAGTCAAAAGTTAAGATATTTATTTCCCTATTAGTTACAATCTAATATCATGTCTGTTAATCTCATTAACAATGTACCATGCCTAAACAATCCAATCAGTAATCAAAGCGCAACTTTATCAATGTATCAGCTATATTCATTCAGCATTTAGGCACATCATTTATATGAATCAACTTAGTAGACTCTCATTAGTACATGAATCAACAAAGCAAGAACTCAGTCATTTGTCTATTTGCACAAGATATTAGTGAACACCTTAACTAACCTCAACGTAGCATTAGCATGTTGGGCTTTATGCAAAACATTTTAGTGAACACAAATTTAGAAAACATCTAAACTAAGGCCTCTATCAAAAATAGCAGTTGGTACCTAGAAAGAAAAGGCAAACAGACAGTTACAATTTGCATCGGATAGTTACCAATCCAACAGATCAGCAAACAGCGTCAGTCTTCGTCCTCAGGACATCAGTCAATTCACCATCAGCAGAGATAGGACGGGGCAAAGCCTCAAAATAGCATAGCTACGGAACAGATTACTTCCCTCTGATGGAGGCGAAGTTAGCATCAGACAAATATAGGGTAGAGGATGATTTAAAGTGACAGGACAATTAAACTAATATGTGGCAACTCGCAAAAGTCCTCTAGCAAAATTCTCATAGCAAAGAGAATGGCAAATGGCAAGGGTAAGTGGAAGAAGAAGTGAGTCTCTGTTTCCTTGGGTTGTGCCGTTAAATAAAAACTGTTTTACTATTCCCTAATTCCTCATTGGATGAAGTATGGTGCATTATTATCTCTATCCAATAATTCGGTAAGCACCTTACTAGAATTTTCCACAATTTACAGTTCCCATGTCGCGGATTGGTCCATGTTATTGACCTCTTCAACGGTTGGAATGTCAGGTAGAGAATGTTACACTTTGCGCTCCATTCAGTGTTTTCATTGTCTTCTCCTAGTACGGTTAACCTTGCACCTGTTACAAATTACACTGTTGCATTTAGCAAGAACGTCGCCTTGAGCAAGCCGGTTCTCTTGAGAAATAATATACTACGGCTACACACACATAACTCCTGGAAAAATACAGCTTTGTGTCCTTCAGTAAAACAGCACATTACATGTTAGAAAATACAATTCAATATGAGACCAGGCAGCTAGGCCCAAACCCTCGCTAAGCTAAGGCCCTCTGGTTTAATAAAGCAAAACTCTTAACACATAAATCTAATTATGATATAGTAATACAAATTCAAAAATTATTGCATAATAATTCAGAATTCATAAGCCTTTTCATTAGTCTTCGTATACATTGGTAGCCACTCCCCGTGGGCACATTTCAACGTGTGCATTATTTTCTATGTTAACACATTTTCTATGCAGCTTCATCACACAATATTTTGCAAGCTTTTCATATTAATATTGCTTTTAAAACACACACTCCAACACCTTCCCACTCATGGGAAGACAGCTCAGCTCTCCTGCAATAAATCACCGATTCTGCTACAGTTACTGCACACAGAAAGCAATATTCAGTTTTCCTCATATTCTCCATATTCCTTCCAATTACCAGAATTTCAGCTCCCCATTTCAATCAAAGGGTTCACCAACATATCCTTTTAACTATTCCTTGCCCTTCACAACTCGCATTTGCAAGACCCCTCAGGCTTATCTTGAGTTGAGAGCACAACTGTCTGCAAAAACTGTGCGCACCATATCTACCTGAAGTCATCTCTGTAGATGGTACAAGTATTAGAGACCACTATTTAGTATCTTAACCACATTTTTATTTTATCTAAAATGAAGTTAAACTTTAATAATTTGTTGCTTTGCCTTTAGAACAATTGTGATACACACAAGATGTAATATATGCAGTGAGATCCCTATCAAACAGGCAGGGATGTGAACATATGGTGGGCGATCCTCTGCCAGGAAAGTGGAAGTCAGGGTCTTTGCAGACCTAGCAAACTGATGATCAAAGCAGCAATGACCCCCATGCATTGTTTATTACGATAAGGTGTGTAATTGGGTCCATCTATTTTCACAGCAGTGAATTATAAATTTGTACCAGATGGACATAATAGGTATTTTGGGAGAAGGTGTCACTGTCATTACTTGTTAAGTGCTAGTGTTCATTTGTGTGCCCATCTATCATGCATTATAGGAACAAAGTGTGCAGGTTGAGTTATCGACCACCCCCAATTCAGTTGTACCGACATGTAACACAGATCCTGAAAATAGTAGACAGAAGAGCCATTGTTATGTTAACCGAAAATTATAGTAGCATAGGGAATACTACCATTTTGGTCAGAGCTGATACTGGCAAATGCTTGCAGAACGAAATTGATCTGGATAACAATTTTAGATCTATGGAGACATTGCTCTGAAAAACATATTTATCCGGGTAATATACTTCCATACCTAGGTCTCAAAATGAGGATATCTCTTATTTCAAGGGAAAATTGCTTACCCATGACTTGGCTGAACCTGCCAGGGGTGCAATCTCAATGTGTTAATATTAGTCATCAGACTAGATACAGAGTCAAAATGTTTCAATTTGTGCACCATTTGGGCCCAGTCCAGTCCCCACATCTTATATAAATATAGCAAACTCTCATCCAAATTTAAAGATATAATAATATGTGTTTGGTTGACCATTTGCATATCATATATTTTGTCATTCTTCTGCGTATAATTTGAAAGTGGCTTCATCAACAGTGCAAACAACAACAGTGACAAGGGCAGACTGTCCTCATGCCTCTCCTTCTTAGCCACGATCGGATATGGCCTCACCAGTCTTAATTTTTGTTATGGTGCCATTATCAACAGAAGAATCCAAATTAAAGTGACTAATAAGGAATAGGCTGTTTACGTGGCCCTCACTCACCTTTCGGTGATATGCTTCATCATAGGGCTATGCTCCACGTCAGGCCGGCACTGCAATGCCTGACGGGCCCCACGAGGGGGCTCTTTGCCGGAGATCTTTTGCAAAAAAAGCCGGTCAAAAAGAATACTGATCTAGGCTTGGTATGAAAAAACAGTTAAAAATGACTGGAGGTAAAACGCAATTTATTATCATTGCAGTGCCGGCCTGACGTGGAGCATAGCCCTATGATGAAGCATGTCACTGAAAGGTGAGTGAGGGCTCTTGCTTCAAATATTTTTGATTTCTAGCAACCTGCAATCTTTAGAGCCATTTTTTATGGAACTGTGTATATCTTTTTGATTTAGATATTGTTGGGAGAAGTACACAAAGGACCAGGACTTTGCTTCCAAACCTCCCGCTCTTTGGTAGCCCCCCTTTTTGTTGTTGTTTGATGTGTACCTGGCCACCAGCCAAATAGTACGTAATTCAGGCTATTTACCCAGCGGCTAGCATAATACTATATAATAGTAGCAATTTTTTACTATTTGGCAGTGGCCGGATAAATAGTGTGAAGGAGGTCTTTATTTAGCCAGCCATGAATTAAAAAGGGGCTCCCTGCAATGATAGGGTGGTGGCCATCTTGTAATGGGGATATAACATTTGAATGTAAGTGCACGTACAAATGTACAAGAGTATACACAAAGGAGAGGGAATGAATCAAGCGAAGATGTTTACAGATGAAAAACAGTAAAATAAATTTTGAATACAAGCTGTTATTTTAATATACATATCAGAAATAGAAAACACAAACTTCTATTTTACAAGTTTCAGAATATGGTGCACAGATATTAGGCACTACAGTCTAGGATATGACTGTCGGCAAAGAATAAGGAGTTTACATAAATTATTATGCATGTTCAAAGTCCTTCTTTTGATGATTTTTAAGGGCTGGGGTCTTTGTGGGCTTTTTATGAGAGGCCCAGTGCTAGTGTTGGGCTTCTATTTATGGAGGATCATGCTTTCTTAGTATTTCAGACCTGGCAACACAGGAGAAGTCAACACACAGCTGCAAGCAGAGAATGCCATGAAGAAGCTGGTGGAGAACAGGTGCAGGGGGCCACAAGGGGCCACAGGGGGGCCCTGCACTGCCCAGCACTCTCGCAATGTTCACTGTCGGCCCTGCTGGTGCAACCCTGCGGCCTACCGCATTGCCGCTGGCTCGATTACGAGCCGTAGACAATGCTGTAGCCTGTTTCCCACTAGGCCCCTGGGTGGAAGTATTTTTGTAAATTAGTCTCAAGGTATTCTTTTGAGTGTGTGTCCACATTTATTGATACTGTGATTGCAATAAATGCTTAGCACTTCTCCAAGATTGGCCTAACTGCTCGACCATGCTATAGTAAAATTGAGAGTATTAGGCGGGCTAGTTTTTACCTGTGTAAACCAAGGTGGGGTTGCTGGGACTCCTTGCACAGGGCACATCATTTTTGTACACTATGTAGAGAGCCAGCCTCCTACATACAGGTCAATCACTTTTCAGACGGTTCAACAGAAGACTTGAACCATGATTTTTAATAAGTTAAGAAATTAAGAATGAGTGTGGTACACAGCAACAGTCTGATTTATAGTTACATATGTTCTAACAATGTAAAAATCATTGTATTTTTCTTTGTTGATAATCTCATAATACCATGCTGTGAGGAAACAATTCTAGAAAGTACCCCAAGGTGTTTGAAGCTTAGATCCTGCTCCAGAAATATGGATCCGGTTTCTCCATCCATGGCAATTAAAACTTTGGAACATATTTATAATGCCCTAGCGCCACCTTGCGCCACATTAACGTTATTTTTGACGTTAATGTGGCTCAACGAGGCCGAAATTCCAGCGCCATAATTACAGAGTGGCGCAACGTAAAAAAAGTAATTCTGCATTCAGCACCATTTATTAGCGCAAAAATATTCACTCACTCACACAATATATGCAAATATGCATTCTGACCTAAGAAATAGTGCTAAATGCAACAGAACACAAACAGCAAGAGTGAGGAGCCCCTCGCACCCGCTAAATGTTTTCTTGTGGTAAGATTTCCAACCAACTTATCACTGGTATATACCCCTATTTTCTTAGCGCAAAATGCACCCTCATGTCTAAAATGGGCGTGGGGATGCATTTTGTGCTAAGAAACAGCGCTAAATGTAGCAGAACATGAATAGTGAGTGACCGCTCGCTAAATGTGCTCTTGTGGTAAGATTTTTCCCTCCCAAATTACTCTTAGTTAGCAAGCAGTAGTTCTCGCATAATTTTCAGTCATTCCTTGTCAAAAAGTGATACCGAATGACTGAAATTACCTCGATTACTCTGATATAATCAAAATTCGGCCCAGGCTTACAAAAGACTAATGGAGATGAAAGAGATATTGTAATAGTGAAAGGAGGGATGTTCATTTTAGCTCAGCTCAGCTCACATGCATGACCTCTGGAAATATTCCCCATCATTTCTGTTTTTGATGACATAAGGTCTGTACTATTTTCAGGAAGACCATTAGGACAAAGCCATTTCTGGCAAGGCTATGTCGTAATTTATGATAGGGCAACCTGATTCTAATCCAGAGGTGCACGCTGTTTCACCTCTCTACCTATGGGGAGGTTCTCTACCTGCTCACCCAAGTAAAGGTTCATCCAGCTCCCTTAACTGGGATCATTTGTTGTCATCATGTCTGGAACATGGATGTCAGATGTATGTTGTGCATATTTGCTGTTCCTGGGCTGTCTTATAAAATGATGGGCTGTAGAGACAAAACCTATAGCTGACAAAGGAGTGGTACATCTCAGGCCATAACAAAGTTTTTACTCTACAATCACATATGGTCAATTTTCACAAGGAGTATGAAGAGGCGTGTTAATTTTTGGTTACTTGGCCCATCCGATATAATAGCTTTTTCCAAGTTGCCAGTGCCAGGCCTGAGTGCAAGGGCAAAAAAGTGTTAAGGAAAATGCAGACATGAGAACACATGTATGGTTCTGCTATGTTCTTGAAAGGCCAAAAGGCCTACATCCTTTCCCATAAACATGACACTGTTAATAGTGATGTATTCCACAAAATACTACATTATTAAACTCTCGAACACCATGAATAATTTGAAAGCAAATAATCAATGTAGCCTGCATAAGATCCTAGAGGACAGAAAAGATCTTGGAAACACCCATAAATCAACAAATGTACTCTTGTTGAACTGCTATGTAGTGAAACACGATGTAAACATATACAGCCATATAAAATACACCAATCTAGAAGTGCTCTTCAGCATAGACTCATGATTCTCTCGCCAACACCACTAAGCTGGCATACTATGTACCCAAAACCTACACATTCAAACACACCAACATTTCCAAAGGTAATGGAGGGAGGTGCAGCCAGGGAAACACCCGGAAGAATAAGTCCTGAACCAGGAGGTTGTGAAAAAAGAAAGTGAAACAACGTTTTTGTTTTCCACAACTCCCTGGTTTCGGTACCTTAACCACGCATGTCTGAAAAACGTACATGCGTGGTTAGGGTACAGAAGGGAGTTGGAGTGGACACGGTGAAGGAGGAGGTAAGTTGGGCTGGGACTGGGGCTGTTTTGGGGAGCAGGGGGGGCAGGGGGGTTGGGGGTGATTAGGGTTGGGGGTAGGGTTTAGGTTTTAGGGGCGGGGTAGGGACTCAGGATATTTTTAGTTTTTGGGGTGGGGTTCGGGTGGGGGGCTGGGGTGGAAGCATGCGGGGTTGTGCATGCTGATTGGTAATACCTTTACCAGGAATGCGTTTACAACGGGAAAATCGGTGTAAACGAATTTGTGGTAAAGGCATTAGTGTTTAGAACAAGGTTGTTGTTCCGACCTCGTTGTTGAGCCATGGGTGGTTTAGGCACCTGTGGTTCCGACATATAACCGTGCAGCCATATTACAAAGAGAAACCCTATTCTTAGCTCAACTCTCACTAATGCAATTCCCAAGCTCCAAGACTGTCAAGGTCAGAGTTACACTGTCCTTCTACTATAATATCAAAATTAGCATCTGCTTGCACCCTCACAGCCCAACAAATTACTTTGTTGACCATTGACTCACCTCAAAGAAAGCTTTGTTACTAACCTCTAGGCCTGTTGTCAGTGCAGAAAACCTTGTGCCTTAAGATTAGCACAAACCACTCTACTAAGAGTAAATAGTCACTTTTGAGGAACCAAAAGTACATTAGGCCCATAAATCCTTAACACAGACCACAGATAAAGCTGAAGGTATGTTCTATAGATTTATAGACAACGTTCTTTGGAGAGGTTCTATATATTCTTATTTGTCTGCTTGTCGTGGAGTTTTGGGTTGTGAAACGCTAATGAAGAAACCATAGATACGGCCACCTAACTCATCAGCTCCCTATCCCTCAAATAAGCAGCACCAGAAAAGTCTCCATAACTGGACGACAGACTGCCAGCCAAAGGAAGAAGAAAAGTGAGGAAAGGTTTACAGACCCACTCTTAAAAGGTGAATGGAGGTCATTTTAGAAGACTTCTGCAATGTTTGTAATTGGCACAGTCACAAGAGCTGTAATTTAGAAATGCTTTTGGCTACTGCTTTATGGTAGCTTATTCCTCCTTCAGACTAATTTTGGTTTTAAACAGGGTTAATGATTATTATGCGTTGTTGTTTTACAGTTCATCCGGGGTTTATCTGTGTGAATTAAATTAGTTTTGCCACTCTGGTAAAATTGTGGTGCCAGACAGACAAACTGTAATATCTGCACAGAATGCGGAGGCTGACCCTGACTGAAAGGTATGATGAGGCAGGTGATTGTTCAGACAGAATAAAAGACTGAAAAGGAGTTGTCCCCCAGGTCTCCTGAAAAGCATTAATGCAGGGTGGGCCCAACATAGCTTTTAATATAAAAAAAAATCTACAAGAACCCCTTTCATGTTGATCATTAAAGAGGGTCCAAAGGTGAAACATTACTGACAAAGTTCATTTGAGCCAAATTCTTGTCATAATGTGACCCTGTGAGGTAGAGAGTAAAGGTGTGTTGAAGGAACAAAGCAAGGATTTACACAGCATTAAAGCATTTAATCTCACTCTCTTGCAAATAAGTTACATCGTATACCTTGGGCATTTCTTGTCCTACACAGCTTGTCATGTTTTCTTAGGGATAATGTCAAAATTATTTGGAGTTTTTTATGTGCAATAAAGGTGACAGGATGTGAGTCCTCTGAAGCATATTTAGTTTCACTTAGAAAAAATCCATTGTTGTGTTAAATCACGAAACGTATATTTGTTACAACTAGGGTGATCTAATGGAAAGTGTTCCTGGAAAAGGCGCACGAATGTTAAGAAGGATGGCACAGAACTCCGCATTTGCCTAGAAAGTATATTTCTAGCTAACTGCATAGTTACAAAAAAACACTAAAAGGTTGTGGTTGGTGAAATAGGAAACGTCTTCGAAGCTGCAGTGAGTATAACCTGTCAGCAACTCCTGCAATGAAGAATCATTTTTCAACTAGGTTAAAATATAGAATTCATACTTGCTCAGAGCTGGACAGATGTACTGTTTGCAGAGAATGGTTATCACCGTTCTCGAATGCCTCGTGCTGGTAATGCAGCACATTCTGGTTATGATGACAGAGAGGCATTCGAGAACGGCAACAGTGGTTTGACAGTTGTTGAGGTGTACAGAACAACTGAGCTGTATTCCTGATTAATCTGTGCTCAAAATAAATAAAGCACGTTTACTAATTCCCATTGTGTGGACGGAGTTCTTACAATTGGCGATGAGCGGCTCTTACCTAGCGCGTCAAGATTGCACCAGCAACCAGCGACCAGGAGCGTCTTTTCCTCCGCATTCCCCGATGTTGCGGTGAGTCTTAGGCTGCGCAGCACCGCAGGGACAGAGGATTGTTTGGGAGTTGGGCAGCAGCACTGTGTTGTGCGTGCGCTGCAGACAGACTGCGATTTCATCTTCCTGATGTGGCTGTGCAAACACGTCAGTCTGACGTGTACCGGCAGCCATCTTAGTTGAGTCATTTTTCGTCTGCACCATGTGGAAGCGGAAACACGTCACCCAGGCATTTAACTGGCATACAGCAGCCATTTTGGCTTGGGAATTGGCATTGCAGCCATTTGGAACTGGTTATAGGAGAACTAAAGATTTACATGTCTCAAGCAACCATTTTGTATTTGAAAAATGACTTATTAGTGACCTAAACACGTCATTTGGCTTATTCTTGCCAATATTGATCACAAAAAAAAGGAAAAAATAGGGAATCCGTACTGTAACTTTAATAAAGTGTTACTTTTACATAATTGGAAAACTTCATGTAGGAAGACAGTGCAGACACAATGGCTGTGAACAACCCATGGAACCTGTCACCTCCTCAACCATTTATTCCTGTTTCTCGCACACCTATATTAAAAAAGGAGGAATGGTGTGAATATTTCAAAAATTATATATCTACCATTGAGGAAGATGAGGAGCTTTCTGCTGAGAAAAAGTTTAGGATCCTCCTACATTGTTTAGGACCAGGAGGGTTGAAGATTTTCAAAAACATTAATAAGAAACCCAGGCAAGCGGGTGAAGGCGACCTGTATAAGAATGCGCTTGAAGATTTAGACCACTATTATAGACCTAGAGTTTTGCGTAGCTGTGGATCGCTACAAGTTTTTGCATCGGAAACAAGGGAAAGAGGAACCCGTAGAGGATTATGTGTCTGCCTTAAATAATTTAGCAATTAATTGCAGATTCGGTGAACTACATGACAAGCTAATTGGTGACCAGATTGTTATGCAATCGTCTAACTCGAACATCCAAGACAATTTGTGGGCCAAAGGAGAAAGCTCTTTGAAAGAAGTCATTGATGTTGTGAAAAGGGCAGAATTGACTGGAAGGTGTGCGAAGGAGGTTTTGAATGAAAATAAAAGTGATGAGACCATAATTGCAAGAGTGAAAGGGAAAAAAAACCACCAGAGAATTTAAAAAGAAAGGCACAGGGAAAACAGGAACTGAGCAGAAAAATTATAAATCAATCGATAAAAGGAAGTGTTATAGATGTGACAGTTATGACCACTTGGCGAATGATAAGTGGTGTCCGGCAAGGAAGCAGAAGTGTTCAAAATGTGGAATTGTGGGTCATTTTCAAAAAGTGTGTCGGAGGAAAAATGGGAATTGTAGTAAAGTGTTGGAACTTGAAAACACTAACCCCTCTGATGAAGATGATTTGAACATGTGTATCTTATGTGTAAATTCATCTGATGAAGACGCCATTTTGTGCTTGAAGCAACAAGAGAAAAATAGAATGAAAAAAACAAGTTGTGAGATTGTGTTGAGAGGAGTGACTACACACATTGTAGTAGATTCGGGGTCTCCATATACTATTATTAATCAAAATGTGTGGGAAAGGAATCTTAAACACATTGTGGGTGAGGAGTTATGCTTGCCAGATATAACGATTAAGACTTTTACTGGTGAAATCATTGAATTGTTAGGTTTCAAGAAGTTGAAATTCCAGTACAAAGACAGACAAATGACAGGAAAATTATATATTGCAGTTACAGGTCCCTCTGTTTTGGGATGGGTTGACCAGAGAAAATTGGGCATAATATTGGATCCTAACAATCCCGAACCAGTATTGTCTGTACAAACAGGGTTAGGAGTTGGTCAACTACTTCAACAGAAATTTCCTAACGTATTCAGGGGAAAGATTGGGAAAATGAAAGGCTTTATGCATCTCAGTCATTTAAAAAAGGATGCAATACCACAGGTGCATAAAGTAAAACATATTCCCATTCCTTTAAAGGAAGAGGTTAAAGTGCAATTGAATAAATTGCAAGAGGAGAAAATTATAGAACCCATAGAATCATCCGAGTGGGTGGCCCCATTAGTCGTAGTGAAGAAAGCCAATGGGAATTTACGATTATGCATCGACCTGAGAGATCTTAATAAGAACATACTAGTTGATCAATTCCCCTTACCACACATTAATGAAATGTTGTCACGCACTAGAGGACTGAAATGGTTTTCCTCCATTGATTTGAAAGCGGCCTATCACCAGGTACGATTAAATCCCAGTAGTAGGGACTTGACCGCTTTTGTCACACCCTTTGGGTGTTACAGATTTCGGAGGGTACCATTTGGTTTGGCGTCAGCAGCAGCCATGTTCCAAAGATTAATGAACACAATTCTTGCGGGGATCGACAATACAATGGTCTTTCAAGATGATATCCTTATAATGGGGAGGTCAAGGGATGATCACGATCAGACCTTGTTAAAAGTACTAAAAGTATTGGACGAAAAGGGTTTGACAGCAGAATTTAGTAAATGCAAATTTGCATCTGACCACGTCAATTACTTGGGGCATTTAGTTTCTGCTCAAGGAATTAAACCAAAGGAGGAGTTATTGTCTGCGATAAGCAATGCACTGAATCCTCAGAACAAGGATGAGGGCCGTGCTTTTCTAGGTTTGGTAGAATTCTACTCCAAATTTGTCAGTAATGTTTCTACAAAAACGTATAATTTAAGACAATTGCTTAAAGCTAGAAACAAGTTTTTGTGGACAGAGGCATGTCAAAATGCTTTTAACATGTTGAAAGATTATATTTGCAACACACCACAATTGCAAGGTTTCGATTCAAGTCTTAGATGTGTTATTACAACTGATGCCAGTTGTAAGGGACTTGGGGCAGTTCTTACCCAAATCAATAAGAAAGGCTACGAAGATACGATTGCCTTTGCCTCACGTTCATTAACTCCAACTGAAGAGAAGTATTCAGTTATTGTGCGTGAAGCACTCGCATGTGTATGGGCACTGGAACACTTTAGACAGTCTGTGTGGAGTACCACAATCATCTTAAGATGTGACCACAAACCACTAGTGAAAGTTTTAACCACAAAGGGGTTGTATAAGGCTTCTCCTAGGCTCGTGAGAATGTCGGTACGCTTGTTTGATCACAACTATGTGGTGCAATACTTATCTGGAGTAAAGAACACAGTTGCAGACTTCTTAAGTTGCATGACCTTGCTAACCAAGGATACTGATGAAGATTACAAAGAAGACATGTGGGAGGCTATTGTGGATGAAGGTATATGCAGGGGTATTACGCAAGATGAATGGAATACAAAACAGGACTTAGATGAGGTAAAGCAAGAATTAGGTGTCATGATTACTAAAGGGTGGCTGTTAAAGAAAATAGTTAACAAGAATTTGTTATCCTTCTGGGAAGTAAGGGATGAGTTATCCATGGAAGAAGGTTTATTTCTTAGAAATGGGAAGGTGATACCTCCTATCACCATAAGGAAGAAAATTCTCAAGATTTGTCATGAAGGCCACCTAGGCATTGGTAAGACCAAGAATAGAGTGAAGCATTGGTACTGGTGGCCGGGGCTAGATAAGGAGGTAGAAAGAATGGTGAGAGATTGCCATGTGTGTGAGAATGCGGACAAGACGCAAGTGATGTTAAGACCGCCTTTACATCCAATTCCTTCTCCTAACATGTCTTGGGAAAGAGTAGGTATTGATGTCATGGGGCCCATTGGTGAAGGCGATGAACAGACCTTCCTTCTAGTACTGGTGGATCACTTTTCAAAGTGGCCGGAGGTAGGAAGTGTAAGGAAAGCAGATGTAAATTGTATCATCACATTTTTGGATAACATTTTTGTAAGAGAGGGTTTACCAAAATGTATTGTGTCTGACAATGGGGCACAATTCACGTCATCAGCTTTCCAAGATTATGTGAGGAGGAATGGAGTTAAACATCATACCTCCCTCATTTGGGGCCGTATTTATACTCTGGTTGCGCCGAATTTGCGTCGTTTTTTTCGACGCAAATTCGACGCTAAACTAACGCCAACTAACGCCATATTTATACTATGGCGTTAGACGCTTCGGGCGCCAAAGTGCCCGGAGTGTGCGTCATTTTTTTGCGTGAACCCCTTCCTTGCGTTAATGATATGCAAGGGAGGCGTTCCCGTCTTAAAAAATGACTCCCAGGCCTTTACGTGGTATTTATACTCCCGGGCAAAAATGACGCCCGGGAGTGGGCGTGGCCAAAAACGGCGCATTTGCGCCGCTTTTTAACGCCTGGGTCAGGCATGGCGTTAAGGGACAAGTGGGCTCAAAATGAGCCCAGAGTGCCCTCCCCTGCCCCCAGGGACCCCCCCTGCCACCCTTGGCCACCCCAGGAGGACACCCAAGGACGGAGGGACCCATCCCATGGACATTAAGGTAAGTTCAGGTAAGTTTTTATTTTTTTATTTTTTGTGGCATAGGGGGGCCTGATTTGTGCCCCCCTACATGCCACTATGCCCAATGACCATGCCCAGGGGACAGAAGTCCCCTGGGCATGGCCATTGGGCAAGGGGGCATGACTCCTATCTTTACAATGATAGGAGTCATGTTGATGGGGGATGGGCGTCGAAAAAAAATGGCGCAAGTCGGGTTACGACGATTTTTTCGACGTAACCTGACTTGCCCCATTTTAAGACGCCCATACGCCATTTTCCCCCTACGCCGGCGCTGTCTGGTGTACGTGGCTTTTTTCCACGCACACCAGGCAGCGCCGGTCTGCTTGCGCCGGCTAACGCCATTCCATAAATACGGCGCCCGCATGGCGCTTCAGAATGGCGTTAGACGGCGCAAATTTTTTTGACGCTAAACTGCGTTAGCGCAGTTTAGCGTCAAAAAGTATAAATATGGGCCTTGGTTTGGAAAACTGAATTATGGAAAACCTTGTGGGCTTTCAGGATTACCGCATGTGATATTCCTAACGCAAGTCCATTTGAACTTATGAGGGGTAGAACTCCCATGTCAAAGGATAACGTTGGTTGGCTTAAAGCTGCCAAAAGGGTGGAATGGAGTCCTGAGGAAGTGAAGACAAATATTGAGAAAGCTCAGGGCAAATATAAGAAGTAGTATGATGACATCCACAAGTGTAAGGAGTTTAAGTTATGTGTTGGCGATGTTGTAAGAGTCAAGAACAATAAACACACAGTTAAAGGTCAAAGTAGATTTTCTTCTCCCATGAGAGTAATTGCAGTGTACAACAATACAGTGAGACTCAATGATGGTAAGGTATGGCACGTATCTGCATTGTCAATATGTAAAGGCACCAGAGTTGACTCGGGAAAAGAGAATAGTATTCTGAAGAGTTATAAGTGGAAAGAGTGGTTAGAAGGAAAGGATGAGAGGAGAGAAGAACATGATTATCAAGGTCAACATAGAGTTGATTCGGGGAGCACTGGTGATCATTACCCATTGGGTGATAATGCCTTGGAAGGAACCTCCATTAGGAGTGGTAGGTGGAGTAGATCTGGCAGGAAAATTGTGAAACCAAAGAAGTTTGATGATTATTATTCTTAGGAACACTCTTAGAGACTACTTATTTGGAATGTGTTCAACTGTTTGTTATTAGAAATATGTTATGTCATGTTGTTTAATTTTATATTGTTTCCATTGTAAAGAGAGAAGATATGTAGTGTTTGCAGAGAATGGTTATCACTGTTCTCGAATGCCTCGTGCTGGTAATGCAGCACGTTCTGGTTATGATGACAGAGAGGCATTCGAGAACGGCAACAGTGGTTTGACAGTTGTTGAGGTGTAAGGGACAACTGCGCTGTCTTCCTGATTAATCTGTGCTCAAAATAAATAAAGCACGTTTGCTAATTCCCATCGTGTGGACGGAGTTCTCACAACAGATAATGCTCTCCCAATAGTAATGGCAGATCTTCACAAATACCTGTTGAGTAACATACCACCATTACTGATGTTGTTTTCTTAATGACAAAATAAATGGATAAGAAATCCATCTTTAGTAGTTGTGTCAGGAGACTCTGCGAGACAAGACAACCTATCTCTGTTGCATATAGTTTTATTTTTAGAATAAAGAGTGTTATAGACCCAATGATATGTAGATGACAGTGTTTCTCTCTGCTGACAAAGGTCCACAATTTGAGTTTTTCAAAGTCGGAGCCCTCCTGTAAATTGACGAGGCTCCAACACAGACAAAGCTGCAGTCCTCCCTCCTGCTTTAGAGTGGCAGTGGGTGGGGCTGAAGGTTTATAATGGTGGCTCTGCTCATGTAAATCTTGGGCTGGTGGCCCATTCACCAGAGGACTGGTATTCAATAAGTGCTTAATTTGAGCCTGTGGTTTCCAGAGTGGGGCACCTGTGCTTATTTGTGAGGGCCACCACTTAGTTTTATGCATCAGGCATTTACTTCAAGCAAATTACACCTATAGGAAAGAGGGAGGAGGGGAAAAATGAAGAATGTTTCACACAGGAAGAACTCAGAAACTTGCAAGAGTGAGCTGAAGAGGCAGTGAGTGGCTGTAAGTGGATTGAAGAGGCCCAAGATGGCTTTAGGATTACGCTGTTTCAGTATTCAGTGCTCACACATTTAATTGCAGCAGCCAAGTATTTCGGAGGAGAGCTTTGGGCACCGCACGTTTTTATTTCCTATTTGAGCACTGTATTCAGTGTACATCACAAGGCCGACATATTCAGTGCTGGCCTTCTGATCTTTATTTTTACTGTTTCATGAACAGGAAAACACGGAAATTACCCCCACCAGCTCTTAGACAACTACCAGCACAATTCAGTCACTCAGGTTTGCGTTTTTGTTTTAACAATAGCCGACCAAGGCACCAGCAAATAATGAGTACTACAGCAGTGGCACTGTAGATGATGACATCAGTGTTGAGATCTATATATACATTTATTTTTCCATAGCGAAACTGGAAATTCATGACATACAGAAGTGCTTACTTGATGTAAATCCAGCCTTTGACATGTCTGAACTGACATCTATTTTTTTTGTTTATCCAAAATGAAGGTAACCTTTAATAATTTTCTCCTTTGGCTTTAGGACAATTGCCATATCCACTAGATATACGGTACGCAGTGAAATCCTTACCAAACAGGCAGGGATGTCAACATGTGGTGGGTGGTCCTCTGCCAGGAAAGTGGAAGTCAGGGACTTTGCTGACCTAGCAAGCTGTTGGTCAAAGCCGCAATGACCCCCACGCATTGTATATTAAGATAAGGTGTGTAATTAGGTCCATCTATTTTCACAGCATTGCATTATAATATTGTACCTGACAGACATAAATGGTAATTTGGTAGCAGGTGTCCCTCTGATTACTTGTTTAGTCCTAGTTTTCATATGTGTGCCTATCTATTACACATGATATAAACAAAGTGTGCAGGTTGAGTTATCGACCACCCCAATTCAGTTCTATCGACATTTAACACAGACCCTGGAAAATAGTAGAAGGAAGAGCCATTGTTATGATAACCAAAATATAGTAGCATAGGAAATACTACCATTTTGGTCAGAGCTGATAGTGGAAAATGGGAAACATCTGGAAGCACGACTCCAGAACAACAAACTTGTGAACAACGCAAGCTGAACAACGCTTGCATGAACAACAACTTAGTTTTTCTGTGCCTTAACCACGCATGTGCTGAACAACACACATGCAGGGTTAAGGCACAGAAGAAGGGAGTCAGCATCGGGAGAGGACTTGGTCAGGTAAGTGGTGCTGGAGCAGGGTTGGGGGGTAGTTTTTAGGGGTGGGTGTGAGAAAGTAGCCTCTTTCTAGCCTTGTTACCCCCACTTTTGGCCTGTTTGTGAGTGTATGTCAGGGTGTTTTCACTGTCTCACTGGGATCCTGCCAGCCAGGGCCCAGTGCTCATAGTGAAAACCCTATGTTTTCAGTATGTTTGTTATGTGTCACTGGGACTCTGCTAGCCAGGACCGCAGTGATCATAAGATTGTGACGTATATGTATGTGTTCCCTGTGGGGTGCCTAACTGTCTCTCTGAGGCTCTGCTAACCAGAACCTCAGTGGTTATGCTCTCTCTGTACAAATTGTCACTAACAGGCTAGTGACCAATTTCACCAATTTACATTGGCATACTGGAACACCCTTATAATTCCCTAGTATATGGTACTGAGGTACCGAGGGTATCGGGGTTCCAGGAGATCCCTATGGGCTGCAGCATTTCTTGTGCCACCCAGAGGGAGATCTGACAATTCTTACACAGGCCTGCCAGTGCAGCCTGAGTGAAATAACGTCCACGTTATTTCACAGCCATTTACCACTGCACTTAAGTGACTTATAAGTCACCTATATGTCTAACCTTTACCTGGTAAAGGTTGGGTGCTAAGTTACTTAGTGTGTGGGCACCCTGGCACTAGCCAAGGTGCTCCCACATTGTTTAGGGCAAATTCATCAGACTTTGTGAGTGCGGGGACACCATTACACGTGTGCACTATACATATGTCACGACATATGTATAGCGTCACAATAGTAACTTCGAACATGGCCATGTAACATGTCTAAGATCATGGAATTGTCACCCCAATGCCATTCTGGCATTGGGGAGACAATTCCATGATCCCCCAAGTCTCTAGCTCAGACCCGGGTACTGCCAAACTGCCTTTCCCGGGGTTTCACTGCAGCTGCTGCCAACCCCTCAGACAGGTTTCTGCCCTCCTGGGGTCCAGCCAGGCTTGGCCCAGGAAGGCAGAACAAAGGACTTCCTCAGAGAGAGGGTGTTACACCCTCTCCCTTTGGAAAAAGGTGTCAGGGGTGGGGAGGAGTAGCCTCCCCCAGCCTCTGGAAATGCTTTGATGGGCACAGATGGTGCCCATCTCTGCATAAGCCAGTCTGCGCCGGTTCAGGGATCCCTCAGCCCTGCTCTGGCGCAAAACTGGACAAAGGAAAGGGGAGTGACCACTCCCCTGACCTGCACCTCCCCTGGGAGGTGCCCAGAGCTCCACCAGTGTGCTCCAGAACTCTGCCATCTTGGAAACAGAGGTGCTGCTGGCACACTGGACTGCTCTGAGTGGCCAATGCCAGCAGGTGATGTCAGAGACTCCTTCTGATAGGCTCCTTCAGGTGTTGCTAGCATATCCTCTCTCCTAAGTAGCCAAACGTCCTTTTCTGGCTATTTAGGGTCTCTGCTTTGGGGAATTCCTTAGATACCGAATGCAAGAGCTCATCAGAGTTCCTCTGCATCTCTCTCTTCACCTTCTGCCAAGGAACTGACTGCTGACCGTGCTGGAAGCCTGCAAAACCGCAACAAAGTAGCAAAGACGACTACTGCAACCTTGTATCGCTGATCCTGCCGCCTTCTCGACTGTTTTCCTGGTGGTGCATGCTGTGGGGGTAGTCTGCCTCCTCTCTGCACTAGAAGCTCTGAAGAAATCTCCCGTGGGTCGACGGAATCTTCCCCCTGCAACTGCAGGCACCAAAGAACTGCATCACTGGTCCTCGGGGTCTCCTCTCAGCACGACGAGTGAGGTCCCTTGAACTCAGCAACTCTGTTCAAGTGACTCCCACAGTCCAGTGACTCTTCAGTCCAAGTTTGGTGGAGGTAAGTCCTTGCCTCCCCACGCTAGACTGCATTGCTGAGAATCACATGTTTTGCAGCTACTCCGGCTCCTGTGCACTCTTCCAGGATTTCCTTTGTGCACAGCCAAGCCTGGGTCCCCGGCACTCTAACCTGCAGTGCACGACCTCCTGAGTTGTCCTCCGGCGTCGTGGGACCCTCTTTTGTGACTTCGGGTGAGCTCCGGTTCACTCCACTTTGTAGTGCCTGTTCTGGCACTTCTGCGGGTGCTGCTTGCTTCTGAGTGGGCTCTTTGTCTTGCTGGACACCCCCCTCTGTCTCCTCATGCAATTGGCGACATCCTGGTCCCTCCTGGGCCACAGCAGCATCCAAAAACCCTAACCGCAACCCTTGCAGGTAGCAAGGCTTGTTTGCGGTCTTTCTGCACGAAAATACTTCTGCACGACTCTTCACGACATGGGACATCCATCCTCCAAAGGGAAAGTTTCTAGCCCTTGTCGTTCTTGCAGAATCCATAGCTTCTACCATCCGGTGGCAGCTTCTTTGCACCCTCAGCTGGCATTTCCTGGGCATCTGCCCGCTCCCGACTTGATCGTGACTTTTGGACTTGGTCCCCTTGTTCCACAGGTACTCTCGTCTGGAAATCCATTGTTGTTGCATTGCTGGTGTTGGTCTTTCCTGCAGAATTCCCCCATCACGACTTCTGTACTCTTTGGGGAACTTAGGTGCATTTTGCACCCACTTTTCAGGGTCTTGGGGTGGGCTATTTTTCTAACCCTCACTGTTTCCTTACAGTCCCAGCGACCCTCTATGAGGTCACATAGGTTTGGGGTCCATTCGTGGTTCGCATTCCACTTCTAGAGTATATGGTTTGTGTTGCCCCTATCCCTATGTGCCCCCATTGCATCCTATTGTGACTATACATTGTTTGCACTGTTTTCTATTGCTATTATTGCATATTTTGGTATTGTGTACATATATCTTGTGTATATTTGCTATCCTCATACTGAGGGTACTCACTGGGATACTTTGGCATATTGTTATAAAAATAAAGTACCTTTATTTTTAGTATATCTGTGTATTGTGTTTTCTTATGATATTGTGCAAGTGACACTAGTGGTACTGTAGGAGCTTCACTCGTCTCCTAGTTCAGCCTAAGCTGCTCTGCTAAGCTACCTTTTCTATCAGCCTAAGCTGCTAGACACCCCTCTACACTAATAAGGGATACCTGAGCCTGGTGCAAGGTGTACGTACCCTTTGGTACTCACTATAAGCCAGTCCAGCCTCCTACAGTGGGGTACTTTGCTTTTTAGGGGTGGGGCTGGGGTGTCGGGGTAGTTCTGTTTTTTAGGGGTCAATGTTGGGGATAGGGTAGGTTTCTTTTTAGGGGAGGGGGTGGTGGGGTCAGGGTAGTTCTGGTTTTTAAGGGGCAGGGTGGGGGATGGGGTAGTTCTGGTTTTTAGAGGTCGAGTTGGGGGGATGGGGTTGGTTTGTTTTTAGGGGAGGGGGTGGGGGTCAGGGTAGTTTTAGTTTTGGGGTGGAGGGTCAGGGTTGTTTTAGTATTAGGGGTGGGTGTGAGGGTTCAGGGTTGTTTAGGTTTTAGGGGCAGGGGTTGGAGGTCAGGGTTGTTTTTGTTTTTTATGGGACGGGTGGGGGTTTTGGGTACTTTTAGTTTTAGGAGTGGGGGTTAGGGTTGTTTTAGTTTTAGGGGCGGGGAGTTGGGGTAGTTTTGGTTTTAGGGGCTGGATGGGGGGGTCGGGTATTTTTAGTTTTCAGGGGCAGGGTGGGGGGTTGGGGTAGTGTATTTGGGGTGGGGTTGTTTTAGTACTGGGGTTGGGGGTCAGGTCGTTTTTGTTTTTAGGGGTGAGGGTGGGGGGTCAGGGTAGTTTTGTTTTTAGGGGTGGGGGTCTAGGTTGTTTTAGTATTGGGGTAGGGGTACTTTTAGTTTTGGGGCGGGGTGGGGGTCGGAGTAGTTTTAGTTTTAGGGTAGGGGTGGGAGGTCAGGGTAGTTTTGGTTTTAGGGGCGGTGTCAGGATAGTTTTAGTATTGGGGTGGGGGTCAGGGTAGTTTTGTTTTTAGGGTGGGGTGGGGGGTCGGAGTAGTTTTGTTTTTAGGGGTGGAGGGTGGGGTTGTTTCACTTTTTAGGGGCGTGGTGGGGGTTCATGGTAGTTTTAGTTTTTAGCGGCTGGGTGGGGGTTGTGGTAGTTTTAGTTTTAGGGGTGGGGTACTTCTGGGCATTAGGGTCCACGTGCTGGAACCACGCATGCCGTCCCACACATGCCTTTACTAGGCAGGCCTTTACAATGAAAAATTGCTGTTAAGGCATGCGTGGTAAAGGCATTAGTAACAATGCGGTCGTTCTTCCGTCCGTGTTATTTAAGCATACGTGGTTCCAGGATTTGTTGTTCCATCATGCATTCATGGCAAATGCTTTCAGAATGAAATTGATTTGAATATCAATTTTAGCTCTATGGAGACATTGCCATGAATAACATCTTTATATGGTTAATATACTTCCAAACCTAGGTATCGAAATGTGGATCTCTTTCATTTCCAGGTAATATTGCTTACCCATGGCTGGGTTGAATGGGGCAAGAGTGCAATCTCAATCTATTAATATTAGTCGTCAGTCTAGAAACAGAGCCAAAATGTTTCAATTTGTGCAACATTGCCCCAGTTCAGTCCCCACATCTCATATAAATATAGCAAACGGTCATCCAAATAAAAAGATATAATATGTGTTTGCTTGACCATTTCTATATCCTACATGTTGTCATGCTTTCTCATGTAATTTGGTAGTGGCTTCATCAGCAGCACAAAAAACAACAGTGACAAGGGGCAGACCGTCCTCGTGCCCCTCCTTCTTGGCCAGGATAGGATATGAACTCACCAGTTTAAAATTCTGTTATGATGCCATTGTCAACAGAAACATCCAAATTAAAATAAGTAATGAGGGAGAGGCTGTTTACCTGGCCACCACCCAAATAGTACATAATTCTGGCTATTTAACCAGCGGCTAGAAAAATAATACATAATTTTTGCCACCGTCTAAAATAGTAACAATTTTGTACTACTTGCCAGCGCCGGACAAATACTGTGAAGGCGCTCTTTATTTAGCCAGCCATGAATTAAAAAGGGGCTCCTTGTACTGATAGGTTTGTGGCCATCTTGTAATGGAGATATAACATTTGAAAGTAAGTGTATTTACGAATCTACAAGAGTATATACAAAGGGGAGGGCATGAATCAAGCTAAGATGTTTGCAGATGAAAAACAGTAGAATGAATTTTGAATACAAGCACTTATGCAACTTTAATATTCATATCAGAAATGTAAGACGCAAACTTCTATTTTAGAAGCTTTAGAATATGGTACACATATATTATGCACTACAGTCTAGGATTTGACTGTCTGCAAAGAATAATGGGTGTGGTTTTCAACCATGTTACATAAATGTTTTATTCACACATAAGAATTTTATTCCAGGACCGGAGGCTACCATTATTCAACAAACCTTTATTGTTGCCCCAACATGTAGCCCTTTAAAGAATATTAATACATCATAAAGACAACATTCTAGTACAGAATATTTAACATCATATAAGTCCATGTCACTAAGCATTTTCCTATTTTAATCACTGCTCCTACACAGTTAAGTATTATGCCCTTTCATATCTTAAGATGTTTGTGTCATATTCACCTAACCCTTTATTTTGCAGAGTACCTTTATAATGTAAGTGGTTATATATATTATATACTCTTATTTACTCTACCAATTTATGGTAGGCTTTATTGGATTATTTATGTTTAAAAATTGATTATTTGTGTTTGGAAAATAAGCAATTCAACTTTATAGCTTTATCGCTAGGGCCTGCGCGTCTTATGGAAGTAATTTTTTCTTCTGAAACTGCATGTCTTATGGAGGTAATTTTCTCATGTTAGTAAAGGCTGCGCATCTTTTAAACAACACATAGACTGTAGGATGAGAGCTCACCTTGTTTGGCCTTAGAGCCTGGGTGTCTATTGAGCGATGTGCAGGCCGAAAGCGGAGAGGGGGCTCATGGCCTCCGTGCTTCTGGCCTGACCCGAGCATCGTTCAGAGGACGCACCGCCTAGTGTGGGGAGGCCTGACCCAAGCATCGTTCAGAGGACACACGGCCTAGAGTTGTGTCCTTTTTTTGTAGCTGTCTTGCCCGTGCGTTATTAAATGCATGGATTGGAAGGGGTAATATTTTGATTATTACCTGAGTACAGTAGCACTAAGATCCAACAATGAGGTTGGCACCTCCTTTCATAATAGGAAAGGCGTCTCAAAACGACAAGGAGAACGTTTCTATGGTTACACGTCACATGCTCCTACCAATGGTTAACCCTATGCAGATGGGAGTTTTAGCAAAAATGGAACAGTGTCATTTTTACTTTTTCCTACAATGAATAGTAATCATATAAAAAAAATTAAAGGGGAGAAGATAGGAAATGTCTGAAACCGATAACTCACTAGAACTACCAATAACACAGACGACTGAGGACATGTTTAAAAAGTTCCTAGATAGGGAAATAATGCCTTCTCTCAAAGAGGCTGTGGAATCAGCCTTTGCCAAAAGGAAAAGGGATTACCCTTCACAAGAGGACTATTTTTCATTGTCAGATGAAGAGACCATTCCTCAAGTTAAAGAGGAAGGCAATGCTGTTAAAAAAACTAACCACCATTCAAAAGTGGGCGGCCTATGCGCCGCTAATGACCATACCCAATCTGTAGACAGTCGGAGAGCTACAGAAAGCCATGATCAATCACTGCGAGGTGTCCAGAGAGGCCCACATAGCAAGAGCGACCATGTTGGCGCAATTAATTTAAGTGTCCCCCACGGCACGAAAAGAATGAGGAGCCTTCATGGCACAAGAGATAACAGTCTTGATACTGATGATGAGCATGCAGGCTATAACGATATAGAAGATGAGTATGTTTTCCATCCGCAGGAATTATTGAAGAATTATTTCCTTGATGAGGACTTAGATAAGCCATCAAATTCACAGCCTATTAGAGACCCTTTGGGTGTGGAAATGGTTAACCCTACTCGCAACGTCCACCCTAAGGGCTCGGATTGGTGGTCTATAGACAATCTGACTTCCTTATTACGTTCTGGATCTGCAAGTCCCTTGATTAGGAGACGCAGAACTTAGTGAGGGTGGAATGTCCGAGACCGTTCATTGACAATTAGTCAGGGATAACACCCAATCTGGACCCGGAACTTCTGAGTTTCCTTTATAAACCAGGGAAAGCTCCTAGGAAAGGTCTTGAGTGTTGCCTCAAACAATGCCAGGACAGATCACTAGAGATCCTGGGTCCGCTGGCAAGAATCTTAGATATGGCTGAGGGTATCCCTGCAGATTTAGAATTTCCTTGTGGCTGGAGTCAACGGGTCCTATGCCTCCTTGGCAACGCTAATGCCAGTCTAATTGCTGAGAGAAGGAGAGCCATTTTGATGAAAATTAACCATAAGTTGGGTGACCTTGCCGACAAAGGGATTCCAGGGGGGGTAAAATGGCCTTCTATTTGGTGACAATTTTATAAAGACCTTGGGTAAGTATGAATCAACATTTACTGATCTGAGAAGAATGTTTAATAACAGGGTTTTTGGAAGGGCTTACAGGAGGGGACTGGCTGTGAGTGCCAAGGTCCCAATACTACCGACAAGACCAGCGGGATATGGGAGAAGTTTCAGAGCAACCAAGACTTTCTACCAGAAAATAGATCAAGCTTCACGTGCAAGAGGCAACAGGGGCAGATCCCAAGGATCTGGAGAACAAGGTAAGTCCTCCTATTGATTTTTCTTAACCAAACGTAGGAGGAAGACTACGATTTTTTGCTCAAAATTGGTCAACTATAACAAAGGATACATGGGTGTTAGAGACTGTAAGAGGATTCAAAATAGATTTCCCACAAATTCCATTTCAGGAATACGATCGGAGAGAATTAGCACTGAGTCAGGAACAACTGGCATTGGTAGATGCAGAGGTCTCACAAATATTGCTCAAAGGAGCAATATGCAAGGTCAGAGACTCAGGAAGAGGTTTTGTCAGTACTATTGTCTTGGTTAAAAAAGAAGGACAAGGGTTAGCAACCTGTAATAAATGTAAAGGGGTTGAACAGATTTCTAGTGTACAGACTCTTCAAGATGGAAGGGATTCATCTTCTACAGGACATTTTACAGGAAAAAGACTGGCTAGTGAAGTTGGATCTAAAATATGCCTACTTCACAATACCTAGGGACTTAGACTCACAAAAGTATCTGCAGTTTAGTTGGAAAGGTGTCTTATACTAATTTTGTTGTCTTCTGTTTGGTCTGTCATCAGCCCCTTTGTGCTTCACTAAAGTCCTATGCCCTGTAGTTCTATTCTTGAGAAAAAGAGGGGTCTGCTTTGTGATTTATCTGAATGATATGTTATTGATATCTCAATATCAGGGAAAATTGTTGATGCACATGACATGGACAAAAGATTTCTTGCAAAGCCTAGGCTTTATTATCAATGGAGAGAAGTCAATCAGGATTCCCACACAGAATCTAGAATTTCTGGGATTAAAGTTAGACATCAACACAACTCAACTGTGTCTGCCGTGGAAAAAATTAACAAAGATCAAGAAAGAGGTATCTCATGTTCTAGGAAAGGAAGTGGTACGTCTAAGGGACATAGCAAGGGTGATTGGTCTCTCATCTTCATCCATTCAGGCAGTCTCCCCCGGAACATTCATTTCAGGCCTCTCCAGAGACTAAAAACGATGGGTCTGAGGAGAGGGCTATGGTATGCAGATACGATTTACCTGTCCAAGGAAGCACAAGAAGAACTTCAATGGAGGTTGAACAACCTGGACAGCTGGAACGGGAAATCCATATTTGGAAATACCCCAGGATTTATTGTAGAATCTGATGCAAGCAATCTTGGTTGCGGTGCCAAAATAGGGAAACTGGAGACAGGGCGAAGGTGATCCAGAGAGAAGTTGTTCCTACATATAAATTGTCTAGCGTTGTTAGCAGGCCTCAATGCCTTACTGAGCTCTAAGTCCACGCTTACCAACAGTGTAGTACTGATCAGAATGGACAACTTCACTGTAGTATCCTATATCAATTGCTTAGGGGGAGCAAGGTCAAAGAAACGTGCATATTTAGCCAGAAAAAGTTGGTATTTTTGTTGGAGTCAGAAAATCATCTTGAAGGCAGAGTTTATCCCAGGTCATCAGAATATCAGAGCAGACTGGAACTCAAAATACTTAAGAGATTCGAGCTTTTGGAAATTGAATCCAGTGTATTTCCAAAAGATTCAGAATTTGTAGGGCCACTTTCAGATAGATCTGTTTGCCAGCAGATTGATGTTTCAGGTAGAGAAATCTTACAACTTGAGTACAGATCCCAGGGCACTGCCAGTGGATGCTTTAGTGAATACTTGGAAGAAAGAGAATTGTTATGCTTTCCCATCTTTGCACTGATCCAGAGGGTGTTATTGAAAGTACAGAAAGAACACTGCAGCATTGTTCTAGTGACTCCCTTTATGAACTCACAGGTTTGGTTTCCAGGAATAATGGAACTGGCTGTGGAGGTTCCTTGTATGATTTTAGGAAATGCAGCTCTTTTGGAGGGTCAGAGAGGCGAGGAGCATACTTTGGTGCTAGAAGGAAACCTGAACCTTCTTGTATGGAAGATTTCATGAGATCTGTAAGATACTCTGGCCTTGACGGAGAGGCTAAAGTTCTTCTGGAAGAATAATGGGCACCAGGTACCAGGGAAAGATATGCAGGAGTATGGAGTAAGTAGTGTAGTTGGGAGAGGAATCTGGATCCCGTGGAGGCTCCTTTAGTAGAAGTGGCAAACGTCTTGCACAGCTGTTTAGAGCAGGCCTCTCATATAGAACCGTAAATTGTTACAGATCTGGTATATATCGGCAGGTCATTCTCTGGTGAATGATCGCGCTATCAGTAGTGGCCCCTTGATATGCAGAATAATGATAGGAATCATGCTTCGCATACACCTCAGCCCACGTATGATTTACTCTGGAATGTTAATTATATTTTCAGCCTATTTTTCACATGGCCTGACAATTCATCTCTTTCCAGGAAACAGATTTCATTAAAGCTAGCTACTTTCCTCTGTTTAATATCTTTCAGAAGAGTAGCGAATGTAAAGGCACTTGAGATTTCTAGTAGATTTTATACCCCAGATGGGGGCTTTTTTGAGATTTGGAAAAGGACCAAAACAATATCTGCGAAAATATTTTACCAGTATTTGAATGAATGCAGGAAATTGTATGTTGTGAGTTGTATACGAGTTTATGAGCAGACAATGTTGGAATTCAGACCAGACAATGAGAATCAATTGTTATTTTCCTATGTTAAACCTTACAGAGCACTTTTAACAGCTACTATTTCACAATGGATGAGGACTGTTATGTCACAGACAGGGAATGGGTGACACTACTAGAAACCCCCACATATGTACCTTGAAATATGCGTTTTCACCTCATTCAATATTATATCACACAAAGGGCATACCTTACCCCTGATAAGATCAATGGATATTTTAATCGTATGGATGTAGCTTGTCAGTGGTGTCAGTGCAGAGGAGCAGACTTTCTACACATGATGTAGTCATGTCCTGTCATGAGTCACTATTGGACGTCAATTCATGCACGCTTGATGCTCTGTGTGGGACGGCCCTACTATTGGCGTGGTAGGCATGTGTCCTTGGATTGTTTCCTAGGGGTAAAAAATTGAAAGCAACGTCCTGTTTTTTGGATCTGGGGGTATTAGTGGTCAAACGCCTTATAACTCATTGATGGCAATCTTCTGAGCCACCAGAGTATGAAGCATGGGTACGTTCACTGTCTATCTGGGTAAGAGCAGATTGCATAGCTCTCCAGCACGAGGAAGCGTTGGGGGTGCAAAGATATCCCCTTGCGGTGCAGTGGGAGCTAATATTAACAGACCTATGCACACCGCTGACACCGGCGCTTTTGACTCCCTGGATATCAGTGATGGAGAGTTGGCAGCGTTCATAATCATTTCACCATGCTGCAGAACTGTATACGTGACTAAAACAGGTACACACTCCCTTCGGATGTGAGGATACTAATCTGGTTAAGGGCTGCATGGAATAGATGCATGGGGGTGGGGTGCCAAATACTTATGAGCTGTACTGCAGTTTTACCGAATTTGAAATATGGGTGCTAAGATACATGTTACCAGCATTTCCCCCTCATGATTGTTGTTATGGCTTTATATTGACTGTGACCAGATGGGTCAAATGTATTATTACTCTGCCATATGTCATATTAATATATATAAGCAATAAAAAAATATTTTAAAAAACATTGTTTAGGGAGGCTGCAGAAGGAAGGAACAGGGCCAGTAGGAGGAGAGTGATGAGCATAAACACCGGGAGGTGGACCACCAGGAGTGTTAGGAAAACCAGAGCTACAATGACCAAGACAGGAAGAACCATGTCCAATGTGACCTCATCCACAACGACTAGGTTTACCAGTGCGATGGGGGAATAGGAAGAAATAGATGAGAAGGAATAGGACAAGTAGAAAATAGGACTGTGTGTACCAGACCTTGAAGGGAAGGATCACAAAGGCCAGGAGGTTGTGGAATAGGGACATCTGAACCTAGTTGGCAAGGGCTCAAAGGAACAAAGGGATCAGGGGCAAAAGTAACTTAAAGGCCCTGGACCATAACAACGAGGATGGTTAGGAGGTCCTGAGTGCACCAGCTAGGACCAGAGGGACAAGGGTAAAGAGGACAAGAGCAGCAAAGCCAGGTAGACTGACCAAAGAGGCCAGCTACCAGAAGGCCAATGGAAAGAAGGATCAGAGGCAGGAGAGCCAAGAACACAGAGATCAAAATAAGGAGGCCCAAGAGGCCAGAAAAGAATGGACCATTAAGACGAAGACCAGGGCTAGTAGGACTAGGAAATCCTGGATCAAAATTACCAGGAGGTGTATAAACAACAAGGACGTCAATGCCCAGTGGAACTAAGATCAAAAGGTCCATGAACATCAGTTTGAAGGGAATCCTAAACCAGACTGACAAGGACTACATGAACCAGGGTGACCTGCAACATGGGAAAAAGGTGGACAAGTGGCACTGGGTTGAGGAAGATCAGACCTAAGAGGTCCATTACTAGGAGGACCAAGGTGGAACCAGCAAACCAGAAGACCAGGAAGACTAATAGGACTAGGATCCATAAGGAGAACTGAGGGACTAGGAGGGTTAGGGAAACCAAGGCCAGTGGAACCAGAACCCAAAACATGAGGCTCAAAGAAAGAAGTTCCCAAAAATAAGAGCAGGACTACATGGACCAGGCTACCAGGAGCAGAAGTATCAGGGACAGTCAAACCAGATGACTAGATAAACCAGAGGATGAGGAGGACTGATGGACAAGAATTAGGTTGAGGGAAATGAAAAGGTCCAGGACCGGGTGCCTGTGAAAGAGGAGACCCAGGATCTAGGGGGACAGGAGTACATGGGAACAACAACCACACAAATCAAGACCAGGAAGGACAGGGCTCAGAAGTCCTTAGGCTTCATGAACCAAAGGTAAAGGAATATCAGAAAAGGCTAAGATGATCTATGAAAGTCTAGGACAAGTTATTGAAGAACCGTAAGGGCAAGGAGAAGGAGAACTAGGGCCACGAGGATCAGTACCAGACTGGAGAATAATATGAAGATCAGAACCTTGAGGGCAATGGCCAGTAGGTCTACAAAAGAAGGATACGCAGCACAGGAAAAACCAAGGCACCAGTTCCAATGGCACCCAGAACTGCAGTGCAAGAAGTACTAGGTAAACTAAATGGACAACAACCAGAAGGGTCCGAATCAGGGCTAAGAGGGACAAGAAGATTAGGACCTAGGGGACAAGGGAATGGTTGATTGAGAGGTTAGAGCAATCTTTACAGGTAGCAGGACCAGGCGGAGTAGGACCATATGTAAGAAGGCCAACCGGAATCTGGAACACCAAAGAGACTGGACAGTGGTGGCCAGGAGGATCATGACCAAAATGACAAGGCTTAGGAGGACCTGAAAAAAGAGAGCATGGATCAAGAGGGCCAGGATTAATGTCTGCGGTAGCAATACAATTAAGGGGCTACGAAACGGATAAAGGAAGACCCAAACAAGGAGGACAACGACTAAGAGGGCCAGGGCATGAGAGGCCAGATAGACCAGAGCCTGTGGTACCACGACTATTGGGTTCAAGGTAAAGAGAACCAGGGCAAGTGACCAAGCTCAAGAGGACCAGAAAGGCTAGATGGCCCAAGACTAGGGAACCAAGAAGGGCCTGAATTTCCAAAAGGCAAGGTGTATGATAACAAGCACAATAGGACAAGAGGGACTAGGGTGACCATGACCAAGGATACCAGGAATAGGATGGCTGGACGACCAGTTCCAGGAGGACTTAGCCCAGGACAACCCAAATTTAAGGACCAGGATCAAAACCAATGGGCAAGGGACTTAGAGGACAAGGATAATGCAAACTAAGAATAACACAACCTTGGCCAGGAGGTCCAGGCAGCTTATTCCAGGAACAATGGCAACTAGAGCTAGAAGGGTACATTCTAAGAAGATCAGGAACAAAGACACTAGGAGGACAAGAAAGATCAGAGCAAAAAAAATCAGGGCCCTGAGTTACCAGGGCCAGGATGACCACAGCATGGAGGTCCAGTCTACAGGGTTAGAAACGGGATAGCCAAGAGGATGAGGAAAAGAATGGCGAGACCTAGGGGGCCAGAGAAAGGATGACCATGATCAGTTTGTGCTGATGTAGAAGGAGGGGGAAGCCCAGGGCTGAGAGAATCAGGGCCAGACCCACAAAGACTAGGAAGATAAGGAGCACGATGATTGTGGCCAAAATGTTCAGGGGACCAGACCAGTATAAGTAAGGAAGAAAAGAGGAGTCAGCACCAAGCATACAGGAGGGTCAGAGCTAGGAGTACAAGGACAAGAGCAAGGAGTATTAGAAGGAGCAGCACCAGGAAGACCAGGAACATGCCTAGGATTACCGGTTGGACCATGACCACAGGACCAGGGCCCACAGTACCACATCGAACAGCATGACGAGGTCCTAGGGTTAGTAGGAGGGCCAGGATGATGAGGTCTAGGAGGACCAGAAAAGCCAGAGACAGAAAGACTAAGAGGACTGCACTTGGATGTCTAGGAGGACCAGGAAAAACATGACAATGCTCAGAAGGATATAAAAAAGAATATCGGAGGTTGCCCCCTCCTGCTGCCGTCTTCATAGGAACTCCAAGTCCCAGGATCCTTGGCTCTGCTGCCGCCAACGGGGGACCGTCACAGCTTCGCGGGCGCTTTATAGTGCGCTGCGCACCACCGGCAATTGTT
This sequence comes from Pleurodeles waltl, assembly GCF_031143425.1. NCBI lineage: Eukaryota > Metazoa > Chordata > Amphibia > Caudata > Salamandridae > Pleurodeles > Pleurodeles waltl. The sequence goes on from NC_090447.1 coordinate 877,340,358, forward strand.
GCCCCCTCCTGCTGCTTTCTTCATAGGGACTCTAAGTCCCAGGATCCTTGGCTCTGCTGCCGCCAACAGGGGACCGTCACAGCTTCGCAGGCGCTTTATAGTGTGCCACGCACCACCAGCAATTATTGCCCCCTCCTGCTGCCGTCTTCACAGGGACTCCAAGTCCCAGGATCCTTGGCTCTGCTGCCGCCAACGAGGGACCCCTCTGGGCCCTAAGGTAAGGCAGTGGGTCATCCTTGCGCCAGCGTTTGTTAAATCAATACTTTGCACTTGTGCTGATCGTTTTTATTTTTAATGGGGAAGCACAAGGTCGAGGGGTAGTCCAGCTCTGAGCCCTGTTAAGGCGAAGATTGCAAAACTTACTAAAGCCACGAAACCTTTTTCAAATTGTGTAACTAAAGAGATTGATAATTTAATTGAAGAAGTGGAACTGATTTTAAATTAAAAGGAGAGTAATCCACAGAAAGGGCCAAGAATGGGCATCCTTATTCCGTTTTTAACTGCTGAATCCTATATTAACATTGACTCACAACCTACCTGTGTCTCTCACCAGGTGCTGGCTTCTCAAAGTACGTCTAAGAATGCCAGCCCCTCTATACATCATGCATCCTGTTCTATACCCGAAGTCCCAAAAACAGACGCGATTATCCATGAAATCCCTTGTTCTAATCGCTTTTCCTTATTGGAAGCACAAGACCAGGACCATCTTCAAATAACGCCTACCTCACCATTGCATTGTGCGAGTCTATCCTCATCTAAATTTAAGAGAGACTCTTCTCAAGAGGATTTGATAGCTTTGGTGATTAGTTTAAAGAATGAAGTAGGAGAGCTGAAACTTTTAATGAGAGAAATCCTTAATTCCCTTAAACTTACTGCCTCGAGGAGAGACTTTTTTTGCCCTCACGGAACCAAGATAACTTCCTTGGACACTGATCATTCTTCTACTCTCGGTCCTCTGCCAACCTCTGAGGATACTTCAGGCTTTAAAAAATCAACTCACCACTGCAGAATTTCCGCGATTACCTCTGAAAGCATTATATTCTCCAAAGAGAAATCCTACCCTTGTGTGGAATTGAAACGGGGCACAGCTTCAGCACTTGGCCAGAGCCCAAACACTAATAGTGGCAACTATATCTATATGTGCAACTTCCCTCCTCTACCTCCAAAATCGCGGAAAGATAAATCTTCACTTATTAATAAGGCTTCGCACTGGCTACGTCATGTTAGAGGTTGCGGTTCAATTATCCATGCGGACATACTATCAGCTGACTGCTTAAGCGGTTCACCTGGTGACTGGGACGTTATAAAACTTAACCTTATCAGTCCCCAATTGGTAAAGGGTTTGTTGCATATGGAAGCACGTAATCACACAAGAAAGGGAACTGCTATTTTTCTTAGTGACAGTTGGGCCATTTCTGGCAGTGCAAGGCCAAATCTTTTATCAACTACGGCCTCTATGACATCGAGCAATGTCTTAGGACATCATGCTTCCAATGGGCCAATACCTGGCCCGGTCCCCATGAAAGTTATGGGACCTGTCCCAAAAGGAAATAATGTATCTAAATTCGACCTCCAGGGGCTACCTCCGATATTGATTGACTATGTCCATCTGTGCCTCATTATACCAACACTAGACCTGGTTCACCTGTTTTATCATCTTCTAACAATCTGCCAATTCCAGGAGCTGTTCCCTTATGGAAACGGCAATCTGATTCTATAGACATTCCTACAATCATATCCCCTGCTGAGTACACTAATAGCCTTTATCTAGATGATACTTCTCACAAACCTAATTGTTCCACTGTCTTTCCAACTGGAAAGTTTTTGTCTTGGAATGTGGCGGGTATCAATGGTAAAATAGCTGACATTGATTTGGGGGTATACGTTGATAATTTCAACATATGCATGTTCCAGGAAACATGGGCTACTCATAGTATGCATAGGCAGGGCTTTTGCTCTTTTAAAAAAAAAGCTATGCCGTCTCCTGCTGGTAGAGCAGCAGGGGGCCTTAGTACTTGGGTAAAAATGACAGAGGTGGGTGGAGTAAAGGAGCTATATGTAGATTACCCTGACATCTTGGCTATAGCTCTACAGGCAACTCCGGGTCCCCCTGTTTTGTGTATGAATATCTACAATAGACCGGGCTCTCCAAACCAGCAGTCTACCACCATAGAGCTTTTGAATACTTTAATATCGGACCTTCGCTCAAAGTATCACATTATCATATCCGGGGATTTTAATGCACCAATTGAGCCCAATCCTGCATTCATTGAGGCCATGCAGACTGAAGATGATATATGGAACATCTCTTCCTACTCATCCCAGACAAATTTACCAAAAGTTGGCACTAAGGTCCTGCAGATAACAGACCTTATGATACTCCATGGTCTTTGTCCCCGCAATGGTCGCTTCTCTGCTGACAGCCCTGCCAGACCAACCTTTTTTAGGGGGCCATATAGCAGCACCCTGGATTTTGTTCTCTTTGATTTAAGGATTTGGCATCACATAAAAGATGTGAAAGTAGGCAACTAGTGACCATGCTCCTCTCCTCATCGTATATTATAGACAATTTTTATTAGGAACTGTGCCTTCCTTTGATTCTGTATCTACTGGTGCCCTGAAGATGTCTAACAACAAGTGTGCGTGAGATGGGACTCTTTCCAGAATTCCAACAAACTATGGGGCAAATTATATGCTATAGTTTCCAGCCATCAGCTTTTTGACGTCCATCTCACACTCACCTCACTTAAGGTTATGTCTCTACACCTGGATCTTTTTGTCACTCTTAAAAACTTGTTTTCTAAATCTGTTAGAGCATCAGCCCGTTTACCTTCCCACCCTAACAACAAGTGGTTTGGCAAGAGTTGCAGAGAGGCTATGTCAACATCAGGGCTGTGCGCGCTCTACAGGCGACAAGAATGCAAAAACTCAACAGTTTCAAGCTAACATAATTTATGCATTGTTATGATATGATGTTGTTTAACCTTTTGCATTGCAGAGTTTAATCTTAAAGACTTATGTTTAGCATGCATATAAATACTGTTCACATGTTATGAACTGCTGCAGTCCTTCCAGGGCCTTCTAGAAGCTTTCCCTGCAGCATGCCTGGATGTGGTTTGGGCCAAGACTCCATAGAAGGGAGCCAGCCCAGCTCCACATGCTCACTATTCAGAGGTCCCGGTGCAGAGCAGCAGCAACTTCCTGAGCTCCTGTTCTGGTGGCCTACTTTGATCTTCCAGGCCTCTGCCCTTCATTTTACATTGGTGATCCTTAATCAGGGCGGTAAGACGGAGGTTGGGCTGGGCCCCCGACCTCGTTATCGAGGACGCTCAAGTTCTTGGGCCTAATTCTTGCATGATAAACAATTTTACTCTTGCACGTGTGAATGTGTGCTTGGGCGTTTCGTGGCATTTGCATGCTGATACTAGAATCGGCAAGACAGGCAATTCTTTTTCTCGTGCTCAATTCATGTTATTCATTGTGCGTTACCATTCCTTGGCAGTTACATGGTGGCATTCGAATCGGCAAGACGTGCAGTTCCTTTCTCGTGTTCAACTCCTGTTATTCATTGTGCGCTATCATTCCTTGACAGTTACATGGTGGCATTCGAATCGGCAAGACGCGCAATTCGTTTTCTTGTGCTTTAACCCTTGATATTCATTGTGCGCTACCATTCCTTGGCAGTTACATGGTGGCATTCCAATCGGCAAGACGCGTGATTCTTTCCTCGTGCTTAATTCATGTTATTCATTGTGCGCTACCGTTCCTTGGCAGTTACATGGTGGTACTAGAATCGGCAAGACGCGGGATTAATTTTTCTGTGTTTTTAAATCACGGTGTTCATTATGCACTACCATTGTAAGGCATTTACTTGGTAGTTTTCAAGTTGACAAGTCGCGTGATTTATTCCTCAAATCTACGTTGTGTTATTCATGGTGCACAATCCTTCTTTGGTGTTTACTACCTATGTGAAAATCTGCAATGTGCGCAATTCATGTTCCGAAAATTTGAGGGATCAAAAAAGGCCAGAGTTCTAGATGTAATGTTGTGTGTTCCTAATATGTTTTCTCAAAAAAGATTCATATGATGGTTTCGAAATTATTCAGATTGTTTCCTGATTCTCATGCAAAGGAAAGCACTTGAATTTGAAAGTTTCATTTAACCTTTCTTGATTCCCTCACAGGTATCCATTCATCTTGAAGCCTAGTCATTTTAAGTCTATACTTAGGTTGTTCATGCTTTCAGAATGACGATGCTTAGAGTCATAGCTCAGTACTGATTCCACGAGATGTAATTTTGATGTTGTGTGTTTTAACCTTTTGCTTCCTACAGGTCTCCTTCCCAGCTGTTCCCTTCCTAATCCCCTTTTCCCCACTTGGACTCTCTTAGACTCTGTGACAAATCTAATCAGAGTATTGGAGCTGTCTTGTGGTGAAAGTGTTGGGAACGTGCACAGACCCGAGGTTCTGGTGACTCTGACAGGCTAGGAGTTCCCTGATAGAAGCGTTAAGATCAAAAGATAGAGAAGAAATTGCCAAAGTGAGACGAAACTATGTCTCCACATGCAAGTTATGCAAAAATGAATATGAAGAGGTGCTATGGAGAGAACTGGCCCAGGCAGCTAGGGCCCCTGACCCTAAACGCTTCTGGTCTCTGATCGCTCGAAGCGATCATAATCAAGTATCCAAGCTAGAGTGCTATATTTCCCCTGAAGTCTGGCTTACCCACCTTAGGGAATTGTGTGGCTCTCCATCTGACTGCAACCGTGCAAGCTCTGGGGAGATGACATCCTCATATCTGGCAGCAAGAACATTGCTACCTTTTTCACTAAAAGAAACGGAGCTCACCATCATTGCCCAAAAACCAGGGAAGGCTCCAGGGCCAGATGGTATCCCCTCAGATATGTACAAAGCAGATTTGAAAAATTGGAGTCCATATGTAAATAGGGTCTCTAATGCTGTATTGACAAATAAATCTTACCCTGGGTCATGGAAAGAAACAATTATTGTGCCTATACATAAGAAAGGGGAGAGGGGCATACCAGGGAATTATAGACCTATCAGCCTCTTAGATAATTTACAAAAAATGTTTTGTTACCAGCTATTAACTAGGCTGACAAAATGGATAGCGGATAATCAAGTACTCAGCCAACTCCAGGTGGGGTTCAGAGATAAAGTTAGTACAATCGACCAGCTTTTTGTTTTCTCTCCATTAAATGGAAAACAGTAGACGTGGACTTAGGCCACCTTTCTGTGGCATTTGTAGAACTGAAATCTGCCTTTGACCTTGCTCCACACCAAAAGTTATGGGAAGTTATGAGTAGTGCAGGGGTTCCCTGTTCCATGTTAAATATAATTAGAGATCTTTATACTGGCAATTGTGCTAGAATCTGATGGGGCCCGAAAGGCGAGCTAACATCGGAGTTCCCTACAAATCGTGGCGTGAGACAGGGCTGTGTACTTGCTCCTACATTATTTCTTTTATTTCTTAACACATGCATCCCTTATCACCTGGAATGCTCTAGCGATGCCCCCAGATTGGGAGGGCAAAAGATCCCATGGCCTCTCTAATATGCTTATGAGGTTTGTGGCCTTTTGTAAACATCATGGCTTAGAAATTAACTCAACAAAAACGAAATACATGGTGTTTGGGGACACAAAGCAAAAGATGAGGAGACCCATCTGTCTGGAGGGTGCCACATTGGAAAGAGTGGGTACCTTTGATTATCTAGGATTAAAATCGGAAGATTCACACAAATGACATGCTCATCCCCAGAAATCAGCAATGTGTTTGAAACAAAGGGCGGGCGGCATTGTGAGATTTGCAGCAAGATCCCCCAGATTTGCCATGAGTCCCGCTCTTGAAATATATAAATCTCAAGCAAGGGGGGGCCTATATGGAGCTGAGCTGTGGGGCCATTGCAACCCCGAGGATTTGGAAAGGGTGGAAAACTCTTTTTTAAAGATGTTGCTAAGAGTTCCATCTACCACTCCATCCCTGCCAATCCGAATGGACTTAAATCTTCTTCCAATCAGCCAAATTGCCGCTGTTGTTTTGGATCCGACTTTGGTCATTAGACTCTCTCATCCTATATAGACTTGGGCTGATCAACCTGGTAAGCACCAACTTTACTACAAAAATCAAGTGGTGCACTTATGTAGAGCGGACCTTTTCTTCTCTCGGCTTGGGGAACTATTAGAATGACCCTCTTTCTATGCCAAAAAATGCTATCCAGATATTGAAGGATGCATTTTGGCTTAATGCCCGAAATTCGCACTTGGTAGAAGCTTTTTCTTCGACTATGACTGGCAGTTTCCTACAAATTAAATGCCACTACGAGTTTGAGCACTTTATGGATACATTATTTACTCCACTCGCACGAGCTCTGTATATCAGATTTAGAATAGGGGTTTTCCTTTGCGTACCCTAACTTATAAATGGTCTAACACAATGAACAAGTCCAAGATATGTCCAATGGGTCCGAGACCGCCAGGGCTAAAAGGACGGAAGCACCGCCAACAGTCTGGCGGTGCTTTCAGCCCTATTACGATCGCCGCAGAAGCATAGCAGACAGTGAACAGCGCGAGGGGTGCAACTGCACCCGTCGCACGGCCGCAACACCGCCGGCTCCATTAGGAGCCGGCTCCTATGTTGCGGCCTCATTCCCGCTGGGCCGGCGGGCGCAAACTTGGTTTGCGCCCGCCGGCCCAGCGGGAGTGTCATAATAGGGGCCGCCTGAGTGCGGCCGCATTGACGGGTGTACGGCGGTTACCGCCTGGCGGGCGGCTGTAGCCGCCCGCCAAGGTCGTAATGACCCCTTAAATCTAGACATAGGTGGTCATTCTGACCTCGGCGGTAAAAGGCACTTACCGCCGGTCAGAAGACCGCCATAACACCGCCGCGGCCGCGGTAAACCGCCACGGTCATTCTGACCCACAACTGCCAAACCTCCAAAAATTCGACCTCCACTGCAGTCCGCCACATCAGCGGGCAGCGATAAACTGGAGATGACCAAACCTCCACCGTCACGCCAACAGAAATACGCCCATGCCATTACGACCCACGAATCCACGCGGCGGTCATTCAAACGCGGTATTCTATTGGCGGTACACACCGCCGCGGTCAGAATACACACCCAGAGCACTAAAACACATCCACATTGGACAATTTGAAATACACACACCAGAAACACATACAAACACCACTCCCACACAATCAATACGATATAAAACACACACCCACATCACCCACAAACCCCCACAAACAGAAATTACGAGCCAAGGCGCAATACACTGAGAGAGAGCACAGGGAAGGCAAACGACAACACACACAGGAACACAACATCATCACCCACACCACATCTACGCACAAAGCACCACACACCACCACACTCATCCCCACAAACACCACCCCACACCTCATCCACACCACCCCATGGCACCCCAAAGGCACCCCCGGTTTTCGGACCAAGAACTCAGGGTCATGGTGGAGGAAATAATAAGGGTAGAGCCCCAGCTCTTCGGCACACAGGTGCAGCACACCACAATAGCCAGGAAGGCGGAGCTATGGCAACGGATCGTAGACAGGGTCAACGCTGTGGGACAGCATCCCAGGAATCGGGAGGACATCCGCAAACGCTGGAACGACCTACGGGGGAAGGTGCGCTCGATGGTGTCAAGGCACAATATCGCTGTGCAGAAGACTGGCGGCGGACCCCCACCCACCCCACCCGAATTCACAGCATGGGAGCAAGAGGTCTTGAACATCCTGCATCCTGAGGGCCTCGCTGGAGTAGCCGGAGGAATGGACTCTGGTAAGTCGAATCTCAACTACTTCATCCCCCCCAACCACCAGCATGCCAACCCACACCCCCACCCTCACCCCCAACCCCCCATCACACATCCTCCCTGATAATGTCTCACCAGCACAACCCACCCAACCCAACACCAACCCCTGAATGCCAACACAAACCATGGACAACCATCACCTAAGCATGACCACTGCACATACCCATCCCCCCCCCACAAACCACCCTCACAACTCCTCCCACAAGGGAATGCCAGCACTGGGGGACAAGGGCACACACAAATCGCACGCCATGGCACACACACAACCAATAACCATACTCTTTTACCCCTGCAGGACCCGAACGCAAACACACCGGCCAGGAGGGTCCAGAAATGTCCATCCCACCCCCAGAACAGGCCCCCAGTGATGACAGCAGCTCTGTCGACCTGGAACCTGATGACCAGCCCGGACCATCGGGGACCTCTGGGCAGTCGGTTCCCCTCAGGCAGCCACAGGCCACAGCAGACCTACCCCCCTCAGGAAACACCAGCACAGCACCCACCCAGCGGGCCCATGCCTCTGTCTCCAGGACAGGTCAAGCAGCGGTGTGTCTACCACTACAGGGCACCCAGGGTAACCCACCACCCCAACAACAACAGGGACCTGGGGGCAGTGGTAGTGGGCACACCGTCCAGGGGACAGAGGCCCAGGAACAAAGGGGAACTGGGAGGGCTGCTGGGCGACAGAGGGAGGACAGGCCTAGGGAACCCTCTGTCCAAGAGGCCCTCACCACCATCATGGGAGGCTACCACCACTCCCAAGAGACGATGGCGACGGTCCTGGCCAGGTTCCAGGAGATCCAGGCACTGCAGGAGGAACGGTATATGGGGTTCCGGGACGAACTGCGCACCATCAGTTCCGCAATGGGTACAATCGTGGTGGCACTCAACCAGATTGTTACCACATTGCGGGACCTTGTGGCCTCCCAAAGGGCCCCTGCCACTAGCATGGACGAAGAACAGCCCACCACCTCCGCCGGCGCTAGTGGTCAGGAGGCCCCCACACAACAGCAACGGGCCACCCGGACCCCACCCCCTGCAGAACAGGAACCACCCTGCAAGAAAGGCCTGAGATCCAGGAAGAAGACAGAGTAGGATGTCAAGACCCCCGCCAGGAAAGGATCCCCCCGGATGTCATCCCACTGTCCCACTTGTTCACCCTGTCCAACCTAGAACTGCCCCTGCTCCACCTTCCACAGGCATATGGACAATGCACCTGTGCAAACGAGAGTCTGGACTCTGCCAAGGACATGCCTCCACCATCACCCATCACCCTTCTTGAACTATTCACCCATTTCATCACTTAAATAAACACAATTATTGCACCAAAACCATCAGGAGTCTGTAATTTATTTCCTTTAAACCAAATGTATTAGACATAACCAACCAAAAATGTCCAGTTACATTGTGATGACAACATACCAGTGTCACACAGCGGTAGTCCATGGGGAAAGAAACCAGAGGGCACTCCGTGGGGACCAGATCCCTGAAATAGGAAGGGAAATCCACAACTAAGATACCATACATTGGTGGGAAAGGTTAGACAGTAGAGAGCCTGTACTGTTACAGATAGTTTTAAATGCTGGAGTAAATTCTTACCTGTGTGTCACTGGAAATACTGCTGTATCACTCTGTCCCTGTTGTCTGTGTCGTCCTCTTCGTCTTCCTCCTCTTCACTCTCCGCAGGCTCCACAGCTGCCACAACACCACCATCTGGACCATCCTCCTGCAGGAAAGGCACCTGGCGTCGCAAAGCCAGGTTGTGAAGCATGCAGCAGGCCACGATGATATGACACACCTTCCTTGGTGAGTACATCAGGGATCCCCCTGTCATATGTAGGCACCTAAACCTGGCCTTCAGGAGGCCGAAGGTCCGCTCGATCACCCTCCTAGTACGCCCATGGGCATCATTGTACCGTTCCTCTGCCCGGGTCCTGGGATTCCTCACTGGGGTCAATAGCCAAGGCAGGTTGGGGTAACCAGAGTCACCAATTAGCCACACACCCTGTCTCTGAAGTAGTTCCATCACGTAAGGGATGCTGCTATTTCGCATGACGTACGCGTCATGCACTGACCCTGGGAACTTGGCATTTACATGGGAGATGTACTGGTCAGCCAAACAGACCACCTGGACATTCATAGAATGATAATTCTTTCGGTTCCTGTACACCTGTTCATCGTCTTTTGGGGGGACCAAAGCCACATGGGTCCCATCAATGGCACCAATGATATTGGGAATGTGTCCAAGGGCATAGAAATCACCCTTCACTGTAGGCAACTCACCCACCTCAGGGAAAATGATGTAGCTCCGCATGTATTTCATCAGTGCAGACAACACTCTGGACAATACCTTTGAAAACATAGGTTGAGACATCCCAGAAGATATGGCCACTGTAGTTTGAAATGATCCACTAGCCAAAAAATGGAGTGCTGACAGAACCTGCACTAGAGGGGGGATCCCTGTGGGTTGGCGGATGGGTGACATCAGCTCTGGCTCCAGCTGGGCACACAGTTCCTGTATAGTGGCACGGTTGAGTCTGTAGGTCAGGATGACATGTCGTTCTTCCATTGTCGACAGGTCCACCAGCGGTCTGTACACAGGAACATTCCTCCGTCTCCTCGCAAGTCCCAGCGGACGGTGCCTAGGAAGGACAACAGCGAGCACAGAGTCAATCAACCCACAGGTAAGTTCACACAGCTTGCACAGTACAGGTTTCTCCCTGGAATGAATGGCTTGTATGAGTGTCGTTGCAAGGCCTAGGCATGTGTGACGCAGTAGGAATTAAGCCATGTGGGCCCTTGAAATGGCGGCTGCCTGACCTGTGAAGTGTGACAATGTGAAGTGAGGTCATTGCGCTGGCGTGGCACACCGTGGCGGTAGGCGGTCGAAGACCGCGGCGCAAAGCCACATTGGATAACATTGAGCCCAATGGGTTTCAGGAGCCAATGGCGATGTGCGCCGGCGGTCACGGTACGCACCGCCGCGGTACGCACCGCCGCGGCCATAACCGCCATTTTCTATCTGCTTAATCACTCGAGACCTGATCATCCACAGGAGAGGACCTATACTGCAAGTGCTGCTGTGACCTCGGTCTGGAAGTGACAATGGCTGCTGCGACTGGGGAAAGGGCCCCCGCCTTCAGTTCCGAAGAGTTGGAGAAGCTCGTGGACGGGGTCCTCCCCCAGTATGTGCTACTCTACGGTCCTCCAGACCAACAGGTGAGTACACTGGGACCATGCTTAGTGGCCAATGCCTGGGATGAGTGTGGTGGATGTACGATGGAGAGGAGGGGAGCGAATGACGAATGCATGGCACGACAGATGAGAGCATGTGCCACATGGCAAGGTTGGGGAGGGGGGGCCAATCACACCCACCATGCAGAAAAGTGATGATGTTTTTTTCCTCCCCCTGTACATGTCACATAGGTCAGCGCCCATCAGAAGATTGAGATTTGGCGTGCCATCGCCAAGGACGTCCGGGCCCTGGGGGTCCACAACAGACGGGGCACCCACTGCCGCAAGAGGTGGGAGGACATCCGCCGCGGGAGCAGGAAGACCGGCGATGCTCTGCTGGGGATGGCCTCCCAACCTAGGAGGGGTGCCAGTCGTACCTTGACCCCCCTGATGTCCCGGATCCGGGCGGTGGCCTATCCCGATTTGGATGGGCGCTTGAGGGCATCACAGCAGACACAAGGGGGTGAGTACACTCTCATTCTGCGGACTTGGCGCGCAGTGGAGGTGTCTGGGTGGGGGAGGAGGGCTGTGGGTATCCCTAGGCCAGGGCGATTTCTGTAGGCTAGGCCCATCCGTAAGGCATGGCCCTGTGCCCCCGCACCCCACCTCTGTAGGGTGCCTAGTAACGCTATTCATGGACCTGTGTATTCTGTGTGGGCAGTTGTCGCCCATAGGCTTGTAGGGCATGTCCCAGTGAATGAGTAGTGTACCCCAAGTGCGCAGCGTAGTGCAGGGGGCTTCTGTGTCTGTCCTCTCCGCCAACGGTGTCCCCAATGCATGCACTCAACTTGTCTTTATTTCTCCACCCCACCCCCATTTTCTTTGTTTTTCTGTCAATTTGTGCATTAGCATCATCAGGCGGAGGAGAAGTGGCATCGTCGCAAGAGGGAGCTGCATCTCAAGTGGCCCCGGAGGCCCATGCAATGGACTCCGAGGTGACCAGTGAGACGGAGGGAGAGGGGGGCTCCACCACGGGGACCCGTGCTGACGTCAGTGACAGCGGCACGTCCTCGGATGGGAGCTCCCTTGCGGTGGCGGCAACATCCGTGCCCACCGAAAGTACAGGTACAGCCGCCACCCAGCGCACCAGCTCCGCCCTCCCAGCAGCCCCTCGGCGTTCGGCCCGTGCCCGCACGGCCAGGAGGCCGGCCATCTCCTTCGCCCCAGGCACCTCAGGCCCTGCCCCAGTCACCCCTGCTGCCCTCAGTGAGGAGGTCATTGACCTCCTGAGGACCATCATTGTTGGGCAGTCTACCCTTTTGAATGCCATCCACGGTGTGGAGAGGGAGGTGCATCCAAGCAATGCATACCTGGAGGGCCTTCATTCGGGTCAGGCTGCCCAGCAGCGATCGTTCAACGCTCTGGCCTCAGCACTGACGGCAGCGATTGTCCCTGTCTCCAGCCTCCCTCTTCTAACTGCATCCACCTAGTCCCACTCCCCTGTTCCTCTGCCTATCCCATACACACCTACAGACCAGCCTGCACACACCTCAACACCCAAGGGAAGCTCATCCAAACATAAGCACCACAAAACACACAAGCATTCACACAAGCAACATCCAGATGCAGACATGCCAACAGCCACTACCTCCTCTGTGTCCCCCACCTCCTCGTCTCCTTCCTCCCTCCCTGTGACGTCTCCACTCACACCTGCATGCACACCACCATCAGCCAGTACACCCATCACCAGCACACCCTCCAGATCAGTCCGCACACCTGCAGTCACCACCCCCACTGCCATGTACACTTCCCCTGTGTCCTCTCCCAGTGTGTCTGTCACCCCCTCTTCCAAACCACACAAACGCAGGCAGGCACCCACCCAACAGCCATCCACCTCACGACAGCCTCCAGCCCAAGCACCTGCACCCATTGACACCAGACATGACTCACCTACAACCACATCCTCTTCCTCCACTCCCATACCCACTCCAGCTACCCTTCCCATGCCTCCTAAAAAATTCTTCCTCTCTAAAGTGAACCTCTTTCCCTCACCTGACCCACCCCCTCCATCTCGTAAGGGTTCCAAGAACACCTCAGCCACCACCAGCCCAGCAACTCCCAAAAAGGTTGTGCCTGGCTTCTGGAGTCCGCCCTTTCCTTGTGCAGGGACATCGTCCAGCAGCATTCACACAGCCAGCCCCCCCCCTGGGACAAGGACCAAAAAACTCAAGGGCAGGCGCGACAGGCCTGATACGCCTGCCCCCAAGGAGAGTAGCCTTGCCCCGTCACCTGCCACATCGGGGAAGGGAGCCAAGGGCCACGTTGAGTCAGCCAAGGAGGGCAAGGGCAGCAAGGCAAAAAAGGCAGGGAGCAGCAGACCTGGCCAGGAGGGCCCTACCAGCCCCATTCCAGGGGTATCGGAGGAGACCCAGGGCCCCAGGACTCCATCACAGGAGGGCCCCGCAACGGAAAGACCCGAGGCAGACTGAGCGGAAGGGATTGGCCAGGTGTGGTTCACTCCAAAGCCAAGACAAGCACCGCTGAAGAGGGGCCGCTGTGAGGAGCACCGCTGAAGAGGGACCGCCGTGGCAAGCACCGCTCAACAGGGCCCTTCAAGGCTAGCACCGCTGAACAGGGCCCCGCCAAGACAAGCACCGCTGAAGAGGGACCGCCGTGGCAAGCACCGCTGAACATGGCCCTTTAAGGCAAGCACCGCTGAACAGGGCCCTTCAAGGCAAGCACCGCTGAACAGGGCCCTTCAAGGCAAGCACCGCTGAACAGGGCCCCGCCAAGACAAGCACCGCTGAAGAGGGACCGCCGTGGCAAGCACCGCTAAACAGGGCCCCGCCAAGACAAGCACCGCTGAAGAGGGACCGCCGTGGCAAGCACCGCTGAACAGGGCCCTTCAAGGCAAGCACCGCTGAACAGGGCCCCGCCAAGACAAGCACCGCTGAAGAGGGACCGCTGTGGCAAGCACCGCTGAACAGGGCCCTTCAAGGCAAGCACCGCTGAACACGGCCCCGCCAAGACAAGCACCGCTGAAGAGGGACCGCCGTGGCAAGCACCGCTGAACAGGGCCCTTCAAGGCAAGCACCGCTGAACAGGGCCCTTCAAGGCAAGCACCGCTGAACAGGGCCCTTCAAGGCAAGCACCGCTCCGCTGGGCCCTCCTGTCAAGCACCGCTCCGCTGGGCCCTCATCTCAAGCACCGCTCCGCTGGGCCCTCCTGTCAAGCACCGCTCCGCTGGGCCCTCATCTCAAGCACCGCTCCGCTGGGCCCTCATCTCAAGCACCGCTCCGCTGGCCCTTCCTGTCAAGCACCGCCCCGCTGGGCCCTCCTGTCAAGCACCGCTCCGCTGGGCCCTCATCTCAAGCACCGCTCCGCTGGGCCCTCATCCCAAGCACCGCTCCGCTGGGCCCTCCTGTCAAGCACCGCTCCGCTGGGCCCTCATCTCAAGCACCGCTCCGCTGGGCCCTCATCTCAGGCATCGCTCCGCTGGCCCTTCCTGTCAAGCACCGCTCTGCTGGGCCCTCCTGTCATGCACCGCTCCGCTGGGCCCTCATCTCAAGCACCGCTCCGCTGGCCCTTCCTGTCAAGCACCGCTCCGCTGGGCCCTCATCTCAAGCACCGCTCCGCTGGGCCCTCATCTCAAGCACCGCTCCGCTGGCCCTTCCTGTCAAGCACCGCTCCGCTGGCCCTTCCTGTCAAGCACCGCTCCGCTGGGCCCTCATCTCAAGCACCGCTGGCCCATTGGCAGCACCGGATCTGTGTCGTGCAGGCCTTCACGAGGCACTCTGCCCACCATGCCTCCTCCATGACCAGTGGAGTCTGTAATCCACCTGATGGACTGTGGCTTTGCACTCCCCAGGATGGCACAGTGGGCAACCCACCCAACTTGTGAGACTTGAGAGACTGTGGCTTTGCACTCCCCAGGATGGCACAGTGGGCAACCCACCCACTTGTGAGACTTGAGAGACTGTGGCTTTGCACTCCCCAGGATGGCACAGTGGGCAAGCCACCCACTGTAGAGACTTGAGAGACTGTGGCTTTGCACTCCCCAGGATGGCACAGTGGGCAAGCCACCCACTGTAGAGACTTGAGAGACTGTGGCTTTGCACTCCCCAGGATGGCACAGTGGGCAAGCCACCCACTGTAGAGACTTGAGAGACTGTGGCTTTGCACTCCCCAGGATGGCACAGTGGGCAAGCCACCCACTGTAGGGACTTGAGAGACTGTGGCTTTGCACTCCCCAGGATGGTACAGTGGGAATGGAGGAGCTTCGCGGATCTGGCGTCGTGGACTCATGTGGCTGAGGTGACCACCCTTCCCTTCCCCCTGAGGTGCCTGTTTTAATTTAGTGATGCCCCAGCAGTGTTCTCTCCAATGGAGTCTGTCTCGAGTGTGGGCTTTGCCCATGTGTTCATGCACATTGGCCCACGGACATTTGCAGTTGGATAACTGTGCCGGACTTTGGCTCACTGTATATATTTAGTTACAGATGTGTACATATTTATTTTTATATTGCTGAGTTCGCTATACTTCATTACTGATATAATATAGTTCTATTTTTTCAATCATGGCCTTTTGTTGTTGCATTTTTGTTTTAGGGGTTTGGGGGTGTCACTCTGACTTTTTAATCTGCATTGGTGTGTAGGTATTTGGGTGGGGGTGAGGGTGGGGGTGGGTGTGTCGCGTATGTGTGTGCCCGTAACCTTTCCTCCTTCCCCCTCCCCTGTGTCGTAGGATCTGTACTCACCGTTGTCATCTGCGGCGAAGTTCGTGATCCTGGAAGAAGAGCAGGAAGGCAATGACTGGGAGGATGTGGAGTTCGGGTTCCATGCTGTCTGGATTCCGTCCGTGTCTCGAGGTGAGCGTTTTCCATTGAAAATGTCTGTTTCCGCCGTGTTTTTGTCGGCGGTGCTCCCGCCCCGGAAAAGGTGGCAGATTGGTGGGTCGTGATAGGGTGGGCGGTACATTGTCTGCCGCCTGGCTGTTGGCGGTGACCGCCGCGATGTTTGTTTGTGCCGCCGTGGCAGTCGGACTGTTAAAGCGGCGGCCTGTGTTGGCGGTTCCCGCCAGGGTCAGAATTCCATTTTTTGGACCGCCAGGCTGTTGGCGGGTTGGCCGCCGCTTTAACACCTACCGCCAGGGTCAGAATGACCCCCATAGTTATGAGCAGTAGGTAACGTAGTTTTATAGTTGGGTAATGTAATGTATGACTAGCATTATATCCTAGACAATATTTGTATATTTATGTAAACTCCCAGGCACTTTACTTCGTTATTTAAGTTTTTTTAGGATTCTAGAGTATTATCTCAAATCTTAATGATTTTGGGGGTCATTACGACCTTGGCGGGCGGCTACCGGTCAAAATGACCCCCTTTATGTCTTATTTTTATCTTTTTAACTGTTTTGTATTGTGCTTTTATGGTATATTTCTTCCGAAATAAAGCGGATGATGATGATGATGATTATATAAAAAAGAAAAATTGGACAGGAGGGATCCAACCCTGGGATCCATTGCCAGAAGGACTGTAAACTCAAGGCACAGAGTGAGGAAGACAAGGATGATCCAAACCAGGACAGCAAGGCCTAAGAGGTAAACACCTAAGAGAACCAGAACACAAGAGACAAAGTGGGCCACAGGGCCAACAGGACCAGGAATTGAAATACTAAAAATCACAAACGCAGAGTAAGAAGGATCCAAAGGACCAGGTCAAGTGGACAAAAGTCAAGAGGATGAGGAAGGAATAGGAAGAGCTAGAAGGAGGCCTGGAAGGGGAAGGGTAGCCGGAATGGCCAGAACAAAGAGGGTTAGTCATACCAAGCCCTAAATAAGGAGGACCAGAAACAAATGCATCAAATCTAGTGGATACAAAGCAAGGAAGAGAACATGGATTGTGAGGACCAGGAATAGCAAGGCCATTGCTAGACAAACAAGACTGCGAGTGAGGAACAGTTGGAAAGCAGGACCTAGAGAATAAAGGTGAGATGGCCAAGAAACCAGAGCCAGCAGGACAAGGAAGATCAGTGGGACCGCCACCAAGAGCAAATCAAAGACGCCTTGAGTATCAGTACCTGGCATACAAGAAGAACCAGGAGGAGGAGGGAAAGGAGAACTAGGACAAGGAGAGCCAGGATAACCAAGCTGGGTGGCTAAGAATAGGATGACCTTAACAAGAAGGACCATGACTAAGTGGACATGTTAGTGCAGAACCAGGATGACGAGCAGGAGGACCAAGACCAAGAGCATCTTGACACATTGAAGGAGGTCCAGGAGAACTAGTGTGCTCTGGAACAGGTATACTAGGTCCATTAAGACTAGGGACCAGATGGGAGAGGATTAGATGGACTATAAAGATCATAATAAGTATCACCAGGAATAGGGCTGGATAAACAGGGCTGGAAGACCAGAGAGGTCAGAACCAGGAGGACTACAGCCAAAATTGAGCAGGAGAACTAGGAACTAGTGTTCCAGGAGATGGCTAGTGAGAATCAGTGGAGTCAGATGAACCAGAGTAACAAGGACCAAGGAGACTAGATCAGAATAAGAATAACTAGGTGCAGCCCAAAAGGACCTAATAAAGAGGGCCAGGATCAGTGGATGAAGCATCAGGTGGACCACAAGGACACGGATCCAACCAAGAAAGACTATGAGTGCCAGACCTGAGAGAACCAGGACAACAGTGCTAGGTGGAGAATGACCTAGTAGACCAGCAGGATCAGGCTGAGGATCAGTAGCACCATTATAAGAAGGCCCAGGAAGGACAACAACAAGAAGTAGCAGATTCAGGAATCCAATACCAGGGTGACTAGAACTGGTTGGACCAGAGCTAGGATGGAGGACCAAAACATCCTGGAAATGGTGACTTGGAAGAGGACCAAGAGGTGGACCAACAAGAGAAGGCACAGAAGGACTTGAAGGAGAAGGAATAACACCCGGAGCAGGAGGACACCTACGTGATTCTAGTCCACATGATTTACAATATCCTATTTGGTGCTTTATCACGCTTGTTATGCCACCAACCTCTAGAAACCCCAATTTTTTCAGCCCACATATAATGTGCGGTGGTATTTCCTGAAAAGTCAGAGCATTCAAAGTATAGAAAGAAAATGCCAGGAGTGTTACACTCGAACCTCTGATAGAAGACACTGGGGGTCATACTGACCCCGGCGGTCTCAGACCGCCGGGGCCAGGGTCGGCGGGAGCACCGCCGACAGACCGGCGGTGCCCCGCAGGGCATTCTGACCGCGGCGCTTTGGCCGCGGTCAGTGCAGGAAAACCGGCGGTCTCCCGCCGGTTTTCCGCTGCCCGTCAGAATCCTCCAAGGCGGCGCAGCATGCTGCGCCGCCTTGGGGATTCTGACACCCCCTACCGCCATCCTGTTCCTGGCGGTTCGCCTGCCAGGAACAGGATGGCGGTAGGGGGTGTCGCGGGGCCCCTGGGGGCCCCTGCAGTGCCCATGCCAATGGCATGGGCACTGCAGGGGCCCCAGTAAGAGGGCCCCGCTTGTATTTCACTGTCTGCATAGCAGACAGTGAAATACGCGACGGGTGCAGTAGCACCCGTCGCACCTTCCCACTCCGCCGGCTCGATTACGAGCCGGCTTCATGGTGGGAAGGTCGTTTTCCCCTGGGCTGGCGGGTGGCCTTTTGAAGGCCGCCCGCCAGCCCAGGGGAAAACTCAAAATACCCGCCGCGGTCTTCCGACCGCGGTACGGTATTTTGACGGCTCCCGCCGGGCGCACGGTGACCGCGCCCGGCGGGAGTCAGAATGACCCCCACTGTCTGTTGCTGACACAGAAGGCTGAGAGTGGATTTGAGGACAGAGGGTAAGAAAATTGGAAGAGGGGTCTAAAGGTGGATGGGTGAAAATGAGTATGGTCTGTGAAGGATAGCAGATAGGGTGTGAAAAACTCAGGTGGCTGAAGTTAGCAAAAAGTGTTAGTGGCTAACAAAGGGGGTAGGGAAGAGAGCTATGGCAGTCTGCAAAGGGTCGCTCAGGATCGAAAGAAGGCCCTCATGTGCAGAAGATTATGGGGCAGTTTTATGGAAAGTGACACTGTACTTTCCATGCGTTCCTTAGCACCCCCCTATCACCACCATGTGTGCACTGTATCTATAACATAGCACACCATGGCGCAGGGTAGGGGGCAATAGCGTAATTATTTTTTATGCTATTGATGTACTGTTTAGGGTTAGAGCCAACACTTTGACCCTGAACAGTACATAGGGGCCTATTTTAAACAATGGTGTGCCCCCTTTTAAAACCTGTTCTGAGCAGGCATTAAAAGTGCCGAAAAAATGACGCAAAGAAATCTTTTAGATTTCTTTGCTCCATTTTTTCAGCCTCCCCTAACGGGGAAGTGCCCTCTTTGCATACATTATGTAAGGCGTATGCATAATGTAGCGCAAAGGGTTACAAAGTTCCACAATGCATGCATTGCACCATTGTGCAGGGAAAAGGCCACCTTAGCAACACTTTAACGGCAAACAAATGACACTAGGATGGCACTAAAGTGGAGCTAGGCTCTCTTAAATCAGGGCCTAGGTGACATAGCCTTGAGATAGATCACCTTAGATGATCCAAAGATGGATTTTGACATCTCTCACTGCCATCTGTGACAGCACTGGGGACCAGTGCCAGCAATGATAGCTCCAGACAGGGGCTTCTGAGGGTTAAATGATGAGTGATGGAGTCGCATATGTGGCAGAAGTGTTTGGAAGACCAGCAAAGAGTCACTGGGTGTCAACAGTGGTAGAGTAGTCTGTGTGACTGTTAGACCATTGTGCTGATAATCCATTTACATGTGGGTGCAGTGGATAAGTAGCAAGTGTGTAGTGGTAAGACTGTGTGTGGTGAACTCCTACGTGCATGGACAAGTGGGATGCATTTTGCATAACATGATGGAGAGTAGATGCAGTTTTCATAGACAGTGGTAGTATTCATTGTGTCCCTGTGGATGGAGGGTTGAGGCCTAAAAATGAAGAGAGCAAAAATTGAGAAAAGTCTATCTACAGAAATTCTTTAAGGTCTTTATTTTCGACGGGCTGTTGATAAGTTCCTCCCGAGTGAAGACATGACGACATATGGTAGATGGTAAGTATGAGGGATAGGTCAGGTTAGAAGGAAAGAGTGATGGTAGGTCAAGGATTTATCTTGTGAAAGGTAGCAAGGTTTCTAAGCAGAGCAGCCCTTTTGTCTGTGCCCGATAACTGCTGAGGTAGGTTGATGACAGCCAGGCTCTGAGAAATGACGCTTCATTGTCTCCTTGTTTTTGACATGCCTGCTTGCAACCAGCACTATTGCTGCTGCTGTGAGAGGTATCAGCTAACACAATGGCTGTGTCTGAGCCAGAAACATGCATTTGAAAGAGAATCACCCAAAATTATTTCTGAATCCACAACAGTGGTTCCACATCCTCTGTCTGGAAAATAAGTATAAAAGTGCAACTGTTACAAGAATGGAGGAAACAAAATGTTTATCCAGTGTCTTATATTTTTACAATATTTGCAATACAGTCAATGAATAAATATCTCAGCAAGTTTAGTTTCTTCTGTCATTTTCATGCCTATATGTCATTTTCTGATTTACAAGGAAAACTCATTATTTTTCCAATGACATTCAGTTCAATTGATTAGAGTCCCATTCCTTTGCTTGTGGCTTCTTGATGAAATACTTCCTCTGATGGACTGACAGGTTAGGGGCCATCGCAGGAAGAACTTTTACCATCCACCCTATATAGGGTATTAACCTACCTATAAGGGATAAGAAAAAATAATTATCCCTTCACCCTGGAAGAAAACTCTCAGTGTATGGGGGCATTTGTTATTTATTTTTCAAAAACAAACTTCTGCTTTGGTTTTTTTTTTTAAACAAAAAGCTTTTGAAAAATTTGCTGGACGGCCATGATGTCTGATGGTACTGTCCATCAAACTTTGTATGCTTGGACAGGAACCACCACAGCAGCAGTTCTGTCAATGTAGAGAGTTGTCCAACGAGCCAGCCAGCAATGCTAAATTTGGTGGGTGCAGTTCTTTCAGTGTGGCGGAGGTATTGTCCTCTGCCATCCTGACAGAGTTAACTCTGTCCCTCAAACTGCAAATGAGATGCAAGGTGTTTCTTCCTTCTGTCATGAAATTAAAATGAAGCCTCTTGATTATACAATGTTGTGGATTCCATACGGGATTCTCTGCAATTGTTTCTATTTGATAAGACCAGCCTGAATACCAGACGGCACTATGGGGGTCATTCCGTCCCCGGCGGGCAGAGACCGCCAAAAGACCGTACCGCAGTCAAATGACCGCAGCAGTCATTCTGACTTTCCCGCTGGGTGGGCGGGCGACCGCCAAAAGGCCGCCCGCCCGCCCAACGGGAAAGCCCCAGCAACGATGAAGCCGGCTCCGAATGGAGCCGGCGGAGTTGCTGGTGTGCGACGGGTGCAGTGGCAGACGCAGACACTGAAAATCATTATGGGGCCCTGTTAGGGGGCCTCCCGAAACCCGTTCCCACCAGCCTTACACCGCCAGGAACAGGCTGGCGGGAAGGGGGTCGGAATCCGCCGTGGAGGATTCCCTGGGGCAGGGGAAAACCGGCGGGAAACCGCCCGTTTCCCTTTTCTGACCGCGGCTTTACCGCCGCGGTCAGAATTGCCCCTGAAGCACCGCCAGCCTGTTGGCGGTGCTTCCTCCGTCCCCGGCGGACCGCCAGGGTCGGAATGACCCCCTATGTCACTTGGGTACAACATTTTGAGTTTGGGCTTCACTTTTACAAATCATTGTTTAGGTCTGATTTGTTACATGAACTGACCCAACCACTGGTCAAAAAGTACATCATTTCAGCTAGCTGCCAGGTGAAAATTGACATTTCTTTGCTATTTGCCAGGTTAGCTTGTGTTCTACTTTCATAGAAGTTGGCCAATTTGTACAGAATCTCGGCTGTTTTGCAAGCAGCATGGTAATGAGTGAAGTTTCTTTGGTGTTTGCTTTGTTGCTTGTGAAACAGTACATAACCGCTGTTATTTATTCAGTGGCCAGGTATGTAGAGAAATTTCTTGATATTTGCACTCTGCTGGCCAAACAGTGCACAATCTCAATTACTTAGCCTGCGGCCAGGTTAATAGTGAACTTTCTTTTTCTATTTTCATGGATGTCAGCAAAATAATAAATAATTTCTACTACATAGGCAGTGGCCAAGTAAATAGCAGAGAAAATTCACTTTACACCCGGTGGCTGTCGAAATGACCTCTTCCATAATATTAATAACCCACATGTGTTGATGGGCAAATTGTGCTGTAGGGGAATGGTCAACAACCACAAGCTACGTATGGATGTTGCCCTCTCCTGTCCAAAGATCTGCGGACCTATCAAGCTTCGTACTGAGGGAACCCTAATAGAGACTTGATCTTTATCATCTAATGATTTCTGCACATGGAGTCTGATGCATCTGGTTTCAAGTTTTCTCCACTTCTGTCTCCAGCAGCAGCTATTGCTGCAAAGATGGATTGGAAAATGATAGAGGGACAAAGGAATGCGATCTGAAAGCCTGTGATTGTTTGGCAAGGCAACATTACAGGCTTGAGACAATACAGGAGGCCTTTATCAATCTCTGTTGATGACTCTAGGGCTGCTGAGCCATGTAAATGTCCTTGGTTATGGCCGACCGGTACTTCCTTTGTTACCAGCATTACACAAGTTTGACTCAGCTCTTAGAACCAACTAGTATTCATTCAACCATTTAGCATCCATTCAAATATTTTACTTCAAACACAAAATTACACCCACAGTAGCTCTCAGCTGATCATGTGCACGCATGTTCTGCATTCACTAGACTGAGGGGGTGATTCTAACCCTGGCGGTCGGTGATAAAGCGGCGGCCAACTCGCCAACAGGCCGGCGGTCAAAAAAATGCAATTCTGACCCTGGCGGGAACCGCCAACACAGGGCGCCGCTTTAACACTCCGACCGCCACGGCGGAACAAACAAACAGCGGTCACCGCCAACAGCCAGGCGGCAGACAATGTACCGCCCACCCTATCACGACCCACCAATCCGCCACCTTTTCCGGGGCGGGAGCACCACCGATAAAAACACGGCGGAAACAGACATTTTCAATGGAAAACGCTCACCTCTCTGTTCAGCGGTACCTGTTTTCACGGCGGGGCCCTGTTCAGCGGTGCTCTTCTGCACGGCGGGCCCTGTTCAGAGGTACCTGTCTTCATGGCGGGGCCCTGTTCAGCGGTACCTGTCTTCACGGCGGGGCCCTGTTCAGCGGTGCTCTTCTGCACGGCGGGCCCTGTTCAGCGGTACCTGTCTTCACGGCGGGGCCCTGTTCAGCGGTACCTGTCTTCACGGCGGGGCCCTGTTCAGCGGTGCTCTTCTGCACGGCGGGCCCTGTTCAGCGGTACCTGTCTTCACGGCGGGGCCCTGTTCAGCGGTACCTGTCTTCACGGCGGGGCCCTGTTCAGCGGTGCTCTTCTGCACGGCGGGCCCTGTTCAGCGGTACCTGTCTTCACGGCGGGGCCCTGTTCAGCGGTACCTGTCTTCACGGCGGGGCCCTGTTCAGCGGTACCTGTCTTCACGGCGGGCCCTGTTCAGCGGTACCCATCCAGTAGGTCAAGGGAGCCAGACCTGGGCTGGACTCCCTGCTCAGCCACCCTCGGACCGTGACGTTTCTGGACCCTTCGGGGACGGAGTCCTGGGCTCTTTAGTGTCCTCCTTCGCAGCTGGGATGTGACATGTGGGGCCCACCTGCTCCGTGCTCCTGCTGCCCTTCCGCTCCTTAGATGGGGCTCTCGGGCCCTTGCCTCCCCTAGATGTTGTGGCTGGTGAAGTGGGCGCACATTGCTCCTTGGGGGCAGCCGTGTCAGTCCTCGCACGGCGGCCCTTGTGTTTGCGGGTCCTCTTGCCGGGGGGGGGGCTGGATGTGTCCTTGCTGCTGATCGAAGTGTCACTGCTGGCAAAGGGTGGACTCCAGTACCCATGCACAACAGTGACACTCGAAGCTGGGCTGGTGGTGGCTGTGGTGCTCTTGGGACTCTTTGCAGATGGAGGGGGTAGGTCATCGGAGGGAAAGAGGTTAAGATTAGACAGGAAAAGTTTTTTAGGTCCAAGGTAAAGGGTAGGAGAAGTGGTGATTGGAGTGGAGGAAGAGGATGTGGTTGTAGGAGAGTCAGGTGTGCTGTCATTGTGTGAAGGTGCTGGTGCTGTAGGCTGTCGTGAGGTGGATGGCTGTTGGGTGGGTGTCTGCCTGCGTTTGTGTGTCTTGGAAGAGGGGGTGACAGAGACAGTGGGAGAGGACACAGGGGACGTGTAAATGCCAGTGGGGGTGGTGACTGCACGTGTGAGGACTGTAGTGGAGGGTGAGGTGGTGATGGAAGCACTGGCTGATGTTGGGGTGCATGCAGGTGTGAGTGTAGACGTCACAGGGAGGGAGGAGGAAGACGAGGAGGAGGGGGACACAGAGATGGTAGTGACTGTTGGAGTGTCTGCATCTGTGTGTTGCTTGGGTGAGTGTTTGTGGGATCTGTGGTGCTTGTGTCCGGATGAGCTGCCCTTGGGTGTTGAGGTGTGTGCAGGCTGGTCTGATGGTGTGGATGGGATAGGCTGAGGAACAGGAGACAGAGACAGGCTGGAGGCAGACAGAAGAGGGAGGCTGGAAACAGGGACAATGGCTGCCGTCAGTGCTGAGGCCAGAGCAGTGAACGCTCGTTGTTGGGCAGCCTGACCCGAATGAATGCCCTCCAGTTACGCATTGCTCTGTTGCACCTCCCTTTGCACACCCTGGATGGCATTAAAAAGGGTAGTCTGCCCAACAATGAGCGTCCTCACGAGGTCAATGAGCTCCGCACTGAGGGCAGCAGGGGTAACAGAGGCAGGGGCTGAGGTGCCTGGGGCGAAGGAGACGCGCGCCTTCCTGGGCGAACGGGCACGAAGGGAAGACTGAGGGGCTGCTGGGAGGGCGGTGCTGGTGCGCTGGGTGGCGGCTGTACCTGTAGAGGCGGGGGGCACGGATGTTGCCGCCACCGCTGGGGAGCACCCATCCGAGGACGTGTCTGTGTCGCTTGTCTCACCACCGGTCCCCGTTGTGGTGCTCCCCTCGCCCTCCGGATCACTGGTGCCCTCGGTGTCTGTTCCTGGGCCCACCGGGGCCTTGTGACCTGCAGCTCCCTCGTGCTCCGATGCCAGATCTCCTCCGCCTGATGATGCTAATGCACACATGCACAAGAAGATGAAGGAAAAGGGTGGGGGGAGAAAAAAGAAGACCAAGTTGAGTGCATGCAATGTCAACACCGTTGGCGGAGAGGACAGACACAGGAGCCTCATGAACTAAGCCGTGCATTCGGGGTACACTACTCAGTACTACTGACTAGGACAACAGGTCAAGAGACGTCAAACGCGCACATGGGTGATGCTGGACCATCAATGGCTGTACTTGTCACCCTACAGAGGTGGGGGCCGGGGGCACAGGGCCATGCCTAAGGGAGAGGACTACACTACAGAAAGCGCCCTGGCCTAATGTCACCCACAGCCCTCCTCCCCCACCCAGACGCCTCCACTGCGCATGAAGATAGGAGAATGTGCTGATACTCACCCCCTTGTGTCTGCTGTGATGTCTTCAAGCGCCCATCCAAATCACGGTAGGCCACCGCCAGGATCCGGGACATCAGGGGGGTCATGGTGCGACTGGCACCCCTCCTAGGTTGAGAGGCCATCCCCAGCAGTGATTCTGCGGTCTTCCTTGTTCCGTGGCGGATGTCCTCCCACCTCTTGCGGCAGTGGGTGCCCCGTCTGTTGTGGACCCCCAAGTTCCGGACTTCCTTGGCGATGGCACGCCAAATATCGATTTTCTGATGGGCGCTCACCTGTTTGACATGTACAGGGTGGGAAAGAGAAAACGTCACATTTCTGCATGTTTGGAGTACATGGCCCCCCCTCCCCAACCTTGCCATGTGTCCCATTCTCTCATCTGTCGTGCGTTGCACTCCTCATTTCCACCCCACCAACTTACATCCCCCCCACTCCACACAGGCATAACCCATTCAATGTGCACACAGTGTACTCACCTGTTGGTCTGGAGGACCGTAGAGTAGCGCATACTGGGGGAGGACCCCATCCACAAGTTTGTCCAACTCTTCAAACGTGAAGGCAGGGGCCCTTTCCCCAGTCGCAGCAGCCATTGTCACTTCCAGACCGAGTTCACAGCAGCACTTGCAGTATAGGTCCTCTCCTGTGGATGATCAGGTCTCGAGTGATTAAGCAGATAGGAAATGGCGGTCACGCCCGCGGCGGCCGGCGCACATCGTCATTGGCTCCTGAATCCCATAGGCTTCAATGTTAACCAATGCGTCTTCGCACAGCGGTCTTCGACCGCCTACCGCCACGGTGTGCCCCGCCAGCGCAGTGACCTCACATCCCATTGTCCCACTTCACAGGTCAGGCAGCCGCCATTTCAAGGGCCCACATGGCTTAATTTCTAATGCCAACAAAGAGAGGGATAGGGAGGATTAAAGGTCCAGTGTACGTTCTCCCATTCAAATTAGTCAACAACAAAAAGTACACTGTTCCTGGAACTGGGGGGACGATTTAAGTTTCAGGAGCAAGAGCCCTCACACACCCAGATGGGTGTCATGCTTCATCATAGGGAAGCTCCTCGTCAAATCGTCCCCCCAGTTCCAGGAACAGTGTACTTTTTGTTGTTAATTTCTAATGCGTCACACAGGGCTAGGCCTTGCTTTGGCACACATACAAACATAGCAACCCATACATTTACCTGTACTGTGCAAGCTGTGTTGTACGTACCTGTGAGTGGATTGACACTGTACTCCATATTCTCCTTCCTAGGCACCGTCCGCTGGGACTTGCGATGAGAAGGAGGAATCCTCGCGTGTACTGGCCGCTGGTGGACCTGTCGACAATGGAAGAACGCCATATAATACTACGATACCGACTTGACCGAGCCACCATCCATGAACTGTGTGCCCAGCTGGAGCCAGCCCTGATGTCCCCCATCCGCCAACCCACAGGAATTCCCCCTCTAGTGCAGGTTCTGTCTGTCCTCCATTTTTTTGCAAGTGGCTCATTCCAGACAACAGTGGCCATGTCATCTGGAATGTCTCAGCCTATGTTTTCCAAGATCTTGTCCAGAGTGTTGTCTGCCCTGATGAAACTCATGCGGAGCTACATCATTTTCCCGGAGGAGGGTGATTTGCCTACAGTGAAAGCTGATTTCTATGCCCTTGGACACATCCCGAACATCATTGGTGCAATTGATGGGACCCATGTGGCTTTAGTCCCCCCAAATGACGATGAACAGGTGTACAGGAACAGGAAGAATTATCATTCTATGAATGTGCAGGTGGTCTGTTTGGCTGACCAGTACATCTCCCATGTAAATGCCAAGTTCCCTGGGTCAGTGCATGACGCGTATGTTATGCGAAATAGCAGCATTCCCTATGTGATGGAACAGCTACAGAGACAGCGTGTGTGGCTAATAGGTGACTCTGGTTACCCCAACCTGCTGTGGCTATTGACCCCAGTGAGGAATCCCAGGACCAGGGCAGAGGAACGGTACAATGAGGCCCATGGGCGTACTAGGAGGGTGATTGAGCGAACCTTTGGCCTCCTGAAGGCCTGATTTAGGTGCCTGCATATGACTGGTGGATCCCTAATGTACTCACCAAAGAAGGTGTGCCATATCATCGTGGCGTGCTGTATGCTTCACAACCTGGCTTTGCGACGCCAGGTGCCTTTCCTGCAGGAGGATGGTCCAGATGGTGGTGTTGTAGAAGCCGTGGAGCCTGTGGAGAGTGAAGAGGAGGAAGACGAAGAGGACGACACAGACAATAGGGACAGAGTGATACAACAGTATTTCCAGTAGCCCACAGGTAAGAATCACCCACGCCATTTCACAATTGCTTATAGCCTCCTGCATCTGTACTTTCTGTAGTTCCCCCCAGTTCTTTTTAACTAATTTTTGGTTCTCCCTTCCCTTCTCAGTGCTGTATGACTCAGTGCGTGACTTCTGCTTGGTTTGCCCATGAACTACATCGTATTGACATTGGTATGTTGTCATCACTAATTGACAGAACAGATATTGAACAGTAATGTGTAATACATTTGTTAATAATACAGCATGACTCCAAACTGATTTGTGTGCAATATGTGATTTATTTACAGTGCTAGATATTGGTACATGTGATTATAAGGGTGATGGGTGGGGGTGGAGTAATGTCCATGGCAGAGTCCAGTTCTCAGTCTCACAGGTGCATTGTCCTTTTGCCTGTGGAAGGATGGAGCAGAGGCAGTTCATGGTTGGACAGGGTGGCAATGTGGGACAGTGGGAAGACTTGAGGGGGTATGTCCTCCTGGCGGGGGTCTTGACATCCTACTCTGTCGTTTTTTTGGATCTCAGGCTCCTCTTACGGGGTGGTTGTTCTTCAGCAGGAGGTGGGGTTCTGGTGGGCTGTCGTGGTGTTGGGGTCTCCTGTCCACTAGCACCGGCGGAGGTGGTAGGCTGTTCCTGGTCCAGGCTAGTGACAGGGGCCCTGTGTGGTGCCACATGGTCCCGCAACGTGTCTTCGATCCTGTTGAGGGCCAGGACGATGGTCCCCATTGCGGTCCCGATGTTTCTCAGCTCGTCCCTGAACCCCATGTAGCGTTCCTCCTGCTGTGCCTGGATCTCAGTGAACCTGGCCAGTACCGTCGCCATCGTCTCTTGGGAGTGGTGGTAGGCCCCCATGATGGTGGTGAGGGCCTCTTGGAGAGTGGGTTCCCTGGGCCTCTCCTCCCCCCCCTGTCGCACAGCAGCCCTCTGAGCTGCCCGGTTTCCCCCGGCCTCTGTCCCCTGGACGGTGTGCCCACTACCACTGCCCCCAGGTCCCTGTTGTTGTTGGGGTGTTGGGTTAGCCTGGGTGCCC
The DNA here is from genome assembly GCF_031143425.1 of Pleurodeles waltl. Taxonomy (NCBI): domain Eukaryota; kingdom Metazoa; phylum Chordata; class Amphibia; order Caudata; family Salamandridae; genus Pleurodeles; species Pleurodeles waltl. Next base: position 877,369,297 of record NC_090447.1, read on the forward strand.
TGTAGTGGCAGACACACCGCTGATTGACCTGTCCTAGAGACAGAGGCATGGGCCCGCTGGGTGGGAGCTGTGCTGGTGTTGCCAGAGGGGGTCGGGTCTGGTGTGGCCTGTGGCTGGCTGAGGGGAACCGACTGCCCAGAGGTCCCCGATGGTCCGGGCTGGTCATCAGGTTCAGTGTCGACAGAGCTGCTGTCCTCACTGTGGGCCTGTTCCGGTGGTGGGATGGACATTTCTGGACCCTCCTTAGCGGTGTGTTGGTGTTCGGGTCCTGCATGGGGTAAGAGAGTTTGGTTATTGTTTCTGTGTGTGCAATAGCGTGCGTGTTATGGGTGCCCTTGTCCCCCAGTGCAGGCATTCCCTTGAGGGAGGTGTTGTGAGGGTAGTTAGTGGGGGGGGGATGGGTAAGTGCAGTGGTCATGCTTAGGTGATGGGTGTCCATGGTTTGTGTTGGCATGCAGGGGTTGGTGTTGGGATGGGTGGGTTGTGCTGGTGAGACATTCTCAGGGAGGACGTGTGCTGGGGGGTTGGGGGTGAGGGTGGGGGTGTGGGTTGGCATGCTTGTGGGTGGGGGGGATATAGTAGTTGAGATTGGACTTACCAGAATCCATTCCTCCGGCTACTCCAGCGAGGCCCTGAGGATGCAGGATGTTCAAGACCTCTTGCTCCCATGATGTAAATTCGGGAGGGGTGGGTGGGGGTCGGCCGCCAGTCTTCTGGACCGCCGCCAGTCTTCTGGACCGCGATGTTGTGCCTGGAGACCATCGAGCGGACCTTCCCCCGTAGGTCGTTCCATCGTTTGCGGATGTCCTCCCTATTTCTGGGATGCTGTCCCACCGCGTTGACCCTGTCCACGATCCGCTGCCATAGCTCCGCCTTCCTGGCTATACTGGTGTGCTGCACCTGTGAGCCGAAGAGCTGGGGTTCCACTCTTAGGATTTCCTCCACCATGACCCGGAGTTCTTGGTCCGAAAACCGTGGGTGCCTTTGGGGTGCCATGGGGTGGTGTGGGTGAGGTGTGAGGTGGTGTATGTGATGATGAGTATGTTGGTGTGTGGTGCTTTGTGCTACTATGTGGTGTGTGTGATGGTGTAGTGTGCCTCAGTGTGTATTGCTATATATTGTTTGCTGTGTCTCTCTCTCCTTCGTCAAAATTTGGGTTGTAGGGGTTTGTGGGTGATGTGGGTGTGTGTTTTATAGTTGGCTGATTGTGTGGGAGTGGTGTGTGTATGTGTATCAGGTGTGTGTATTTCGAATTGTCCAATGTGGCTGTGTTTTGGTGCTGGGTGTGTATTTTGACCGCGGCGGTGTGTAGCGCCAATGGAATACCACGTTTGAAAGACCGCCGCGTGGATTCGTGGGTCAGAATGGCATGGGCGTATTTCTGTTCGCGTGACGGTGGAGGTTTGGTCATCTCCAGTTTATCGCTGCCCGCTGATGTGGCGGGCTGCAGTGGAGGTCGGATTTTTGGAGGTTTGGCCGTTGTGGGTCAGAATGACAGTGACGGCTTACCGCGGCCGCGGCGGTGTTATGGCAGTCTTCTGACCGGCGGTAAGCGCCTTTTACCGCCGAGGTCAGAATGACCCCCTCAGTGTTTGCACACACAGCCACACTTACAAGAGCACACCGCACATGCGAGTGGCTTGGTGTCTTATTCAACACCTTTTATTGCACCAACTTTCTCTCTGACATTAAAGCCATCTTGTTTGTTTCAGAGAAGGAGAATTATATCATGGAAGTTTAAAGGTTCTACCAGTGCAATGTTCATTTGGATAGCTGGCAAAAATAAATAACATTAACAATACACTGGGCTCATTCTCTAATTACGCTCTTTAATAACACTAGAAGCATTTGCATATCCTTTATCTGAAGTAATATCTCTTGACAATGTTAATTTCTGTTCCACCTAACAGCCACTGTTTGTATTACTTCAAATCACAGAAAAGGTGTCCTTAGGAATACCCCTGGTGCACTGTAAGGGTACTGAGATAATAAATTGGTATTCTTACCCATATTTCTTTAGGGGATAGCCCCTCTGTGACTTTCTCAAGGTAATCGCTGGTCACAACATATTATTGATTTGGGCCCACAATTGGTAAGATTTTGAGCCGGGTTGCGTTACTTTTTTGGCGCACCCCAATGCAAAATCTAGTTTGGGATTTCCAGAGCAAAGCACAGCCTGATTTTCATGGTGTTGCTTTGTGTTATCTTGCTTCAGGAAGGCATTAAACTGGTGAATCGTGGACACTCCTGTGTATCATTCCATGTATTTTGACTCAAACCTCTATTTACACTGACTTGTAAATATTTGTTTGCAACAAATGCTGTGCCTTCCCAAGGCTAGCGTAATGAGGAGAAATCTTTTTACTTCTTGTTGCTTCCACTCCGCTTCACATGAGGGCTGCAGTCTGCAAACCCATATACACAGAGGAACACGTCTAAAAGGATAGTTTTGGTGCTGGAAGGTTCCCCTCTCTACACAAAAACTATCCTGATCTTAAGTCAGACCCCCTTGTGAAATGACAAATAGGTGCTTGCTTTGGAGAAAGGCAGCCAAAAGTGCGCCAGTGAGCTCAGCGCTCTCCCTTTCACGCAAAGCAGTGCGGCAACTACACTTGCCATGCTGCCATGTGTAAAATGTTTGTAAATATGTCTCTTGAGGTAAGTTAGTTGCACATAGGTGACATCCCTTTGTGAATCTAAGGCTACTCCCGTTACTGTTTCTTTTTTCAAAATTCTGCATCATTGCATTGAGGAGCACTGGTTTTACGAAAATGATCATGAACTTTGAAACAAGTATGGATGCAGGATAATTTGCAGTCTCCTCTATCACTCTTGAAATCATCTTTTTATTATGAGTCAGGTAGTACAAATGTAGGATGGCTGCGTCCTACATAGAAATAACAAAATTCTTCCCCATCACACAATTCTGTTCTCCTGCTTGTTTTGCTCTATGGGTCTGTCTGAGCCCAGTGCACAAGTTTCCCTCCAGAGACATATCCAAAGAATTTTACCTGCATTCAGTTATGAACATCGGAGTCACCCCAAGAAAATTCTGAGAGCTGGACAAGGCTTGCTCTTCCTGAAAGAATTCTGTAGGGTTTAACCCTATTGAAATGAGTTTGGTTAGAAAGTAAAACTTGGTGAATACACTGACATGTATGCAGTGGGATGCTATCGGATTGCAAGCATTTGAAAAGTGAGATAGAGTTCGACCCCAGGTCAAGGACAATCTACATCTGTGGAACTGTCTTTGATACTTCCTGAACATGGAGTTCTGTACTGATGTTCCTCACAAATATGATTATGCCTAATGTAATCAAGCTCTGCTGGCCTGGCCTACCACTGATGAGGACCTTTCCTATCTGTGGAAAAAGGAGTCTCGAGACATAAACACAGAGCCAAGAAGCCATCTTTACCTCTCTCAGGAGTCCAGAGGACTGCTGACAAACCTACTATCTATAAGTATAGCTGAACTATACGTGCTGACTCTGCCTGCAATACATATGTCTTTACTGCCCACCACATAAAATATAAAAATTGATGGAACATATATTTCTTTAATGCTTTCAATCAGATCTGTGTTATACCATACCCCTCCCCAGCCTTCAAACAACCTTCTTTGTGCTCTGCGCTGAAGTCAAAGATAATCCCAAATGTTTATATATGTATGGTGGCGTATAGTTAGGACCTAGTTTCCACTGAAAAATATTTTTTTGATTTGACTTTGGCATCGTAGACAAATCTTTACAAAATCTTTTTTTAAAAGTGTCAAGTTAGGTCTTTGTCTTTTTGTGCATGGAAAGTTTTGGGATGATCCGTCAAGCGGGGTCGAGAAAAAGAGGGTGGTCAAAAAAAGTGTGTTTCTGATGGTAATTCCCATAGAATCTTTAGACACACCTGCAGCCCAAACCACAGGACGGAATTACATCAAATTTGACAAAAAGGTAGCTTTCAGTCACTCACTTTTTAATTTGTTGTAAACCTGATCAGTAGTTTTTTTCGAGATATTAAAGGGAAAATAAATTTGGATATCTAGGGCCGCATATCCAGGGAGATCACCTGCTGAGATATGATCGGTTGCCAAGACTTCTAACAAGAAGTGTTTGCAGCTGAAGCCGAGTCCCCCAAAAAAACAAGAAAAAAAGAAAAAGGGAGCAGTGTATGTATACCTTCATCCCCTAGCCTTGGTTCTTCATGGCTGGATCTGCGGATTTCACCAAAATTAAAAAAATAAAATGTGATCACCTGCCTTTCTGTTATTTTGCCCCTGGGTGGGCCAAGACCTGGGGGCATTGCCATTTTATAAAGCCCTGGGGGAAGCCACCTCCACCGGGCAAAATTGAATGAATATGTGGGGAGGAGGCCATATGGACCCAGGGGCCACCACCTCCCATGGACAACAAAATAATATTAATAGGGGGAGGGCTGTAGACCCCAGACCCTTCTTCCTTTTTAATAGTGAAAGTGGCCCTGGGGAGGCAGTGCTCCCCAGGTCCTGTGGGAGATGCATGCCCCTGCTAAGTATTTTTTTAATTTACTACCTCTGGTAGGTGGTGGTCCCCCGGGAGGGGGTGTTGAGGTGTTGAGGTGGTTCTCTTCAATTTAGTTAAAGTAGCCTTGGGGAGGTGATGGTCCCCTGGGGCAGTCCACACAGCCCCCACATATTTCTTAAATGTTGCTTCAGGGAAGTGGTAGTCCCCGGGACATGGGGGGGCTCCTTGTGTCCCCCCAAATATTTTTAGTTAGTAGTCCCAGGGATCTGGTGGTCCCTGGGGTCCAGGGCCTCTGCACACCTCCTCATATGTTTATTAAATATAGCCCTAGGGAGGTTGTGGTCCCCAGGCCCCGGGGGCTCCGTTTGGCTCCCCAAATATTTTTAATAGATAGCCCCGAGGAGGTGGTAGTTCCCAGGGCTCAGGGATGTCCATATGCCCCCCTATAATTTTTATTAGGTAGCCCTGTGAAGGTAGTAGTACCTCGGACCCAAAGGGCCCACGTGGCCCCTGAAAAATATTTTTTAGGCATCCCCAGTGAGGTGGTGCATGGCACGGGATTGGGTAGCTATAGGGGGTTGGCCACTGGGCCTGAACACAGGCCAGGCCATTTGCCCAACCCCCGCCATGCACGGCCAAAGGTCATGAGTGGCGGGGCGACTGGTGGTTATAGGGGACTGGTTGCAGGGCCTTGCTGGGGGATGGAGTCCGCGGGGCCAAAATCTGCACAGCCCTACTCTCACTTTAATTTTTTTTATAGGCCCCAGGGATGCGGTGGTCACCGGGAGTCCCAGGAGCAATACTGAACAAGCTCAGGGGATCGCGTATGTGTTTTTTTTAGTTTTTTAAAAATTTCCGCCAATAGAGTGATTATAGGGGGTAGGCTGCCCTGTGGCTGACCCCCTGCCACGCATGGCTGAAGGCCATACACAGCAGTCATTAGGTTAATATAAAGTCATTAAAATTACTTAACGTAAAAAAAATAGAAATTCACTGAAAAAAACAAAGGTTACATGGATCTTATAGTCAGGAAATTGAATGTTTTTAAAAGGAAATTCATGTAAAAGACCAAAGGTTACAGGGACAGATTTCAATCATACAGAACCACATAAATTCAGCAGTTATAGTTATTTCAAGTAACTATATACAGCTAGGCCCCGGGGGGTGGGGTCCCCAGGGCCAATAAATCTGTCAAGGAAGAGGGGCCATGCGGCCTCCCTCCCTTTTTAATAGTAAAAATGGCCCTGGGGAGGTGGTGCTCCCCTAATTATTTTTGACTTATTGTCTCAAGGAGGTGGTGGTCCATGAGGTCTGGGGGGTCTGTGTGCCCCCCCATCAATAAATTTAAAGTAGGCCCAGGGAGGTGGTTATCCCCAGGGCCTGGAAGGTCTACATGGCCCCCGTAGATTTATTAAATGTAGCCCCGGGGTGGTGAGTGTCCGGAGCCCCCTAGGGGTCTCAATGTGGCTCCTCTAATGTTTTTAGTATGTAGCCACGGGGAGGTGGTCATCCCAAGGGCCCAGGGTGGTCTGCACAGCGCCCTGACTATTTTCAATTTGTTGCCCCAGGAGGTAGTGGTCCCTGGGGCCTGATTGGGATCTGCATGGCCCCCCAGTAATATTTCTTTAGTAGCTCCGACAATGTTGTGGTCCCCTGCCATGCATGGACAAAGGCCGTGCGTGGCGTGGGGCTGAGTGGTTATAAGGGGTTGGCCACAGGCCAGGCTCTGCGTCCAACACCCATTATGTACGGGCAGAGGGGTTGGGTGTCGGACCTGGCCGCTGGACAGGCCATATGGCTAACCCCTGCCCTGCGCGGCATGCATGGCGCAGGGTTGGGTGGTTATAGTGGGCTGGCTGCAAAGCCCTGGCCGGTGGATGGATCCCTTATGCCAAAATCTGCTTTGCCCCACTCCCAGTGTTATTTTTTTAATAGGCCCAAGGGAGGTGGTGGTCCCCGGGCCCCAGGGCTATACTGAATAAGCATGGGAGACTGCGCTTGTTTTAAAAAAAAAAATGTTGATCTGGATTTGGTGTTTATAGAGTGTAGGCTGCCCTGCGGCTAACCCCCTGCCGCGCATGGCCAATGACCATATTTGACAGTGGTTGGGATAATGTAATGTAATCAAAATTACTTAATGCATGTCTGCGGGCAGGGAAAGAGATGAAAACTCAATTTTTAGCAAACAGAAGCATTTTGACAGCTCCCGCTTGTGGAAGCAGAGTGCTTGCTTTTTGAGGGTAGGCACCTAGGTGAAAGCAGGAGCCGGCCCTAGTGGGTGGAGGATCCCAGGGCCATAAATGGCTCCAGTAGGGGGGCCACATGAACGCCTGCCTCTGTTCTGCATGGGCCGGCCCCAGTAAGATAGTGGCCTTGGGACCCCCTCCCTTCTTTAAAATTTCAAATGGCCCCGGGGAGGTGGTGGTCACCTGGGCATTTAGGGGTTCTGTGGGCCCCCGAAAATCACATTTTGCCCCTAGAAGGTGGTGTTCCCCGGGGCTTCATTCAGCTCCAGCAGGGGGATCCATGCGGCCCCCTTCTTTGAAAAAAAAAAAACCAAAGAGATGGTGGTCCCTAGTACCCGTAGGTCTGCATGGGCCCCCCCATGAATTTACCTTAAGTTAGTCCCAGAGAGATAGTGGTCCTGGAGGCTTCTGAACCCCCATAGAGGGGGGCCTGTGCACCCCCTACAACTATATATTTGAGACATATATATATATATACATATATATATATGCTCCCAGGACCTGGCTTACCCAGAGGTTACATTAAAAACAAGGCAAGAGACAACGCTTCGTTTTTTTTTTCTTCACAGTGAAATTTGTGAATTTCGCTATGAATTAGAGAGAGAATTAGAGAAAGAGATTGAGAGAGAGAAACAGAGAGCGAGAAAGATTTAGAGGGACTGACTGAAAGGTTTTTTAGGCTTAGATGAACTATATACTTAATGAGATAATGAAATATTTCCGGACAAATTGAAAAATAAAATGTATTTTTTAAGTAAAAAGAGTGAGATCACCTTTTGGTATGTACCTTTAATATTTGAAGTTGAAAAGAAATTAAAGGAGGGAAATGACCACTGACAGATCCCAGTAAGGTAGTGGCCTTGGGACCCCCTCCCTTCTTTAAAATTTCAAATGGCCCCGGGGAGGTGGTGGTCACCTGGGCATTTGGGGGTTCTGTGGGCCCCCTGACAATCACATTTTGCCCCTGGAAGGTGGTGTTCCCGGGACTTCATTCAGCTCCAGCAGGGGGATCCATGCGGCCCCCTTCTTTGAAAAAAAAACCCCCAAATAGATGGTGGTCCCTAGGACCCGTAGGTCTGCATGGGCCCCCCAATGAATTTACCTTAAGTTAGCCCCAGAGAGATAGTGGTCCTGGAGTCTTATGAACCCCCATAGAGGGGGGCCTGTGCACCCCCTACAACTATATATTTGAGACATATATATATATATATGCATATATATATATATATATGCTCCCAGGACCTGGCTTACCCAGAGGTTACATTAAAAACAAGGCAAGAGACAGTGCTTGGTTTTTATTTTCTTCACAGTGAAATATGTGAATTTCGCTATGAATTAGAGAGAGAATTAGAGAAAGAGATTGAGAGAGAGAAACAGAGAGAGAGAAAGAGTTAGAGGGACTGACTGAAAGGTTTTTTAGGCTTAGATGAACTATTTACTTAATGAGATAATGAGATATTTCCGGACAAATTGAAAAATAAAATGTATTTTTTAAGTAAAAAGAGTGAGATCACCTTTTGGTATGTACCTTTAATATTTGAAGTTGAAAATAAATTAAAGGAGGGAAATGACCACTGACAGATCTAGACTGGAACCCTTAACCCTAGGTGTAGGGGTTTGAGACCTTAACCACCAGGCTACAGGTGACTCTTTCCCACATGCGGATAACTTTCTTGCTTTCTCTCTTCCATTTTATAATGGGATGGAAGAGAGAAGAGAGAAAGCGAGAAAGTGACAGGACCCCAGGAGGAGCCTGAATGCCCCCGCAGTCTTAGGCAGCTCCTCACGTAGTGCAGGAGCCAGCATTGCTCCCACAAGCAGGGAGCTGATTTAAATAGCAGCTCGCTTCTTGTGGGAGCAATCTTTTCATCTGTTTCCCTGCACACATATCTGCTTGCAGGGAAACAGATGAAAACTCCACTCCTGCATGCAGTGGTCCCCACAGGCCAAGTGTCCACAACGGACCCCCTTTGTTAATTAATTTCAGCTAAGGAGAAAGTGGCAGTCACTGGGGCTGCAGGGGGCCACATGCCTCCCCAATTAATTATCTAAATTGCCATGGGGCGGTGGTGGTCCCCTGGGTGTAGGGGACCATGAGGCCCCCCATTAATTATATAAATTTCACTGGGGAGGCGGTGGTCCCTGGGGCAGTGGGAGGCCATGCGGGTACCCCGCATTATTGTATGAGCCTTTACCACGGGGAGATTGTGGTCCTCTGGGCCCTCATGCATATTATTCAATCCCCCGGATCGGTGGTGATACTCTGGGCTGTGTGTAGGAGGGGGGGCTGCATATGTTCCCCACATGAATTTTAAAAAATTGGCCCCAGGGAGGTTGTGGTCGCTGGGGCACAGGGGTTGCCAAACTGGCACCCCTGCATAATTAATAACCAATGCCCCGGGATGGTCGTGGTTCCCTGGGCTCCAGGAGGGGCTGTGCACGTCCCCCCCCCACCGTTTTTTTAACATCCTTTGCCCCCAGGGAGGTGGCTGGTCCCAGGACTGCGGGGAACTGCGCGGCCCCCTGTGTATTTTAATCTCAGCCCTGGGGAGGTGGTAGTCCCAGGGGCTACAATAAGCCCTAGGAGGGAGGCTCCGTGTGCCCCATCCTTTTTTTTAGCACCTCAATGCCTCCAGGACCTGGCCCGCCCAGGTGCAAATGAAAGGAAGAGAGCAGGATACTGCGTATCTCTCCCATTGACTGGCACTGGGTTACCTTATTACATTTAATAACTGCTAACGTTAAATTGGGGGCAGATAAAAATTTGCTGTTTACACTCAACTGAATCACAATGTAAATCCTCTTTAATGGTGTAGTCAGAATGTAAAATTAAATTTCTGAAAATGCCAATTTTAGAAAGTTGGAAGTTTCTTGTCCCAACAAACTGTGCATTTCTGCCAGTTTACTAGGTCCCATGAGTGAATGGCTCTGTACAAAGGGGCTTAGGTGTGAACAGTATGAACCATTTGGAAAGGGTAACTAGGGAGAGGCTATACCCAGCCCCACTTGCACTTCAAAGGGCTTTGCATCCTGAACACACAAAGAAACCTGGCATCAGGCCTACCATGCCTTTTGTTACACCCAGACAGTTTGGAGCCTTGACCGGGACAGGGTGAGAACTTTGCAGAACCAGATATGGGGGTAGGGCACGAAGTCACCCACAAAATTCTGGCGCAAGGTATAAATATTGGCTCTCCAGAGCCACCCATCAGAACACTCCAGGACCTGTGGAAGATTTAGAACAAGTGTAGTTATGTTGCCAGAAGCCTGCCATGCTGCTTGAAGGACTGCCTGCTCTCTGTTAAGAAAGACTGGACCTTCCTGTATTCTTCCCAGGCTACCCTGAGTGACTTCAAGTGTCAGTTGGCTAACTTCCTATGTGAGCTACAGGAACACAATAAGCTTCAGAGGCCTCCCGGCAACTGTCCAGCAGACCTGTTGCAATTGGACCTGCCTGAGATCTGCTGCTGACCTCTGATGGAGTGAGTACTGATCCCTAAGAGGTAATTCCCAGGTCCTGGACCTTTGGCTGGCAACAGTAAGAGCTTGTCCAAATAAAAAGGTGAAAAATTTGATGTTTGAGCTCATCGCGACCATGAACGAGCCCTTTCGTGCCTAGACTCTGCTGCCAGCAACAACCACCAGCAAAACACTCAGCTCAAACCTTCGCTTCACACCGACAAAGACTGTCTGTGGCTACCAGCAACACAAGACTTGCACTTTGCACTACAGCAATGACATCCAGCAAATACTGGCAATTCAAAGCTACAGTAACGACCATCCACAATGTTTGACCGGCTGTACACCATGTAACAATGGCCACCCTGACACAGCTCTTCATGCTACAGTGACAACCAGCTGATATATTCAACATACTCTTCAAGGCCTCCTCCACTGTTAGTGGAACACTTCACTCTGGACTTAGAAAGTAGCTTTTCAGTGAGACTAACCTGATCCCTATTTCCAACCTGTGCAGTATCTCAGTTGGCCTGGACTTGTGACTTTCCCAAGGTCTAGCGTGAACAGACCATAAGTGGTGGCATGTGCTTTTAGGTGCTGGTTTCACTAAAACCTTTACATTTTATTATCTCCAGTTTTACTGATTGGATTATTGCTGTTTTGTTATCATCTGAATTATTAAAGTTACCAACATTTTCCTAAATTGGTTTGGGAGTTTTCTTGGTTTGTGTTTTTCACTTAACTGTTGTTTGTTTGCTGCATCAATACTTTCTTTACACAGTGCCTCTAAGTTAAGCCTGGCTGCTTTTGTGCCAAGCTACCAAAGTGTTAACTACGGGTTACTTTTGTGACTTTTGTGGTTCACCCTGATAAGGAATGTGGTTGTCGCCTGAGTGGAGCTGCGCACCCTTCAACCAATAACCCTATTTCTCGCAGTAAATATTAATTGAGTTAACTTAAAGTCACTGTTCTTTTTGTGCTATCAAAATAAGAACATCTTAAAACCAACAAGCTCTCCTGTTGACATGTGACAGCACTTGCACATTATAGAAAGTGGAACCAATTGATATTTCATGGTATTGCCAGGAATCCACATGGAACTGGGCAGTACTGTCCTGGCCTGTCTTTTAGTTAATGAATTCCCAGGAGACTGAAGTCAGGACCCCCATTGAAATTCTCTGCTGAGGGTAATTTGGGAAAAGGGGTTAGTAGATAACAAGGAATGCCTGAAACCTGGAAGAAAAAGGACAGGACAGAAGCTGAAAACTAGAGCAGATTGGAACAGACGTGTGTAAGAATCCTATACATGTCCTGATTAATGTCTACAAAAGGCAAAACTAGAAAGAGAGCACATAAAGTAAACAGGTGCAGTAAACCTCTGGTGGGAAAAAGGCAGGTACAAAGTAGATAAACAATAGACTAACCACTAACTGATAAGTTTTTTGCTCCATGGAAAAAGAGCCATTGGTAAATAAACAAAATCACAATAAGGCAAGGAGCAGCTATGCTCACAGATCCTCGTGAGATATCAAGTAGCTCCTTTGATAGAAGAGCTCTATGTGGGTGTCTGTGAATGACTGGGAGTGGGTGTTTGAAAAGCTTCAACACTCTGTCCATCATTTTATTTTGTGATATTGCCTTGTGCATCCTAAGTGGCTAGGGTATGCCCAGAAGTGGATCCCTTGATTGCTGCACCACTGGATTCAAGCTAGCCTGGTTGATAAAGGGTGAAACCCTGAAACCGGTCCCAGGATGTTTGAATCCTGTCCAGGGAGGACCTGGCTTGGCAGTTCGGGCTGGACTGCTCCCATTGGGAGCAGGGTCAAGACTGATTTGCATATAGCTAAGTCTAAACTGGGGTGACATGGCAAGCAAATTAACGATGGATTAAACCCAGATCTGTGACTGGGGGTGAATGTTTGAAAAGTTTCAAAACTCCGTCCATCATTTTATTTTGTGATATTGCCTGGTTTCTGTGAATGAGGCACCAAATATAAAAAATTATTGGAATACTCATGTAAAAATAACTAAAAAGGAATACAAACACAAACAAGGACAAAAGGAATGGAACAAGAAAAACAGAATTCTGAAACCGGTCCCCCTGTAAAGCAGAAGTGCATTCTAGTTAACATGGAAAAGATAAAGTATGACAGAATACAGAAAGGCAGACAGATCAAACCAAGTAACTAGTAATTTAAGATGGGCACAATAAGCTAGGATATGGACAAAAGCAAGGATTGGTAATATGCAACTAAAGCAAATAAAATTATATCCAGGGCACAGACACTGGAACACAAACAGTAAACACTAATAAAGAATTCAGGTACAGCAGGAAACACTGGAGTACAGGGAAAGGAATCTGCATACAAAGAAGAACAATGCTGGAAGTATGCCGAGCAGATAAGGACTATAATGCATCAACATTTTTGGTATTGAAACCACTACTGGAATGAAATGGGTAGCAGGGAATGTCATATGTAAGGTAGTGTTCCGTGGTAAACTGTGGGGAAAGTAGGACCCCAGAGGATCCGTATAAGCACCACATGGTGGTAGGATGACAGCGTCCCACTTTGTGAGGGATAAATGTATGTGAATTACACACCTCAGAACCTCCACTCACACCTGCATCCAGATTCAGCCCAATGTGGCCCCTTGACATGAAAAACTACTCATATACCCCAACTGCATGTGTCATTATTATATCTGCTTTATGTCTACATAACCATCAGATCCTCTGAACCCCTCGAAGGAGCCACTGCTCCTTCCTTACCTTTCCTTGAGAGCCATCAATTCATATGAAATTTGACACCAATTGGCTATGAATTTTGGCAGATATAGATATATTGATTTCTCTGATATTCAAATCAACCCTTCTTCTTGATAATTCACTTTAGAAACGTATAGCAAAATGTGAGTTTACAGTAATCCAGAAATCTTCCTCTTACTTTTATGTCTCTCCAGTTTACCAGAATTTTTCAAGTTAGGAGTATCAAAAACACTGAGCAAAGTTTCTCTTCTTTTTCTGGTTATAAGTGTGCTTGAGCATTAGGCTCTTTTTTTGAAGGTGGTTGGGTATAGTGACATTCCAACTGTGCTATATGTGAAGGCTAGCTGGGCACTCTAAAACTGAACTACTTTCAGTTTTACAGGAGTCACTCTAACCTGTTGAACCTCTCCATTGTTGTTAACTTGCCAGGGCTATAATGTGACTGCATGAATAGAATTCAAGATCTAACAAAGCAAAAGTTGGGAAAGCACTAAACAGCATAACACTTATCCTGAAAAGTAACAGTTCGGGCACTATAAACCACATTGTGGTTTATGTAAAATGTAGATAGTACTGGACAGCATATAGCCAGAGATGTATGCTTGTATTGTAGGACACATTATGATATATCTACCCTAATTATAGGAAACATCACACAGAGAGAAACTGTTGTTCCTAATAGTGTGAATTGTACGAAGGGGCTTAGGTGGCAGCTGAGAGTCATCAGCACCTCATTAACCTAGTAACAGATCCTAGCACTATATTAGAGAGGTCTAGTGATTTCTACTTGTTGTTTGTTTAGCTTCTGAAAGTGTCTCCAGAAAAATTCTTATGCTACCACAGCATGAGTGATCAAAACATGACATGACTTCAGAACCAAGGTAAATAGCACAAATGAGATTGCAGAAACAGCTCTCAGAGATCAGTAGGCCAGTGGCCGACTAAATAGTTGAAACATTACCGTTCATCTGGCCGCAGGCTAAATAATGGAGATAATGTAATATTTGACTGTGGGCTAGATAAATAGTGCTGAAGGACCTCTTTATTTAGCAGAAATCAAGAAAAAACAGTCTCCAGGTAATGGAGTGTGAAGCATTTGAAAGTAAGTGCATATACAAATGTACAAATGTATGAACAATGGTAAGTCCATGGATTAAGCTAAATTGTTTGTAGTTGAAAAACAGTAAAGATCTATTTCGAATAAAACAATTTGTGTTATTTTAATATTATAGCAACAATTTAGGAATGACACTTTGTTTCAGGAGCTTCAGGATATGACACACATATATTTTGGGCTGCAGTCTGAGAGTGTTTGGCTTGTTGCAAAGTATAATGAGCACAGCTTTTAAATAGGTTACATAAATGCTTTCTTCACTTATGAGAACATTTAGCTTTTTTAATGTTCACGATTTTCCTTTTGATGGTTTTTTAGAACTGTGCTTATTTGGGCTTCTTGTGAATGGCCTTGTGCTAGATTTGGACTTGTTTTAAAGGGATTTTGAGTTTGCTTAGCATTCCAGAGTTGGCAACACAGAAGCGGTTAACAAGCAGCAGCAAACAGGAAATGCAGAGAGATAGGTGGTATCTGGGCCACAGAGGGAGGGACACTTACAGTACATTTGGATTTTAAGGACACAGTGCTATTGGACACTTGTAGGACGTACATTAAGTGAATCCCAGCAATGTGGCTTTTGTGGCTCAGGGGAAGTGGAAGCAAGAGACAGGTAAACAATGCATTTGGGTAATTCACAAAGCAGTGCCTTTTCACTCAACTGCCTGCTTAGTAGCTACACTTTTTTCATACTCTTCATCAGGCGGAGTGGGTTTCAGGTATAGATGCTTGTTGGTGGGACATCGTAAGTGGCCCTTCAGCCACACTGACATGTTAGACACCATCCAATGTACCTTGGGCCGGGTGTTTAGTTTTTAACATATTAAGTAGTGTTTTAATTGGGCAAGGTCCTGTGCTTTCATTTTTTCCTTGACAGGGCTTTCTCAGCAAAAGAAATTGGGAAACCTAAAAAAAAATCCGAGTGACAGGCTTAGAGGCTATACCTCACTAAAGTCATTATGGAGAAGGACTGAAGGAGGAAGGATCAATAGGAGGAAAATGATAACCAGTGGGAGGGGAAGTAACACAGTGTAGAGTACCAGGAGGGCTAGGACGTCCAGAGCCACGAGGAACAGGACAAGAAAAGCCAGGTCCAGGTTGACTAAATCCACGAGGACCAGGGTGCCTATTCCAAAAGGGACCAGGAACAAATAGATGCTGATGAGCACAACAAGGAAAAACAGGATTAGGGGTACTGGGACCAGGTCGAGAAGGATGGCAAGGAGGATGCAAAACAAGGGAATCAGTACCAATTTGATGAGGCCAAAAAGAACAGAAGGAACAGAGTTAGAATGAATAGAATACACTGGACCATAATGATGAGGAGGGCTGGGGGGCAAGCCCACTGGCCAGAACCGGATTGACAGGGATGACCAGGGCAAGGAGCAGCAGACCCAAATGGACAGACCAAGCAGGGCCAGTTGGAGTCCAATGTAAAGAAAGATCAGAGGTAGGAGGTCCGAGAGTACAGAGGTCTGATCAAGGAGGACCATGGTGCAATAAGCAAATGGACAAGGACTGGGAAGACCACAACTGAAAAAGACCAGGGCTCGCAAGAGCAGTAAACCTTAGATCAGCAGGTGCAGGAGGAATATCAAACCCCAGGAAGTCCAGGCTTGGTGGGACCAGAATCAAAAGGTCCACAAGGTTCAGATTCAGGGGGACCCTATCGCAGGGTGACAAGGACTACATGAACCAGGTAACCCATTACAGGGGAACTGGGAGGACCAGTGCTACAGGGATGAGGAAGACAAGACCCAGGAGCGCCTTTTTTTGTTAAATCTTTTTTTATTGATTTTATCCATTTAACATAGCGCCAGCTTATACCGTAAAAATTTGGTAGGCATTGATATTTGGCAGACGAAGGAAGCAATTTTACGATTTATACATTCAAACTCCATGAGGAAGAAAAACAATATAATGCATGAGGTGATTACGTAAGGTCCGTGAGTTACTTTCAACCGATCTAGGGTCAGCCCAGTTCTGGCATAAACGTGTTCCTTCATATGGGAAATTATTGATGTATTTGTAGGTGCAACAACAGTAAAAAAAAAGAAGTACATAATATAAAAGGAACTTGTAACAAAACTTTAGCTTGTGCCCAACTCCACCCGCTCCCAGTGACAAGACCAGAACATATGAAGGAAGTCTGCCCCTATTAAACTGCAACGAGGGCAAGCCAAATCCACACTGTTAAAATATCTGTTACTGCGGGTTGGTGCGAGGTAAGCTCTGTGTAATATGTAATATTGAATAAGGCGGAATCTGGCATTACAGGGGACATTAGTATGACCGGATGGTACCACCACCCAAGCGGCATCAGTGAGAGGTCTTGTTAGATCTCCCTCCCAAGTGGCTAGTAAAGTGGCATGTGCATTCGTTGTAAGGGCTCTAAGCACATCAGTGAACCATTGAATCAGGTGTCTACCTTGCCCCATAACTTGCAAGTATTGCACCAGTAGGTGTGTGGGAGGCTCGGAGGCCATATCTCCCCATCTGCGCGATAGTGCCCGGAGTATCAAATTGTACAAAAGAAACTGCCCTGGTGGCAGCACCGTCTCCGTTGAAAGCTCAACGAACTGAAACAGAACACCTCCGCTGTAGAGATCACCCAGAGTGTGCAGATCAGCTGCATGCCAAGGACCCAGTTCAGCGGCAGTTGTGCGATGTGCACCACGCTGTACACCCAGTAAGGCCAGGACTGGAGCTTAGGGAATAGTGTCACTTGTGAGACGCAGGGACCTACGGTAACAGCGATGAGCCACCCTAAGCAGAAGCTCCGCGGGGTCGCAGCTTAGTAAGAGGGTGAAAGAGATGCAGTAGTCGAGTTAGTGTCCAGGTTGGGGAATTAGTTGAGGTATCAGTT
Organism: Pleurodeles waltl; assembly: GCF_031143425.1. Classification (NCBI taxonomy): domain Eukaryota; kingdom Metazoa; phylum Chordata; class Amphibia; order Caudata; family Salamandridae; genus Pleurodeles; species Pleurodeles waltl. The sequence continues at coordinate 877,386,239 of NC_090447.1, forward strand.
AGTTGGAGACCCATCAGCCAACGCGCTACCTATTGAAGTTGGGAGGCAAGATAATAATGCTCCTTGTTTGGAACCGAGAGGCCATCCTGGGACAGTGGTAGATAGAGCGTTTTCAACGCCACCCTACAGCGACCCTGATTCCAAATGAATTCCCGTATTCTAGGCTCCAATTTACAGAGAAGCCAACTGGAACATAATGAGGCAAATTAGAGAAGTAGTATGGGAGGCGAGGGAGGACCATAATTTTCAAGAGGGCGATCGTACCGGCCACCGAGAATGGCAAGGTCTGCCAGAAGGTCATCTGTGACCGGATGGAGGACACTGCTTTGCAGAGATTACCATCGTGGAGGTCCCTTTCTGTATGAAATACCTGTATGCCCAGGTAACAGAACGTCCTGGATTACCAGGGCCGTGTGTTCCAGAAATTCGTAGTCTCGGGTCTGGCTGTCCCGGGTCAAAAGGGAAAAGGCATGATTTCACACAATTAACTCGCAGGCCGGAGAGTGCAGCAAAACGATTAAGGGTGGCTGCAATATCAGAAGGAACATTGCCAATATCTCAGAGATACAAAAGGAGATAATCTGTATATAGAGAGATTATATTCAGCCCGTCACCCAGTGGGATACCCCAAGTTTGCCAGGTCCTGTGGAACTCCACAGCCAGGGGCTCCATTGCTAAAGTAAACAGCAGTGGAGAGAGGGGGCAGCCCTGTCTAGTGCCTCTTCCCACCTCAATTGGGTCAGATATAAGTGTACCAACCTTAAACCTAGAATGAGGCCGAGTATAAAACAGCTGGATCATGCATAGGAAGTGTGGGCCGGACCCAAATCGGCGCAGCGATTCGAACAAGTAAGACCATTCTAAGGAATCAAAGGCCTTCTTCAGGTCGAGCACCAGGCATCCCGTGCGAGGATAGTTCTGCATTGAATACTGCATGACTCTGAATAGGCGTCGGATCTTGTGCGAGGTGTCCCATGCCGGCACAAAGCCATTTTGGTCTAAGTGTACCAATTGTGGGACCACAGGTGCCAATCGGACCACCAGGATCTTGGCTAGAATTTTGTAATCAGTATTGAGCATCTCTAGCGGCCTGTAGTAGCCCATTTCAGATGGGTCCTTGCCCGGCTTAGGGAGCAACACCAGCAGCGCCTCGTGCTTCGAAGCTGGCAAGACCTCCTCCTGCAGTGACTGCTCATACAGAGAGAGAAGACAGGCATTACAGAGAAGGACTTGTAAAAGTCGGACGGAAGACCATCCAGGCCAGGTGTTTTGCCTGCTGATAGAGCTAATATACCCCCGCACACCTCATCCAACATCAGGGGCGCCTCCCGTTCTGCACATTGGTCATCCAACAGTCATAGTAAGGTAAGTGCGGAAAAAAAGTCAGTCCCCTTCTCTAGGTCCGTTGACACTGCAGAACAGTAAATCGACTGGTAGTGCCCAGTAAATTCAGAGTGGATCTCCCGAGGAATGTGGAGCATGTTTCCAGCTGCCAAACAAATTGCCAAAATAGGGATTCGATCTTGGTCCTGGTGAATAAGCTAGGCCAACAACTTGCTCGAGCGATCTGCCAGAGCAAGTGTGCGAGCTGAGTAAACTGCGTAATTTAAATAGCGCAATTTCTCTAAAAAGGAGATGTGCTCTGCTCTGGCCTTTGCAAGTTATTGAGAGTCCAGTGCAGTATGGGATTGTCTACATTCGTACCCCATCAGGGACCTCTCCACTCTGGTCAAGTCGCTCTCAAGAGATCTCCGCAAATTCCATTGTGTGCCCATACAATGACCTCTGATAAAGACTTTAAATGCCTCCCATTCAACTAGTTCACAGGACGCCGTGCCCATATTATGATCAAAGTATTCAGGGATTGCCTTGGCTAACGAGGCCCTAAAAGGGGCATCCTCCAGAAGTTCCGGACTGAGTCGCCATGAAGGGACGGCGGACTGGGGAGTATCCCACCCAATTGCAGAAGCTGGGGAATGTGATCCGAGTGAGTGCAGCCCAGGTAATCAGAACATTGTATTGCAGAATATAAGTTAGTAGTGCACACCATCCTGTCAAGGCGGACATGTAAGTGGTGTGGAACATAGTAGAACAAGTATACCCTAGTGGTGGGATGACGTTGATGCCACACATCCACCATCTGCCAGTGCTGGAGCCAGTTGTGCAGAGCCAGTGCAGCTGCTACTGTTGGACAGTGGGCAGTGGTGGGAAGGAGTGGTCTAATGACGGGTCCAGGACACTATTAAAGCGGCCCCAATAACCAGGGGAGGTCATCCAGCGAGACTGGAGATTGGAGAGTGTGTGTAAGAAAGAAGTTTGATCTGTATTTGGTGCATATATAGATCCCAACATCACGGCTCGGCCAGCAAGGCGCCAGAGCATCAGCACGTAACGCCCCTGCTCACCAACAATACGATCATCAGCTACAATTGGGGAGCCCGGCCTAATCCAAATAAGTGCCCCCCAGGCATAAGAGGAGAAACCTGTCGCATAAAGCTGCCCACGCCAGCGCCGCTGCAGTCTAGCCACTTCAGGTTGCACAAGATGAGTCTCCTGCAGGAACGCTATGTGTATTGAATGCCTTTTAAGATACGAGTATATGGAATAACTGCAAGCTGGCGTGTGTATGCCTCGCACATTCCATGTAAGGAGTTTGAAGGGATTCATGGTGGATCCATGAGTGTACAGAGGACTGATGGCCCAACTCCAGGGATAGGGATAGGGAGCAGGCAAGGCGTACATAGGCTCCATCCAGAACATAACCAAAACAGCTGAGGACCAACAACAGGCCCAATAGTAACATAAGTGAATACCATTACAGCAGAGGGACAACAGCTATCTGCCAAAACTAAGTAGTACGCTGATGCAGCGCAAACAGTTCTAGGAAAATACAAAGACCCCTCTAGAGGGGATGTGGGGTAGGCAAGGTGTTAGAGATGTAGTAATAGCCTGGGCAGAACACCTAATCCAGCATGATAGCGGGGAGGCAATCATGGTAGAGCGCAGCGTGTAAGGCAGAGGACACATGGAGGCGCGACGCCCGGTGGCCCACAGGCTGGTGGTCATAATCAACAAGGTCAACAGAACAGAGCACACAAATAGTCCCATGCAAAGACAAAAGTATGCAGCATTTCAGCAACAGTTATTTGGCTAGCGCCACTGACAGTGAACTTTGACACAAGCCGTTATACAGTAAAATGCGTAATTATTGGGTATAGTCAGATTAGTTCATCAGCTGTCTGAGGAGTCACTGCTGGGTGGTGGGATGACCCAGGTTCAGAGGATGTCTCGAGGGAGGAGCTCTCATCTCCGATAGAGTTTGTGGGGTCCACCTTACCATCCAAAGCCACTGATAGGACACTAATGGCTGCCACGGTTTGCAATGCACATCGGTGTTCCTGCATAATTAGTTTCAGGTCGGGAGAGTGTCGCACCTCTCCTGAGGCAGCTGCGCATCTTTTGCGGTTCCGACGTTGACAGGGCTGTAGGTCCCGGGTCGCCATATCGGTTATGTCAGGGTGTCGCCAATTGACCAAGTCTGAAGATTCCAGCCAGTCCCATGTCTCACCCGGCGTGTTGAAGAAGTGTGTTTATCATCTGCCACTACACGCAATCTGGCCGGGAACAGAAGGGAATATGACAGATTAAGGGAGCGGAGTTTGCGCTTGACTGACAGGAAGGATGCACGCTCTCTTTGTACGGCAATGGTGTAATCCGGGAATATCATAACCGGGGCATTGTGCACATGGATTGCAGGTAGTGTTCTCACTGCTCGTAGTATAATGTCTCTGTCTGCATAGTGTAAAAGCCGGAGAAGGAATGGATGTGGTTCAACACCCAGCGGTCAGGCTCTAATAGGGACTCTGTGGGCTCGGGCTCGTTCAAATGAGAAAAAGGGCGTCAACGAGACCTCCGGCATCAGCCCCCGGGCCAGGTCTCAGCAAAAGCAACCGCATTCGGGTTTTCCGCTCCTTCTGGTAGGCCTACTAATCCGAGGTTGTTCCATCTAGTACGACCCTCTGCATCTTCTGCTCAGTGCTCCAGCATCCCTATGCGGTCCAACACATCTTGAAGTGAAACCTCCAGTAAGTCCGTCTTAGGCATTAGGTCCTGGAGCTGATCCTCTAGTATGCGGGTTCTATCCGCTAGTTTGTGATGGTCTACATGTAGGAGGGTGAGATCACTGGCCACGTTGTCAATTTTGCCCTCCGAGGAGGTTCACGCTTGCTCCAGAGAGGTGCCTATGTGTTCCACAGCTTCCAGCACCGCATCCAATTTAGTGCCATCCAGGGACAGAGTCTCCTATCGCAGCGTCTGCGGTCTGGCTCCAGTTCCAGAGCGGAGGCAACCCGCTCCTGCCATGGTGTTGGCCAGGAGGGGGCTCTGTCGTAAGGCATTGGTCACTGGCGTGGGAGCCCGTGTATTACCGTCCATGCAGGAGGCCCGCTTACATACACAATATTACAGACCAGGCACAGCAGCACGACCAGCCTCTCTCCCTGCTGTGCCCAGTTGCACAGGAGTCACACCAGTTCACCACCACTATAGATCAGCTTCAATAATGACTGGCAGTTCCAGCCAGTTAGTGTAAAATACGCAGTGTGTGGGAGTCGGTCAGACAGGGCATCGCTCATGTACTCCAGTCCACAGCTCTGGGTCCCACAGCAGGTACTGACCCGGCCTCTTCCCTCCTCTGTCACCGGGGGTGGAAAGATGGGCTTCTTCAGGCCCGCACTGTCAAAAGGGCCCAAGGGGCTCCTCACCTATCGCCGTCCGTTTCACTGCGGCAGCATGGACTGGCCCTCAGTGCTCGTGGCGGCAGATTCCAACAGGCCCCGCACGATCAGCTGCCACCGGGACCAGCAAACTCCGGCTGAATTTGTGCTACCAAATGGGACCACCGCTTACCTCCAGCTCTGCCCGGCGGTCCTGGTTCCACTGCATTTAGCCCAACCCAGTGGGCAGTGTCACATCGGGTGCCTCACGCGACTCCTCCAGTCTGCCGCTCTCTCCAAGCCCAAGGGAAGCACAGGACTAGGCTCCACAGGTCCGGCCGTACGGCGTCCTCAGAGCAGGCCGTACCCCACATTTCCTCGTGCAGGCCGGTCGCTCCACCAACAGCCCAGATAGGCCCACAGCACTCACGAACGGTTCCCCCTGCTCCAGGGTGATTCCGCACTTGGATGAGCGCTGCTGGAAGCTTCGATCCGCTCCACAGATCCAATTAATTGCAGATAAATAGGGTGCTGACGTGGAGCGCTTTCAGCTTGCCCCCACCATCTTAGCCGGCAAGCCACGCCCCCCAGACCCAGGAGCACCTTTACTAGAAAGAGCATGATAGAAGGGACCAGGATCATATGGACAAAAACAAGGTGGAAAATCCAAACCGGGAGAAAAGGCGGATTAGTAGGATTAGGAAGGGACCAGAGTTCTAGGGGAATAGGAGGGCTAGGGAAAGGCCAGTTTTGACAGCACCAGAAGACCCAATACAGAAGGACCAGACAGAGGAGTACCAGAACTAAGACCAGAACTACATGGATCAGGCAAACCAAGAGCAGATGGATTAGACACAGGTAAACTAGGGGACTAGATAAACCAAGCAAGCAGGATCAGGAGGACTGATGAACAAGAATTTGGGTGAGGGAGGGGCGTGGCCGACCATCGAGAAAGGTGGCCACTTGCTAAGGTGCCTTCGGCACCCACTTGCCTAAATCCCCTAATATCCATCTACTAATCAGCTCCCTGTTCCTTTCCCGCAGCAGGAAGGAATGGGGAACCTATTGAGGTGACACGAACAATGAAGAGGCTGCCTGGGATGACTGACCATGCTGGGGCCTACTGCGTGGCTGCATCCTCCATTCCCTGGTGGCCAAAATAGGTGGCACCAGAAGGAGGCAAAGGTGTTGGAGGTGCTGTACCCCAGCCCTAAGTTGTCTGGAAAGTGTCTGCGGCTCATCCACAACATGGCGGGGGTGAGGCTCCTGAGCTTGGGCCGAGCAGAGGAAGGGAGGACAATGGGGAAGCCACCCACTTTGCACTCAGATCTACAGAGGGAGCTAGGAGGAGAGCCTAGGCCCTCATGCCAAGTAAAAGTGAGTTTCACCATGCAAATACACCCCCAGTCATTAAGGAAGAAGGGATGTGATCCCCCCAGCACTGACACTACTGTCCTAGGGAGTGACAACAGAGCCCCTGGTGGGAACATGTTGAGGAGGCAAATGAGGTGGAGGGGTACATAGAGAGTCACCTGATTCTAGATCAGGCATGCTATGATTGGTGAATGGAGGCACAAAATATCTTTGCCCGCATATTTAATCACTGAGACCAAGAGTTTTACTGCAAGCCTCCTGACACAATCCATCAATTCGCATGAGAACGCCACTATCAGCATCTTTTCAGACTCCACACTCTGTGTACAGAAGATGTGGCACAGTTTTGGTGAGCTCAAGAGGGTCTTGAGACAGTGAGACCTCAAATAATCCATTATGTTTCTGCAAAACTGATGATATCTGTGGAGATAAAGACATGGCACTTTGGGATCCCGAACAAGGCCTGGAACTGGTTTGAGGGCTGGAGGCCAGTAGGTGGGATGTAGGGCACAGCGACAGCATACTACTCCACCACCTACAGAAAAATGAGAGACTTGAGAACTTCAGAGGGAGTCTAGGGAGAGCAGGCAACGGTTGTTGACACTGGAGAAAGCAGAGGACACCCTGCCTGATGGGGCCCTGGGGAACTTGACGGAAACTTCCAGTGGGTGCCATAGAGGGACAGCCTCATTGAGAGGTCCAGGTGGAGGGAGGTGCCATGGTTGCCATCTGAAAGATAGAAATTGGCCATGCCCTGGAGTGGGGTGGCAATTCCTCCCCTCGCCCCCAGGCTTAACTGCACTGAATAGGCAACAGTGAACAATAAGCAGGAGATGGGGGGAACGCATGGATTAACCTTTTGTGTTGGCCAAGCAACCCTGTTGGTGTGCACTAATTTGGGATGACATGCGCTCTGCAATGTTGGGGAGGTGGACAGTTTTAAACCTGCGATGCAGTGATGCAGGGGAGGAGCTTGTTGGGGGAGTTACCTACTTTAGATGCCTTTTTTTGGTTGTGTAAACTCATTGTAAGACTATGCAAAGAGAGAATGCTATCTGACCCCACACTGTCTGGCCAGCCGGTCTCTACCTCGAAACATACAATTGGTCCGGCACAAGGCTGTAGAAGATAACGCTCATCCATAGCTAGTGTGAGCTTGTTGGAAACTGCTCTCATGAAATGTTAAGGGGCTGACAGAGGAATCAGGATAAACAGGACCAGAAACAGTCCTAGGAGGACCAGTGGAACCAGAACCAAGTGGGGCAGGACCTGACGATCTACGTAGAGCAGGAGTTCCAGAAACTATGGCATCAGGACCAGACTGGCTAGGATAAAGAGGACCAGGACAACCAGAATCAAGAGGACCAATCGGACTACAGCAGCACCAAAATGACCAAATACATCCCATAGGGACTAATATTTACCAGTGGACGTAGTACAGGTGGACCATGAGGACAGGGACCAAGGCAAGGAGAATTAGGATGACCCAAACCAGGAGGACTGAAAGTGCCAGACCTAGGAGAACTAGGACAACAGGGCTAGTTAGAGAAGGACCCTCCATACCAGCAAGGTGGGGAGAAACAGCAGTACCAGGATCAAGAGGCCCGGGGAGGGCTAAGACATGGAAGGACCAGGAGGAGGACTAAGAGAACTAGAGTCCAGGAGGACTAGAACCATAAGTGCCAAATTCAGGAAACCTGCACCATGGTGATGAAAACTAGTCATGTGAGTACCTAGGAAGAGGACCAGGAGGACCAAAACAGGAGGACTTGGAACAGGACCAAATAGAGAACCAACACCCGCCTGAAGATATAGAAGGATCTGGAGAAGATAGTATAAGACTGGGAGCAGGGGAGACCTATGTGGTTCTAGGCCACATCTTTTAGAATATCCTTTTTGTAAATGGTTCTCAGTAATGCTACTTATGTTGTCAACCCCTAGAAACCTCTGGTTTTTGTGGCCCACTAATTGCACTGGTAAGCATTTGCTGGAAAATTAGAGCATGCAAACTAAATAAAAAGCCTTGTATGTCATACTCTTAATAGCAGTTGCTGTCTGATGCTGGCACAGAGGGTAGAGAGACGGAAACTTGGCAGAGGCGTGTAAAGTTGGAGGGTGAAGTGGAGTGTGATCTTTGAAGGACGGTAGAAAGGGCTTGAGAAACTCAGTGGGCTTAAGTCAGCAAAAATAGTTAATGGGTGATAAAGAGAGTTAAAGGGGTGTGGCAGTCAGAAAAGGGGAGGATCATACGAAGGCTCTGATGAGCAGAAAAGAGGATGTGGGGGCTCTAGATAGATAATCTCAGATGGCCCATGAAGAGATTCTGAGTATCAAAGGGCTCTCACTGCCAGCAATGATAGTTTCAGCACCGGACAAGTGATCTATCAAACTCTGAGGAGGTAGACATAGGTTGATAGGGTGTAGGAGATACCTATGTGGAAGAAATGTTTGAAAGGCCAGCAAAGATGCACTGAGTTTCAAGACCAGTAGAACAGTCAGTGTGACTCACGGACCTTTGTGCTGAGATTCTATGTGGATGTATGTGTGCTGGATATGTAGCAAGTGTGTAGTAGAAAGACTCTATATGTCATGAAGGTTTAAGTGCTGAGACCAGAAGGATGCATTTTAGATGGTCCATGCTTTAGCACGGCACGTGATGGAGAGTATATACAGCTTCCCTCGGCAGGGACGTCCTCTCTGGGGCTGGAGACTAAGGGCCCTATTACGACCTTGACAAAGGGGTTTTCTTCCATCACAAATGTGGCAGATATTCCGTCCGCCTTATTACGATCCCATTATATGCAATGGAGATCGTAATATGGTGGACGGGATACCAGTCACATTTGTGATGGAGGAAACCCCTCTGTCAATGTCGTAATAAGGCCCTCCGACTTCTAAAGTGAAGGACTATGGTGAAAAGTCTATCTATAGAAATTCTGTGAGGTCCTTCTTAGAATAAGGCAGCTAATTAGTTCTTCATGAGTGGCAACATAGGGTAGATGGTAGAAGTGAGGGGTAGGTATAAGCATGGCATGTGCTTTTGCTTGTGCCTGATGACTACCCAGGTAGGTTGATTACAGCCAGGTGCTCGCATGTCATGTTTCATGGTATCCTTGTTTTGGATACTCCTGCTTGGGTCTAGCACTATTGCTACTGCCATGACAGCTAACAATTAGCACAAAGGCTGTGTCTGAGCTACAGTCAGAAAATGAAATTTGAAAGAGAATCACTCCAAATCAGTTCTGAAGCCTCAACAGTGGATCCACATCCCCTGCCTGGAAAATGAGTATAAGAGTGGAACTGTGAAAAGACTCGTTCATAGGTACCAAAAACAGAGACAACAAAAAGTCTCAACTTATTCAGTGTCTTATTTCCTACAATATTTGTAATAAAGTTAATAAATAATATATATCTCTCAGTTTCTTTTGTTCTGTGTCTTTGATGCCTATATGCCTTCCCTGATTTATGGGGAATCTTCATTCATATTCCAATGAAACTGAGTTAAATTAATGGATCAAGGACTTTACACTGTCGGCTATTTAAGGTCAAACATGGCTGTAGTTGACAGGAAAAAAGAAAATTATGTCCACACGCAGGGAGAAAACTCCAAGCGTATGGGGCGGGTTTGATTTTTTGTTTTTCAAAAACAAATTCCTGAATTGGGAGCTTGTTTTTGAAGAACAAAAAATGTTTTAAAAAGGTTTCCTGGTAGCCGTCCTGTCTGAAGGTACTGTCCGCCAAGCTTTTCTTGCACAGACGAAAACCACCATGACAGTAGTCTCCATCAATGTAGAGAGTTGTTTGCAGGACCAGGGGAAAACTATAAATTTGTCAGGCGGAGGTCCATCGGGATGTATGAGGTATTGTCCTCCGTCATGTCATCTGAGTTAACTTCATCCCCCAAACTCTAAATCACCCCAATAGTTTTTCTTCCTTCTGTCACAAGATTGGAATGAAGCCTCTCAATTATACTGTGTTCATGATATTGTAATTGTTTCTGTTTTGATACGATCACCCTAAATATCAAATGGCACCATGTCACTGGGATACAGCTCCCCAGTTCGCTCTCTTGCCTTATGCTAATACTTGTTTTCAGGAGTTTTAGTATGATTTAATAAAATTGAACCAGAATTCATTGTTCCAGAAAGCTCTGAAATGCTTCAGAAACATTTTCTTCTTATAACGTGGGGTCTTTTGGTAAAACTACATTAGGCCCTGGTACATTCCCATGGCTTTGTGAGTAAGAGCTAGTACATAGCAGTGGAAGAGTAAACATATCTACCAAGTCTAGCAAAGGTTCTAATATTTGTAATTAGCCACATTTGCAAGCAAACGTAAAGGAAAAGGAGCATTTGTTGAGAACAAAACAGCTTCATAAAAGGCCTCCTAAGTCGCTGTGTCTTGTCCCATAGTGTAATGTTATGTCATTCTGTGCAACATCTGTCAAAATAACTTGGAAACATTCCGAATTTAAGACAGTGAGATCTATGAGTTAGTGCTTCCCTCTAAGCCAGTTTTAGCACTAAGGTCTTTGTCACAAAATCACAGGGTTTATGACCACAAAAGTGCTTATCGTTATGTAGAAAAGCCTTTTTACAGGCTGTAAAATTATTTTGACATGCTAAAATACTTCTGTGACTATTTCTGAATTGCAAATAGGAGGGTGTCATGAAACGGGAGTCCACCCCCCCCAACCTCCATTTCAGAAAGGAATTTATTGATGGTTTAAGACCTTAATTGTGGTTGCAAACTATGATGAGTTACTGACCCTTGAGCTGAGGTGGTAACTAATTGGCAAAGGGGAAGGGGTTTCCTTAGGACCCTTTTCCCTTTGGTGATCATGTTGGCAGCCTTGGGGAAGGGGCGAGAAGGCAGTAGTCAAAAGGGCTGCTTTAAAAATAAATAAAAGTTTTTTGTTTTGGAATGCTGTCAAAGGGATAGTAGTGTACTGTCCCTTGAGGCCACCAACCCTGAGATTACAGCCAGTTACAAAGATTCGAAAACTGCCATCTGCCTCATTAACATTAACTAGGCAGAACGTTCTGTGACAACCTTTGATTCAGTATTTTGTGATCCTATCTAACAGTAGATAGGTGAGTCAGCAAAACAATTTTCCTCTTGTAAAAAGTCTGTGCGCAATTTGCAACCACTTTTTGAGAATGAAATAATAAAACATTAGGACCATAACTTGCATAAGATAGATGTCAATTGTATGCATTCCTTGTTTGCAGTTCTATCTGGTGGTAAGTGCCTGTTTAAACCTGCATAAGGAATAATAACACAAAATTTAAGCTGTTTAGACAGCAGCTGGCAAAATAGTGATGTTTGTCTATTGTGTGCATGAAAACTGGCCAAGTTGTGCATGGTGTCTGCTGTTTAGCAAGCCACCAGGTAAATAATAACGTTTGTTCTCTGCTCACTTGGCAACCAGCCAAATGGTATACAACATCTGCTATTTGGCCAGCAGCTGATTTAATAGTGGCATTTCTGTGCAATTTACAAGTCCACTGGCTAAACAGCACATAGGGGCATATTTATACTCTGTTTGAGCCGAATGTGCGTCAAAAATTTTGACGCACAATCGGCGCAAACCCTGCCCCATATTTATACTTTGACGTCCGACCCCGCGGGCGTCAAAATTCCACCATGTGCGTCATTTTTTGGAAGGGGGAACCAGCCTTGCGTTAATTATATGCAAGGTAGGCGTTCCCTTCCAAAAAATGACTTTAAGGCCTGTGCCCCATATTTATACTCTGACGTCATTTTGACGCACAGGAGGGGGTGGGCCTTAAAAAACGACGCACAGCCTGATGGGCGCCGTTTTTTAACGCCTGGGTCAGGGCAGGCATTAAGGGACCTGTGGGCTCGGAAGGAGCCCAGAGGTGCCCTCCCCAGCCCCCAGGGACACCCCCTACCCCCCTTGTCCACCCCAGGAGGGCACCCAAGGATGGAGGGACCCATCCCAGGGAAGTAAAGGTAAGTTCGGGTAAGTATTTTTTTCAGATTTTTTTTGTGGCATAGGGGGGCCTGATTTGGGCCCCCCTACCTGCCACTATGCCCAATGACCATGCCCAGGGGACATAAGTCCCCTGGGCATGGCCATTGGGCAAGGGGGCATGACTCCTGTCTTTGTTAAGACAGGAGTCATGTCAATGGAGGTTGGGCGTAAAAAAAAATGGCGCATATCCGGTGTGAGGCCTGAATTTTGCCTCAGACCTGACTTGCCCCATATTTTGACGCACAACCCCCATTTTCCCATACGCCGGCGCTGCCTGGTGTGAGTCATTTTTTTTTACGCCCACCAGTCCGCAGTGCCGGCTAACATCATTCCATAAATAAGGCGCCCGCATGGCGCGTTGGAATGGCGTTAGCCGGCGGTAAAAGTTTTGACGCACAACTACGTTGGCGCAGTTGTGCGTCAAAAAGTATAAATATGGGCCATAATGTTTTGCTATTTTACCAGCAACCAGGTAAATAGTGAAATGTATTTGCTATTTTCAAAGTCACTTGCCACATAGTACATTCTTTCTGCTATATAACCAGCAGCCAGGTAAATAATGAAGTTTATTTGATATTTGCATGGCTACTAGCCAGATTGTACACAATGACTTCTGTTTTGCTATCAGCAGGTTGTTGAGTGAAGTTTTGTTTATTGTTTTCTCCACAGCTGTCCAAACAGTACATAATGTCCGTTAGTTAGCCACAGACCAGGTAAATAGTAAAGTAAAGTGTTTTTGTGTGATTTGTATGTATGGCAACCAAGTAGTACATAACCTCTGCTATTTAGCCGTAGGCCGGGATAGTAGGAAAGTTTGGATGCTCCTGGCCACAAAAACATCCTGCATCTTACCACCAAAACGACCTCTTTACTACTCTGTGAGAGTTGCGTGGGGCCACCTTGTCAAGGAAATCAAAACACTGCCACCCAGGTCAATCACTGCAGGCCTGGCGCCAAAACTGAAGGCACCGGATCCATATGAGAAGTTATTTGCACAGCTGTTCCCAAACAGTATAGAATCTCTACTATTTAGCCAGCGACCAGGTAATTAGTGAAGTTTCTTTGATATTTTCAAGACAACTGGGCAAATACTACAATGGAAATATTAGAATGTGCCACCCCTCACACAGCTGCAAAGCAAGATGAATGCAGTGTACTGCGACAGCAACTTAATAACTAAAATTAGGTAACCTCAAATAGCCACTATGTATCAAAGTGAATGTGGTGCACTGCCGCAAAATCAAAACGCAGCGCCGAAGCTGCTGCATTAAAAAATAAACACGGTGTACTGAAACTGTGAAGTAAACACAAAACTGCAATGACCTAAGCACCATATCTAAACTAAAAGTGGTGCATTGCAATTGCGAAGTAAAAATGAAAAGTGGTGCCCCAAGCAGCCACGATAAACAAACTAGATGTGCTGCACTGTAACTTTTAAATAAAACACAAAAAGCACCACCCCTAGCAGCTGCGATAGCAAAGTAAAAGCTGTGCACTGCAACCACGAAGTAAAAAATAAACACTGCACTGAAAGCAGCTGCAATAATCAAGTGAAAGCGATATACTGCAACCACAAAGTAATTTTCACCCCATGCAGCTGCAATAATCAAGTAAATGCGGTACACTGCAAACACGAAGTAAAAACAAAACGTGGCGCCCCAAGAAGCTGTGATATGTCCAAACAAGCGAGATCGCGCTGCGAACAAAGGATAACAAGCGAGATCACGCAGCGAACAAAAGATAATAAAAAGTAGTCCACAAACCTGACGGAAAACAGCGAGCCTCGCATGTTTTCAGTATTTGGTAGCTGCGCTCGAGGAGGGCTAATCACCAGAAAAGGAATAATGTAGGCGTGCTTTCTTCTATTGAAAGCAAGCCTATTTTGACAGGCAAGCCCACGAACCAATGAAAAACACGGACGTGGACGGGGCTCTGATTCCTTTTCTTATTTCCTAAAGCGTCTTGCTAGCGATACGCATGCGCGAGCGCATGCAACGCAGGCTCGACCCTAAAAAGGACTCCAGAACCACCCTGATCAGCAAGCCCAGTCTACTCTGCACCTGATAATCACGGCTTGTGTCCAGGTGGGCCACCGGTCTAGAGCAGGTCCCCAGACGCTTTTGACCAAGTGTCCACCCTGGGTTGACTAACACAACAACTTCTGTGGACTAAATCCAGAGGACACCCCTGCCCGTGAAGTTTCCGGACAAAGAACCCCAATGCCAAAAGGTACCCTGCAACAGCACCACCCTGTCCTTGGGGAACCCGACTTCCGGTGCAGCAACATGCAGCAGACGACCCTCCACTCTGTCTGGCCTGTGGTTTCCCTGAGCCGACCTCCAGGTCCTGACCTGCAGCTTTCTTGTGACCCCGAGGAGCCCCATATTCAAAAGTATTGTGAGCTCAATGCTGAGTTTACACCCTGCACCCGGAACTTGCCAGGTCTGCCCACTGAAGACGTGGGTACTTACCTGCTGGCGAATACAATTCCGAAAGCCCTGAAAATCCATGGGAGCCCATTTTAAATCTTCCATTAACTTGCAGTCATTGGGTGTGTGTTTCATTTATTGCCTGTGTGTGTACAATTAATGATTTGCACTACACTCTGATTAGTCTAACTGTTCAACCACACTACCACAAAAGAGAGCATTATTCTTATCTAATTTAGTGTCCATTAAACCTCTGGGAAATCCATGGACTCTATGCACATTATATCTCATTTTGATAAGGTATATACAGAGCCAGCTTAATACAATTTGTGACTTCACATAATCTTCAGGGTTATCAAGAGGCTGGTGTAATAACGCTGACAGCTGTAGCCAGGAATTTGCCACAAGCTTTAACACAATTTGACAATGCTAAAGTTTTTACTTTGGTTTAAAGACTTTGAAAGAGATCCTTGTGGCAATACAGATTTGAAATTCCTCATTTTTTATTTTACAGTACACTAACTATACTGCAGGGAACTAAAACAGATTAAAGTCTTTGAATGTAGACAGGACAACAAAGTCATTGTTTAGAGCTAGATGAAAGGCAGAATATATGCATGTGATAATTTACACAATGTAAGCCTTTCCTCAATATCTAAATAACCAGTGGCCAAAGCAAGCAATCTGGTCTTGTAGGGTCCAATCAAACTAAACAAATAATAAAATAGTTAGCTCTCCCACACAGAGAGAAGAAAGGTGCTAAATTAATCTAAAAACTAACAGCCTTAACTGTTGCACTAAAAGTGAAACAGAGTAAAATTGTACACCAACGTTTATGGAAACTACTGTTATGTTAGAATAATGTCAGTCTCTCTGTAAGTCTTTTGGGTGGAACCATGGCAACAGTAACACAACGTACAAGATCATGTAGCCAGATAAGCTAAATTATGGTTGCCTCAATAACGTTTCCTTTATGATAGAGACATTTTATGATTTCCAATTCCCATTTTCTCAACCCTACACGTGACAAGGCTTCCACATAGTAGTTTTGGCTGTTTGAAAGCTGCTGGTGGATATATTTTATGGAAATGAGCAAACCTCTCACTGGCAGAACAAGGAGACAGGGGCTGGTTGTGTTAACCAAATGTCTTTGGTCTAGTACTTCACATAAAGTTAACTCTGTCTATTCTGGGGCATGAGATAGGCAAAGGCATCTTTATTATCAAATTTTATTTTAGAATTATTCTTTTTGCACTTTATGTGCTATTAATCTGAATATAAATTATGCTGTATAGAAGAAAGAAACATAATATATTAAAATGTTCTAAGCCACATTTCTGTCCTCTGTGTTTCTCACACTTATGCTAAATCCATTAGCACCTGATATGTTCACATAATCCCCTTTTATTCCAATGAATGATGGTGAGAAGTGCTGCTTTTTGTGCCACTGCAGACCAGCACATATTTTAGCTTCCTAAATAGAACACTGTTGCATTCCTCTGTGTTTTTTCCTCAGAATATGACATCATTGGTTCTAACCAAAGTGAGATGCTTTCTTTGACATCACAGAATCTTCAGGGTTGCTAAGGTGCAGGTGTGTCAACATTGGCAGCTGTAGCCAAGAGTTTGTCACCATCTTTGCCACAGTTTTTACATGCTACAGAATTTTCTTCTGGTTTAGAGATTTTAACAGACCTCAACCCACTTCATTACAACATTTCTTCACTGTTACATCTTTGTGACATGATTGGTAAGGAATTCTTCCTTTAATATTTATAGATTTCATGTTATATTTTTGTAGATTTCACATGCCATAAAACCGTATACCAGTGGCTTGAGACTCTAAATTTTAAATCGATAGAGCCATCATTCTGCAGTCTATCTTAAGCCTGACTGCTCTGTGCCAAGCTACCAGAGGGTGGGCACAGGATAATTTGGATTGTGTGTGACTTACCCTGGCTAGGATTGTGGGCCCTATTTGGACAAGGGTGATACCTCTGCCAACTAGAGACCCCATTTCTAAGACAGACTATGTGCTTGGCCTCCGCTCAAGGACTGCTGAGTACTTGAAAAAGACATCTAAAAACCTTGAGGCCAGCCAACAGCTCCTGAAGTTGTGGTATGGTCAAAAGGCTGAACTGGTAAAATTTAAACCAGGGCAAAAGGTATGGGGTTCTGGAGCCTGTGGCTCCCAGGGCACTCCAGGACAGATGGAGTGGCCCTTACCCTATCCTAGAAAAGAAGAGTGAGATCACCTACTTGGAAGACCTGGGCACCAGCAGGACACCCAAGAGGGTGGTCCATGTAAACCAACTAAAACTCTAATGTTTCAGGGCAGATATACCCTTGTTGGTGGTTACTGATGAGGACCAGGAAGAAGAGAGTGAGTGTCTCCCTGACCTCCTCTCACATGACCCTAAAGAGGGGTCAGCTGATTGAGTTATCTATTCAGACACTCTCACTGCGCAACAGCAAGCTGACTGCAGGCAAGTCCTACAGCAGTTTGTTGGGCTTTTCTCTTTGGCCCCTGGACAGAACCACCTGTGTACCCATGATGGGGACACATAAGACAGTTTACGTGTCAAAACCAAAATCTATAGACAGTCTGACCAAGTCAAAGTGAGCATCAAAGTGGAATTCCAGAAGATGCTGAATTTAGTGGTTATTGAGCCCTCTGACAGTCCCTGAGCTAGCCCAGTGGTATTGGTCCCCAACCCTCATTCCGAAGATGGGAAGAGAGAGATGAGGTTTTGTGTGGACTACAGAGGTTTCAACTCTGTCACCAAGACAGATGTACACCCTATATCAAGAGCAGATGAACTAAGAGACAAATTAGGTGCAGCCAGATTCCTTAGTACCTTTGCCCTAACTGCAGGGCACTGGCAAATCAGAATGGCACCTGGAGCAAAAGAAAAGACAGCATTCACTACACTTAATGGGCATTATCAGTTTACTGTTAGGCCCTTTCTGTTAAAGATGCCCCTGTCACCTTCCAACGGTTGGTGAATCAAGTCCTTGCTGGCTTGGAGTCCTTTAGTGTAGTATATCCAGATGATATTGCTGTCTTTAGCTTATCCAGGCAGGATCACCTGATCCACCTGGGGAATCAGCAGGCCTCACTAGGAAGGCATCAAAGTGCCAGACAGGGCAGAGCACTGTTGTATGCGTGGGCCACCTTGTAGGTGAAGGCCAAATGCAACCTTTACAGCCCAAGATCCAGACAATTCTGGACTGGGAAGCTCCAAAAACCCAGACTCAAGTCAGGGCATTCCATGGTTTGACTGGTTACAATATGGAGTTTGTGAAAGGGAATGGATCCATTGTGACCCCCCCACATAGAACATACTTCAACTTCAGCACCAGTACTCAAAGCTCCAGATTATTCTCAGCAGTTCATTGTGCAGACAGATGTCTCTGAACATGGGATAGGAGCAGTCCTGTCCGAAATCCAATGATGATAGCTATGACCAGCCTGTTTTTTTTTTTATTAAAAGGAGGTTACTCTACAGAGAGCAGAGTTGGAGTGACATTACATTGAGAAGGAGGCCATTGCTGTGGTTTTGTCACTGAAAAAGCTGAACTCATACTTGTTTGGTACTCACTTTATTGTTCAAACTGTCCACAGACAACTTAGATGACTGATACAAATGAAAGGTGAGCACACAGGGATTGGACTTTTCAGTAGAATACAGACGTGGGACTGCCCATGCCAATGCGGATGGCTTTCCAGGTTCTTCCACTTAGACAATGAAGACTCTCCTGGGAAAAGTTAGTCTCATCCTCTTTCATTTGGGAGGGAGCTGTGTAGGAAAGAGCCCCTTTTTCTAATGGTTCCTCCCCCACCTTTTTCCTGATATTGATGCTTTCTTGACTTAAAGTGTGGTGGGATCCTGCTAACCAGGCCCTTGCACCAGTGTTCTTTCCCTAGAACTGTACCATTGTTCCCACAATTGGCACACCCGGCACACAGCTAAGACCCTTGTAAACATACCAGTGGTACCAAGGGCTATGTGACCAGGTAGGGTCCCTAAGTGCTGCAAAATATATTATGTCACACTAAAGGACTCCTCGCCAAGCACATGCACACTGAATTTGCAGCTTGTGTGTACTGGTGGGCAGTAAAAGGAAAAGTCAGCATGGCATCCCTCTCAGGATGCCAGGTCCACCAACCACTGCCTGTGGCATAGGTAAGACACTCCTCTAGCAGGCCTCTCAGCCCTTGGGCAGATGGTGCACTCTATCACAGGTGAGGGCATAGCTGCATGAGCAATATGCCCCTACAATATCTAAGTCAATTCTTAGACGTTGTAAGTGCAGTGTGGCCACAAAAAGTACATGGGCTAGGAGTTTGTCATCATGAACTCTACAGCTACATGATGACTTCACTGAAGATTGGGAAGTTTGGCATCAAACATCTCAAGCAGAATAAACCGACACTGATGCCAGTGTTGGAGTTATTGTACAGTACGCCCAGAGGGCATCTGAGAAATGCTCTCCATATTTTAACCAACCCTTTCGTGTAACCCACTTAGTTTAAGGCTGACCAGTATGTGCCAGCCTGCCACTAAAGGAGGAGTTTCTGACCCCATGGGGTGGGGGCCTTTGTGCCCATGGAGTCAGAAAAAAAGCTTGCTCTGGGTGGAGGTGCTTCACACCGCCTGCCTGCAGGAACTATAAAACCAGGCGGTGAGCCTCAAAAGTTCAGGACTCCTGTTACAGTGTACCAGGGCACTCCCGCTAGTGGAGATGCCCACCCACCGGACAAAGTCCCACTTTTGGCGGCAAGTACAGCAGGAACATTTGAAAAAAAAAGGAGGAGTGACCACTTCAGATAGGTCCACCCATAAGGCGTCCAGAGATGAAGTGACCCCTCTCCATGTAGAATCCTCTATCTTGGTTTTGAGGACAGGGACCATAGGGTTCGTTCTGTTTCACCCACCTCAAATGGAGTGGACACTGGAAGGGTGTAGTCACCCTCAGGGTCAGTAGCCGTTGGCTACTGATCCCTGACCCCTGACACCTGTTACACTCCTCCATCCAGGATTTAATGGCACCCCTGAACCCAGCTCACAAGGTTTCTGGTGACCTCAAGAAGACAACAAGAAGAAAAAAGAACTGCTAAGCTGACACCCAACAGAGATGACTGCAGACACCATTTGACTTGGCCCCAGCCCTACCGGCCTGTCTATAGCTTCTGAAGCCCCTGCTTCAAAAAGGTGATGTATCTTGCAGGACCAGTGACCTCTTCAAAACCCCAAGAGGATTGCCTGTCCACCAGAGGACCAAGATCGCTAGAGGACAGCAGCCCTGTCCAAAAAGCAACTCCAAACAAGCATTTGCAATGCAATGGGCCTCGCGTTTGCTTGAGTTAGAGCTCTTAGCATCATAAACTCCTAACCGGACTTTTCTTGCCACATAAACTGAATATTAAAAGATAAACACTTTTACATAAGAGAGCTGATGGCCGTGAAGCAAACACACAGAAGGAAACAGAAGTTAGCTTGCAGTGAAACATATCGGCAAAAGTGCAGTTATCCTTGTTACCGACTAAAGTGCACTTATCCATGTAACAAGATCGATGTCATGCAAAGAGCTTGACTACTGCCAAGCGAGATCTCACTACCTACGAAACAAAGAGGAAAAAGTAGTCCTGAAGCCATACGGAAAACATGAAGCCTTGTATGTTTTCAGTAGTTGGTGGTGTTCTTAACAAGGGCTAAACACCAGAAAAGGGATGACGTACGCATGTCTTTCACTAATCAAATCAAGCGAATTTTAAAAGGCAACACAATGAATAAATGTTGCCCTGGGACCTTAAAGGAAATCAGAAAGTGAGCAGCGCCCAAGCACCAACTGTAACCCTAGATAGTGTACAAATGCTTAGGAGTGACAAACCATCTGTACAGGGGCCTGAACCCTGGAGCCTCAGATTAAAGATCTGAGAAAGATAGGCCCAGGTAGATGAGAAGACCCATTTAAGTGAGGTCATTTAACATGTTACTGTGATTCTTCTGCAAGGCCACTAACATAGTCACTACCGCAGCAAAACTCACGGTGCAGCAACCAGTGTGGCTTATTTTCTCACTCGGACCATGCCTCCTCGTGTTTAGAATAATGGGAGTAGAAGCCCCACATGCACATTTCATAGGTGCATTGCAAGGAGATGCCCATTAAGCCATTGAAATTCGTGCTCTAGAGATTGAGCTATCCAGGAGCCAAATGCTTCCACCTCCACACCTCGGAGAGTTTACATGTCTGTGACAGATGGTTTGTGTAGTGTGCGTATGTGGGCACAGCCAGCACACGCTCACGCTCCATAGCAGGCAGCTGAAAAAACACAGAGCACTCTGCACCCACTCCCACCCACTCAAAAACTAAAATGGACACGTTGCTCTGCCACCACAATGGAAATATTAGAATGCGCCACCCCTCACACAGCCGCAAAGCAAGATGAATGCAGTGTACTACAACAGCAACTTAATAACTAAAATTAGTTGCCCTCAAATAGCCACTATGTATCAAAGTGAATGTTGTGCACTGCCGCAAAATCAAAACACGGCGCCAAAGCTGCTACATTAAAAAATAAACACGGTGTTCTGAAACTGTGAAGTATACACAAAACTGCAATTACCCAAGCGAGATATCTAAACTAAAAGTGGTGCATTGCAATTGCGAAGTAAAAATGAAAAGTGGTGCCCCAAGCAGCCACGATAGACAAACTAGATGTGCTGCACTGTAACTTTTAAATAAAACATAAAAAGCACCACCCCTAGCAGCTGCGATAGCAAAGTAAACGCCGTGCACTGCAACCACGAAGTAAAAAATAAACACTGCACTGAAAGTAGCTGCGATAATCAAGTGAACGCGATATACTGCAACCACAAAGTAATCTTCATCCCATGCAGCTGCAATAATCAGCTAAATGCGGTACATTTCAAACACGAAGTAAAAACAAAACGTGGCGCCCCAAGAAGCTGTGATATGTCCAAACAAGTGAGATCGCGCTGCAAACAAAGGAGAACAAGCCAGATCGCGCAGCGAACAAAAGATAATAAAAAGTAGTCCACAAACCTGACGGAAAACAGCGAGCCTCGCATGTTTTCAGTACTTGGTCGCTGCGCTCAAGGAGGGCTAATCACCAGAAAAGGAATGACGTAGGCGTGCTTTCCTCTATTGAAAGCAAGCCTATTTTGACAGGCATGCCCACGAACCAATGAAAAACACAGATGTGACGTGGACGGGGCTCTGATCCATTTTCTTATTTCCTAAGCGCCTCACTAGCGATATGCATGCGCGACTGCATGCGGCGCAGGCTCGACCCTAAAAAGTACTCCAGAAACACCCTGATCAGCAAGCCCAGCCTACTCTGCACCCGATACCCATGGCTTGTGTCCAGGTGGGCCACCGGTCTAGAGCAGGTCCCCAGACGTTTCTGACCAAGTGTCCACCCTGGGTTGACCAACACAACAACTTCTGTGGACTAAATCCAGAGGACACCCCTGCCCGTGAACTTTCCGGACAAAGAAACCCAATGCCAAAAGGTACCCTGCAACAGCACCACCCTGTCCTTGGGGAACCTGACTTCCGGTGCAGCAACATGCAGCAGACGACCCTCCACTCTGTCTAGCCTGTGGTTTCCCTGAGCCAACCTCAGGTCCTGACCTGCAGCTTTCTTGTGACCCCAAGGAGCCCCATATTCAAAAGTATTGTGAGCTCAATGCTGAGTTTACACCCTGCACCCGGAACTTGCCAGGTCTGCCCACTGAAGACGTGGGTACTTACCTGCTGGCGAATACAATTCCGAATGCCCTGAAAATCCATGGGAGCCCATTTTAAATCTTCCATCAACTTGCAGTCATTGGGTGTGTGTTTCATTTATTGCCTGTGTGTGTACAACTAATGATTTGCACTACGCTCTGATTAGTCTAACTGTTCCACCACACTACCACAAAAGAGAGCATTATTATTATCTAATTTAGTCTCCATTAAACCTCTGGGAAATCCCTGGACTCTGAGCACATTATATCTCATTTTGATAAGGTATACACAGAGCCAGCTTCCTACAATTTGTGACTTCACATAATCTTCAGGGTTATCAAGAGGCTGCTGTATTAACGCTGACAGCTGTAGCCAGGAATTTGCCACAAGCTTTCTCACAATTTGACAATTCTAAAGTTTTTACTTTGGTTTAAAGACTTTGAAAGAGATCCTTGTGGCAATACAGATTGGAAATTCCTCATTTTTTATTTTACAGTACGCTAATTATACTGCAGGGAACCACAACAGATTAAAGTCTTTGAATGTAGACAGGACAACAAAGTCATTGTTTAGAGCTAGATGAAAGGCAGAATATATGCATGTGACAATTTACACAATGTAAGCCTTTCCTCAATATCTAAATAACCAGTGGCCAGGGCAAGCAATCTGGTCTTGTTGGTGAAGCCCAAGGAGATTCTTCTTTGGCAAACAAAGGGTGGTTTGCTTAAAATCTATGACAAAGCCTTGATTGTGTAGCATTTAAGTACCCAATAATGTCCGAGTATACCATATCCCTAAAGGAAATCCTCCTTCCACGTTAGAGAAAGATTGCTGACTACAGGCATTTTCACATGTTCTATCTCTGCTGCCACAAAAGGTAGACCAGAAGACTCAGCAAAAGCAAACATCTCCTTCAAGTGCCCCTGTCTGAGTCTCAGTATGAACTTAGTTGAAATAAACCCCTTGACATCCTCTAAAGAAGGCAAGGATTCAATAGATAAAAAAGAGATGCAATTGAAAGAATAAAGAATGTAGGGTCCAATCAAACTAAACAAATAATAAAATAGTTAGCTCTCCCACACAGAGAGAAGAAAGGTGCTAAATTAATCTAAAAACTAAGAGCCTTAACTGTTGCACTAAAAGGGAAACAGATTAAAATTGTACACCAACGTTTATGGAAAGTACTGTTATGTTAGAATAATGTCAGTCTCTCTGTCAGTTTTTTGGGTAGAACCATGGCAACAGTAACACAACGTACAAGATCATGTAGCCAGATAAGCTAAATTATGGTTGCCCCAATAACGTTTCCTTTATGATAGAGACATTTTATGATTTCCAATTCCCCATTCCCATTTTCTCAACCCTGCACGTGACAAGGCTTCCACATAGTTTTTTTGGCTGTTTGAAAGCTGCTGGTGGATATATTTTATGGAAATGAGCAAACCTCTCACTGGCAGAACAAGGGGACAGGGGATGGTTGTGTTAACCAAATCTCTTTCGTCTAGTAATTCACATAAAGTTAACTCTGTCTATTCTGGGGCATGAGAGAGGCAAAGGCATCTTTATTATCAAATTTTATTTTAGAATTATTCTTTTTGCACTTTATGTGCTATTAATCTGAATATAAATTATGCTGTATAGAAGAAAGAAACATAATATATTAAAATGTTCTAAGCCACATTTCCCTCCTCTGTGTTTCTCACACTTATGCTAAATCCATTAGCAACTGATATGTTCACATTATCCCCTTTTATTCCAATGAATGATGGTGAGAAGTGCTGCTTTGTGTGCCACTGCAGACCAGCACATATTTTAGCTTCCTAAATAGAACACTGTTGCATTCCTCTGTGTTTTTTTCTCAGAATGACATCATTGGTTCTAACCAAAGTGAGATGCTTTTATGACATCACAGAATCTTCAGGGTTGCTAAGGTGCAGGTGTGTCAACATTGGCAGCTGTAGCCAAGAGTTTGTCGCCATCTTTGCCACAGTTTTTACAAGCTACAGAATTTTCTTCTGGTTTAGAGATTTTAACAGACCTCAACCCACTTCATTACAACATTTCTTCACTGTTACATCTTTGTGACATGATTGGTAAGGAATTCTTCCTTTAATATTTATAGATTTCATGTTATATTTTTGTAGATTTCACATGCCATAAATCCGTATATCAGTGGCTTGAGACTCTAAATTTTAAACCTATAGAGCCATCGTTCTGCAGTCTATCTTAAGCCTGACTACTCTGTGCCAAGCTACCAGAGGGTGGGCACAGGATAATTTGGATTGTGTGTGACTTACCCTGGCAAGGATTGTGGGCCCTATTTGGACAAGGGTGATACCTCTGCCAACTAGAGACCCCATTTCTAAGATGGACTATGTGCTTGGCCTCCACTCAAGAACTGCTGAGTACTTGAATAAGACATCTAAAAACCTTGAGGCCAGCCAACAGCTCCAGAAGTTGTGGTATGGTCAAAGGGCTGAACTGGTAAAATTTAAACCAGGGCAAAAGGTATGGGTTCTGGAGCCTGTCGCTCCCAGGGCACTCCAGGACAGATGAAGTAGCCCTTACCCTATCCTAGAAAAGAAGAGTGAGATCACCTACTTGGAAGACCTGGGCACCAGCAGGACACCCAAGAGGGTGATCCATCTAAACCACCTAAAACTCTAATGTTTCAGGGCAGATATACCCTTGTTGGTGATTACTGATGAGGACCAGGAAGAAGAGAGTGAGTGTCTCCCTGACCTCCTCTCACATGACCCTAAAGATGGGTCAGCTGATTGAGTTATCTATTTAGACACCCTCACTGCCCAACAGCAAGCTGACTGCAGGCAAGTCCTACAGCAGTTTGTTGGGCTTTTCTATTTGGCCCCTGGACAGACCCACCCGTGTACCCATGATGGGGACACATAAGACATTTTACGTGTCAAAACCAAAATCTATCGACAGTCTGACCAAGTCAAAGTGAGCATCAAAGTGGAATTCCAGAAGATGCTGAATTTAGTGGTTATTGAACCCTCTGACAGTCCCTGAGCTAGCCCAGTGGTATTGGTCCCCAACCCTCATTCCGAAGATGGGAAGAGAGAGATGAGGTTTTGTGTGGACTACAGAGGTTTCAACTCTGTCACCAAGACAGATGTACATCCTATATCAAGAGCAGATGAACTAAGAGACAAATTAGGTGCAGCAAGATTCCTTAGTACCTTTGCCCTAACTGCCGGGCAGTGGCAAATCAGAACGGCACCTGGAGCAAAAGAAAAGACAGCATTCACTACACTTAATGGGCATTATCAGTTTACTGTTAGGCCCTTTGTGTTAAAGATGCCCCTGTCACCTTCCAACGGTTGGTGAATCAAGTCCTTGCTGGCTTGGAGTCCTTTAGTGTAGTATTTCCAGATGATATTGCTGTCTTTAGCTTATCCAGGCAGGATCACCTGATCCACCTGGGGAATCAGCAGGCCTCACTAGGAAGGCATCAAAGTGCCAGACAGGGCAGAGCACTGTTGTATGCGTGGGCCACCTTGTAGGTGAAGGCCAAATGCAACCTTTACAGCCCAAGATCCAGACAATTCTGGACTGGGAAGCTCCAAAAACCCAGAATCAAGTCAGGGCATTCCATGGTTTGACTGGTTACAATATGGGGTTTGTGAAAGGGAATGGATCCATTGTGACCCCCCCACATAGAACATACTTCAACTTCAGCAACAGTACTCAAAGCTCCAGATTATTCTAAGCAGTTCATTGTGCAGACAGATGTCTCTGAACATGGGATAGGAGCAGTCCTGTCCGAAATCCAATGATGATAGCTATGACCAGCCTGTTTTTTTTATTAAAAGGAGGTTACTCTACAAAGAGCAGAGTTGGAGTGAGATTACATTGAGAAGGAGGCCATTGCTGTGGTTTTGTCACTGAAAAAGCTGAACTCATACTTGTTTGGTACTCACTTATTTGTTCACACTGTCCACAGACAACTTAGATGACTGATACAAATGAAAGGTGAGCACACAGGGATTGGAATTTTCAGTGGAACACAGACGTGGGACTGCCCATGCCAATGTGGATGGCTTTCCAGGTTCTTCCACTTAGACAATGAAGACTCTCCTGGGAAAAGTTAGTCTCATCCTCTTTCATTTGGGAGGGAGCTGTGTAGGAAAGAGCCCCTTTTTCTCATGGTTCCTCCCCCACCTTTTTCCTGATATTGATGCTTTCTTGACTTAAAGTGTGGTGGGATCCTGCTAACCAGGCCCTTGCACCAGTGTTCTTTCCCTAGAACTGTACCATTGTTCCCACAATTGGCACACCCCGGCACACAGCTAAGACCCTTGTAAAACATACCAGTGGTACCAAGGGCTCTGTGACCAGGTAGGGTCCCTAAGTGCTGCAACATATATTATATCACACTAAAGGACTCCTCGCCAAGCACATGCACACTGAATTTGCAGCTTGTGTGTACTGGTGGGCAGAAAAAGGAAAAGTCAGCATGGCATCCCTCTCAGGATGCCAGGTCCACCAACCACTGCCTGTGGCATAGGGAAGACACTCCTCTAGCAGGCCTCTCAGTCCTTGGGCAGGGTGCACTCTATCACAGGTGAGGGCATAGCTGCATGAGCAATATGCCCCTACAATATCTAAGTCAATTCTTAGACGTTGTAAGTGCAGTGTGGCCACAAAAAGTACATGGGCTAGGAGTTTGTCATCATGAGCTCTACAGCTACATGATGACTTCACTGAAGATTGGGAAGTTTGGCATCAAACATCTCAAGCAGAATAAACCGACACTGATGCCAGTGTTTGAGTTATTGTACAGTGCGCCCAGAGGGCATCTGAGAAATGCTCCCTATATTTTAACCAACCCTTTCGTGTAACCCACTTAGTTTAAGGCTGACCAGTATGTGCCAGCATGCCACTAAAGGAGGAGTTTCTGACCCCATGGGGTGGGGGCCTTTGTGCCCATGGAGTCAGAAAAAAAGCTTGCTCTGGGTGGAGGTGCTTCACACCGCCTGCCTGCAGGAACTATAAAACGAGGCGGTGAGCCTCAAAAGTTCAGGACTCCTGTTACAGTGTACCAGGGCACTTCCGCTAGTGGAGATGCCCACCCACCGGACAAAGTCCCACTTTTGGCGGCAAGTACAGCAGGAACATTTGAAAAAAAAAGGAGGAGTGACCACTTCAGATAGGTCCACCCATAAGGCGTCCAGAGATGAAGTGACCCCTCTCCATGTAGAATCCTCCATCTTGGTTTGGAGGACAGGGACCATAGGGTTTGTTCTGTTTCACCCACCTCAAATGGAGTGGACACTGGAAGGGTGTAGTCACCCTCAGGGTCAGTAGCCGTTGGCTACTGATCCCTGACCCCTGACACCTGTTACACTCCTCCATCCAGGATTTAATGGCACCCCTGAACCAAGCTCACAAGGTTTCTGGTGACCTCAAGAAGACAACAAGAAGAAATAAGAACTGCTAAGCTGACACCCAACAGAGATGACTGCAGACATCATTTGACTTGGCCCCAGCCCTACCGGCCTGTCTATAGCCTCTGAAGCCCCTGCTTCAAAAAGGTGATGTATCTCGCAGGACCAGTGACCTCTTCAAAACCCCAAGAGGATTGCCTGTCCACCAGAGGACCAAGATCGCTAGAGGACAGCAGCCCTGTCCAAAAAGCAACTCCAAAAAGCATTTGCAATGCAATGGGCCTCGCGTTTGCTCGAGTTAGAGCTCTTAGCATCATAAACTCCTAACCTGACTTTTCTTGCCACATAAACTGAATATTAAAAGATAAATACTTTTACATAGGAGAGCTGATGGCTGCGAAGCAAACACACAGAAGGAAACAGAAGTTAGCTTGCAGTGAAACATATCGGCAAAAGTGCAGTTATCCTTGTTACCGACTAAAGTGCAATTATCCATGTAACAAGATCGATGTCATGCAAAGCGCTTGACTACTGCCCAGCGAGATCTCACTACCTACGAAACAAAGAGGAAAAAGTAGTCCTGAAGCCATACGGAAAACATGAAGCCTTGTATGTTTTCAGTAGTTGGCGGTGCGCTTAACAAGGGCTAAACACCAGAAAAGGGATGACGTACGCATGTCTTTCACTAATCAAATCAAGCGAATTTTAAAAGGCAAGCCCACGAACCAACCAAAGTGATGGGCATTGTTACAAGCCGTTAGAGAGATAACAACAGGGACAGAGCGCTTTGCACGCTCCACCCTAAAAAACTAGAGCACTGAAACCATGATTAAATCACCTGTGTGTGACCCCCCACAACGGGGTACTGCAAACAAGGGAAACAGGCTCTGCAAAAAATAAAGTTACCAGTGATATAAAAGCTAGTGTTGCCACAATCATGGTGCACTGTAAACCTGATCACCCAACTGTGTTTTGGCACCACCAGCTGTTCCAGCAACTATAATCAAAAGTGGTGTCGTGCAACCACAAGGAACCATGAAAAGAACACTGCCCAACGCAGCTGCTGTAAACACAACAAACATGGAGCTTAATTAAGTTATGTAAGTTTAACATCGTTAGCAGAGACAGTAAACAACACAATGAAAAAATGTTGCCCTGTGACCTTAAAGGAAATCAGAAACTGAGCAGCGCCCAAGCACCAACTGTAACCCTAGATAGTGTACAAATGCTTAGGAGTGACAAACCATCTGTACAGGGGCCTGAACCCTGGAGCCTCAGATTAAAGATCTGAGAAAGATAGGCCCAGGTAGATGAGAAGACCCATTTAAGTGAGGTCATTTAACATGTTACTGTGATTCTTCTGCAAGGCCACTAACATAGTCACTACCGCAGCAAAACTCACGGTGCAGCAACCAGTGTGGCTTGTTTTCTCACTCGGACCATGCCTCCTCGTGTTTAGAAGAATGGGAGTAGAAGCCCCACGTGCACATTTCATAGGTGCATTGCAAGGAGATGCCCATTCAGCGATTGAAATTCGTGCTCTAGAGATTGAGCTATCCAGGAGCCAAATGCTTCCACCTCCACACCTCGGAGAGTTTACATGTCCGTGACAGATGGTTTGTGTAGTGTGCGTATGTGGGCACAGCCAGCACACGCTCACGCTCCATAGCAGGCAGCTGAAAAAACACAGAGCACTCTGCACCCACTCCCACCCACTCTAAAACTAAACTGGACACGTTGCTCTGCCACCACAATGGAAATATTAGAATGCGCCACCCCTCACACAGCCGCAAAGCAAGATGAATGCAGTGTACTACAACATCAACTTAATAACTAAAATTAGTTGCCCTCTAATAGCCACTATGTATCAAAGTGAATGTTGTGCACTGCCGCAAAATCAAAACACGGCGCCGAAGCTGCTACATTAAAAAATAAACACGGTGTTCTGAAACTGTGAAGTAAACACAAAACTGCAATGACCCAAGCGAGATATCTAAACTAAAAGTGGTGCATTGCAATTGCGAAGTAAAAATGAAAAGTGGTGCCCCAAGCAGCCACGATAAACAAACTAGATGTGCTGCACTGTAACTTTTAAATAAAACACAAAAAGCACCACCCCTAGCAGCTGCGATAGCAAAGTAAACGCCGTGCACTGCAACCACGAAGTAAAAAATAAACACTGCACTGAAAGTAGCTGCGATAATCAAGTGAACGCGATATACTGCAACCACAAAGTAATCTTCATCCCATGCAGCTGCAATAATCAAGTAAATGCGGTACACTTCAAACACGAAGTAAAAACAAAACGTGGCGCCCCAAGAAGCTGTGATATGTCCAAACAAGTGAGATCGCGCTGCAAACAAAGGAGAACAAGCGAGATCGCGCAGCGAACAAAAGATAATAAAAAGTAGTCCACAAACCTGACGGAAAACAGCGAGCCTCGCATGTTTTCAGTACTTGGTCGCTGCGCTCAAGGAGGGCTAATCACCAGAAAAGCAATGACGTAGGCGTGCTTTCCTCTATTGAAAGCAAGCCTATTTTGACAGGCATGCCCACGAACCAATGAAAAACACAGATGTGACGTGGACGGGGCTCTGATCCATTTTCTTATTTCCTAAGCGCCTCACTAGCGATATGCATGCGCGACTGCATGCGGCGCAGGCTCGACCCTAAAAAGTACTCCAGAAACACCCTGATCAGCAAGCCCAGCCTACTCTGCACCCGATACCCACGGCTTGTGTCCAGGTGGGCCACCGGTCTAGAGCAGGTCCCCAGACGTTTCTGACCAAGTGTCCACCCTGGGTTGACCAACACAACAACTTCTGTGGACTAAATCCAGAGGACACCCCTGCCCGTGAACTTTCCGGACAAAGAAACCCAATGCCAAAAGGTACCCTGCAACAGCACCACCCTGTCTTTGGGGAACCTGACTTCCGGTGCAGCAACATGCAGCAGACGACCCTCCACTCTGTCTAGCCTGTGGTTTCCCTGAGCCAACCTCCAGGTCCTGACCTGCAGCTTTCTTGTGACCCCAAGGAGCCCCATATTCAAAAGTATTGTGAGCTCAATGCTGAGTTTACACCCTGCACCCGGAACTTGCCAGGTCTGCCCACTGAAGACGTGGGTACTTACCTGCTGGCGAATACAATTCCGAATGCCCTGAAAATCCATGGGAGCCCATTTTAAATCTTCCATCAACTTGCAGTCATTGGGTGTGTGTTTCATTTATTGCCTGTGTGTGTACAACTAATGATTTGCACTACGCTCTGATTAATCTAACTGTTCAACCACACTACCACAAAAGAGAGCATTATTATTATCTAATTTAGTCTCCATTAAACCTCTGGGAAATCCCTGGACTCTGTGCACATTATATCTCATTTTGATAAGGTATACACAGAGCCAGCTTCCTACAATTTGTGACTTCACATAATCTTCAGGGTTATCAAGAGGCTGCTGTATTAACGCTGACAGCTGTAGCCAGGAATTTGCCACAAGCTTTCTCACAATTTGACAATTCTAAAGTTTTTACTTTGGTTTAAAGACTTTGAAAGAGATCCTTGTGGCAATACAGATTGGAAATTCCTCATTTTTTATTTTACAGTACGCTAATTATACTGCAGGGAACCACAACAGATTAAAGTCTTTGAATGTAGACAGGACAACAAAGTCATTGTTTAGAGCTAGATGAAAGGCAGAATATATGCATGTGACAATTTACACAATGTAAGCCTTTCCTCAATATCTAAATAACCAGTGGCCAGGGCAAGCAATCTGGTCTTGTTGGTGAAGCCCAAGGAGATTCTTCTTTGGCAAACAAAGGGTAGTTTGCTTAAAATCTATGACAAAGCCTTGATTGTGTAGCATTTAAGTACCCAATAATGTCCGAGTATACCATATCCCTAAAGGAAATCCTCCTTCCACGTTAGAGAAAGATTGCTGACTACAGGCATTTTCACATGTTCTATCTCTGCTGCCACAAAAGGTAGACCAGTAGACTCAGCAAAAGCAAACATCTCCTTCAAGTGCCCCTGTCTGAGTCTCAGTATGAACTTAGTTGAAATAAACCCCTTGACGTGCTCTAAAGAAGGCAAGGATTCAATAGATAAAAAAGAGATGCAATTGAAAGAATAAAGAATGTAGGGTCCAATCAAACTAAACAAATAATAAAATAGTTAGCTCTCCCACACAGAGAGAAGAAAGGTGCTAAATTAATCTAAAAACTAACAGCCTTAACTGTTGCACTAAAAGGGAAACAGATTAAAATTGTACACCAACGTTTATGGAAAGTACTGTTATGTTAGAATAATGTCAGTCTCTCTGTCAGTTTTTTGGGTAGAACCATGGCAACAGTAACACAACGTACAAGATCATGTAGCCAGATAAGCTAAATTATGGTTGCCCCAATAACGTTTCCTTTATGATAGAGACATTTTATGATTTCCAATTCCCCATTCCCATTTTCTCAACCCTGCACGTGACAAGGCTTCCACATAGTTTTTTTGGCTGTTTGAAAGCTGCTGGTGGATATATTTTATGGAAATGAGCAAACCTCTCACTGGAAGAACAAGGGGACAGGGGATGGTTGTGTTAACCAAATCTCTTTCGTCTAGTAATTCACATAAAGTTAACTCTGTCTATTCTGGGGCATGAGAGAGGCAAAGGCATCTTTATTATCAAATTTTATTTTAGAATTATTCTTTTTGCACTTTATGTGCTATTAATCTGAATATAAATTATGCTGTATAGAAGAAAGAAACATAATATATTAAAATGTTCTAAGCCACATTTCCCTCCTCTGTGTTTCTCACACTTATGCTAAATCCATTAGCAACTGATATGTTCACATTATCCCCTTTTATTCCAATGAATGATGGTGAGAAGTGCTGCTTTGTGTGCCACTGCAGACCAGCACATATTTTAGCTTCCTAAATAGAACACTGTTGCATTCCTCTGTGTTTTTTTCTCAGAATGACATCATTGGTTCTAACCAAAGTGAGATGCTTTTATGACATCACAGAATCTTCAGGGTTGCTAAGGTGCAGGTGTGTCAACATTGGCAGCTGTAGCCAAGAGTTTGTCGCCATCTTTGCCACAGTTTTTACATGCTACAAAATTTTCTTCTGGTTTAGAGATTTTAACAGACCTCAACCCACTTCATTACAACATTTCTTCACTGTTACATCTTTGTGACATGATTGGTAAGGAATTCTTCCTTTAATATTTATAGATTTCATGTTATATTTTTGTAGATTTCACATGCCATAAATCCGTATATCAGTGGCTTGAGACTCTAAATTTTAAACCTATAGAGCCATCGTTCTGCAGTCTATCTTAAGCCTGACTACTCTGTGCCAAGCTACCAGAGGGTGGGCACAGGATAATTTGGATTGTGTGTGACTTACCCTGGCAAGGATTGTGGGCCCTATTTGGACAAGGGTGATACCTCTGCCAACTAGAGACCCCATTTCTAAGATGGACTATGTGCTTGGCCTCCACTCAAGGACTGCTGAGTACTTGAATAAGACATCTAAAAACCTTGAGGCCAGCCAACAGCTCCAGAAGTTGTGGTATGGTCAAAGGGCTGAACTGGTAAAATTTAAACCAGGGCAAAAGGTATGGGTTCTGGAGCCTGTGGCTCCCAGGGCACTCCAGGACAGATGGAGTGGCCCTTACCCTATCGTAGAAAAGAAGAGTGAGATCACCTACTTGGAAGACCTGGGCACCAGCAGGACACCCAAGAGGGTGATCCATCTAAACCACCTAAAACTCTAATGTTTCAGGGCAGATATACCCTTGTTGGTGATTACTGATGAGGACCAGGAAGAAGAGAGTGAGTGTCTCCCTGACCTCCTCTCACATGACCCTAAAGATGGGTCAGCTGATTGAGTTATCTATTCAGACACCCTCACTGCCCAACAGCAAGCTGACTGCAGGCAAGTCCTACAGCAGTTTGTTGGGCTTTTCTATTTGGCCCCTGGACAGACCCACCCGTGTACCCATGATGGGGACACATAAGACATTTTACGTGTCAAAACCAAAATCTATTGACAGTCTGACCAAGTCAAAGTGAGCATCAAAGTGGAATTCCAGAAGATGCTGAATTTAGTGGTTATTGAACCCTCTGACAGTCCCTGAGCTAGCCCAGTGGTATTGGTCCCCAACCCTCATTCCGAAGATGGGAAGAGAGAGATGAGGTTTTGTGTGGACTACAGAGGTTTCAACTCTGTCACCAAGACAGATGTACATCCTATATCAAGAGCAGATGAACTAAGAGACAAATTAGGTGCAGCAAGATTCCTTAGTACCTTTGCCCTAACTGCCGGGCACTGGCAAATCAGAACGGCACCTGGAGCAAAAGAAAAGACAGCATTCACTACACTTAATGGGCAATATCAGTTTACTGTTAGGCCCTTTGTGTTAAAGATGCCCCTGTCACCTTCCAACGGTTGGTGAATCAAGTCCTTGCTGGCTTGGAGTCCTTTAGTGTAGTATATCCAGATGATATTGCTGTCTTTAGCTTATCCAGGCAGGATCACCTGATCCACCTGGGGAATCAGCAGGCCTCACTAGGAAGGCATCAAAGTGCCAGACAGGGCAGAGCACTGTTGTATGCGTGGGCCACCTTGTAGGTGAAGGCCAAATGCAACCTTTACAGCCCAAGATCCAGACAATTCTGGACTGGGAAGCTCCAAAAACCCAGAATCAAGTCAGGGCATTCCATGGTTTGACTGGTTACAATATGGGGTTTGTGAAAGGGAATGGATCATTTGTGACCCCCCCACATAGAACATAGTTCAACTTCAGCACCAGTACTCAAAGCTCCAGATTATTCTAAGCAGTTCATTGTGCAGACAGATGTCTCTGAACATGGGATAGGAGCAGTCCTGTCCGAAATCCAAAGATCATAGCTATGACCAGCCTGTTTTTTTTATTAAAAGGAGGTTACTCTACAAAGAGCAGAGTTGGAGTGAGATTACATTGAGAAGGAGGCCATTGCTGTGGTTTTGTCACTGAAAAAGCTGAACTCATACTTGTTTGGTACTCACTTTATTGTTCACACTGTCCACAGACAACTTAGATGACTAATACAAATGAAAGGTGAGCACACAGGGATTGGACTTTTCAGTGGAACACAGACGTGGGACTGCCCATGCCAATGCGGATGGCTTTCCAGGTTCTTCCACTTAGACAATGAAGACTCTCCTGGGAAAAGTTAGTCTCATCCTCTTTCATTTGGGAGGGAGCTGTGTAGGAAAGAGCCCCTTTTTCTAATGGTTCCTCCCCCACCTTTTTTCTGATATTGATGCTTTCTTGACTTAAAGTGTGGTGGGATCCTGCTAACCAGGCTCTTGCACCAGTGTTCTTTCCCTAGAACTGTACCATTGTTCCCACAATTGGCACACCCCGGCACATAGCTAAGACCCTTGTAAAACATACCAGTGGTACCAAGGGCTCTGTGACCAGGTAGGGTCCCTAAGTGCTGCAACATATATTATATCACACTAAAGGACTCCTCGCCAAGCACATGCACACTGAATTTGCAGCTTGTGTGTACTGGTGGGCAGAAAAAGGAAAAGTCAGCATGGCATCCCTCTCAGGATGCCAGGTCCACCAACCACTGCCTGTGGCATAGGGAAGACACTCCTCTAGCAGGCCTCTCAGTCCTTGGGCAGGGTGCACTCTATCACAGGTGAGGGCATAGCTGCATGAGCAATATGCCCCTACAATATCTAAGTCAATTCTTAGACGTTGTAAGTGCAGTGTGGCCACAAAAAGTACATGGGCTAGGAGTTTGTCATCATGAACTCTACAGCTACATGATGACTTCACTGAAGATTGGGAAGTTTCGCATCAAACATCTCTAGCAGAATAAACCGACACTGTTGCCAGTGTTGGAGTTATTGTACAGTGCGCCCAGAGGGCATCTGAGAAATGCTCCCTATATTTTAACCAACCCTTTCGTGTAACCCACTTAGTTTAAGGCTGACCAGTATGTGCCAGCCTGCCACTAAAGGAGGAGTTTCTGACCCCATGGGGTGGGGGCCTTTGTGCCCATGGAGTCAGAAAAAAAGCTTGCTCTGGGTGGAGGTGCTTCACACCGCCTGCCTGCAGGAACTATAAAACGAGGCGGTGAGCCTCAAAAGTTCAGGACTCCTGTTACAGTGTACCAGGGCACTCCCGTTAGTGGAGATGCCCACCCACCGGACAAAGTCCCACTTTTGGCGGCAAGTACAGCAGGAACATTTGAAAAAAAAAGGAGGAGTGACCACTTCAGATAGGTCCACCCATAAGGCGTCCAGAGATGAAGTGACCCCTCTCCATGTAGAATCCTCCATCTTGGTTTGGAGGACAGGGACCATAGGGTTTGTTCTGTTTGACCCACCTCAAATGGAGTGGACACTGGAAGGGTGTAGTCACCCTCAGGGTCAGTAGCCGTTGGCTACTGATCCCTGACACCTGTTACACTCCTCCATCCAGGATTTAATGGCACCCCTGAACCCAGCTCACAAGGTTTCTGGTGACCTCAAGAAGACAACAAGAAGAAATAAGAACTGCTAAGCTGACACCCAACAGAGATGACTGCAGACACCATTTGACTTGGCCCCAGCCCTACCGGCCTGTCTATAGCCTCTGAAGCTCCTGCTTCAAAAAGGTGATGTATCTTGCAGGACCAGTGACCTCTTCAAAACCCCAAGAGGATTGCCTGTCCACCAGAGGACCAAGATCGCTAGAGGACAGCAGCCCTGTCCAAAAAGCAACTCCAAAAAGCATTTGCAATGCAATGGGCCTCGCGTTTGCTCGAGTTAGAGCTCTTAGCATCATAAACTCCTAACCGGACTTTTCTAGCCACATAAACTGAATATTAAAAGATAAACACTTTTACATAAGAGAGCTGATGGTTGCGAAGCAAACACACAGAAGGAAACAGAAGTTAGCTTGCAGTGAAACATATCGGCAAAAGTGCAGTTATCCTTGTTACCGACTAAAGTGCAATTATCCATGTAACAAGATCGATGTCATGCAAATCGCTTGACTACTGCCCAGCGAGATCTCACTACCTACGAAACAAAGAGGAAAAAGTAGTCCTGAAGCCATACGGAAAACATGAAGCCTTGTATGTTTTCAGTAGTTGGCGGTGCGCTTAACAAGGGCTAAACACCAGAAAAGGGGTGACGTACGCATGTCTTTCACTAATCAAACCAAGCGAATTTTAAAAGGCAAGCCCACGAACCAACCAAAGTGATGGGCATTGTTACAAGCCGTTAGAGAGATAACAACAGGGACAGAGCGCTTTGCACGCTCCACCCTAAAAAACTAGAGCACTGAAACCATGATTAAATCACCTGTGTGTGACCCCCCACAACGGGGTACCGCAAACAAGGGAAACAGGCTCTGCAAAAAATAAAGTTACCAGTGATATAAAAGCTGGTGTTGCCACAATCATGGTGCACTGTAAACCTGATCACCCAACTGTGTTTTGGCACCACCAGCTGTTCCAGCAACTATAATCAAAAGTGGTGTCGTGCAACCACAAGGAACCATGAAAAGAACACTGCCCAACGCAGCTGCTGTAAACACAACAAACATGGAGCTTAATTAAGTTATGTAAGTTTAACATCGTTAGCAGAGACAGTAAACAACACAATGAATAAATGTTGCCCTGTGACCTTAAAGGAAATCAGAAAGTGAGCAGCGCCCAAGCACCAACTGTAACCCTAGATAGTGTACAAATGCTTAGGAGTGACAAACCATCTG
This sequence comes from Pleurodeles waltl, assembly GCF_031143425.1. Classification (NCBI taxonomy): domain Eukaryota; kingdom Metazoa; phylum Chordata; class Amphibia; order Caudata; family Salamandridae; genus Pleurodeles; species Pleurodeles waltl. The sequence goes on from NC_090447.1 coordinate 877,423,680, forward strand.
TACAGGGGCCTGAACCCTGGAGCCTCAGATTAAAGATCTGAGAAAGATAGGCCCAGGTAGATGAGAAGACCCATTTAAGTGAGGTCATTTAACATGTTACTGTGATTCTTCTGCAAGGCCACTAACATAGTCACTACCGCAGCAAAACTCACGGTGCAGCAACCAGTGTGGCTTGTTTTCTCACTCGGACCATGCCTCTTCGTGTTTAGAAGAATGGGAGTAGAAGCTCCACATGCACATTTCATAGGTGCATTGCAAGGAGATGCCCATTCAGCCATTGAAATTCGTGCTCTAGAGATTGAGCTATCCAGGAGCCAAATGCTTCCACCTCCACACCTCGGAGAGTTTACATGTCCGTGACAGATGGTTTGTGTAGTGTGCGTATGTGGGCACAGCCAGCACACGCTCACGCTCCATAGCAGGCAGCTGAAAAAACACAGAGCACTCTGCACCCACTCCCACCCACTGTAAAACTAAAATGGACACGTTGCTCTGCCACCACAATGGAAATATTAGAATGCGCCACCCCTCACACAGCCGCAAAGCAAGATGAATGCAGTGTACTACAACAGCAACTTAATAACTAAAATTAGTTGCCCTCAAATGCCCACTATGTATCAAAGTGAATGTTGTGCACTGCCGCAAAATCAAAACACGGCGCCGAAGCTGCTACATTAAAAAATAAACACGGTGTTCTGAAACTGTGAAGTAAACACAAAACTGCAATGACCCAAGCGAGATATCTAAACTAAAAGTGGTGCATTGCAATTGCGAAGTAAAAATGAAAAGTGGTGCCCCAAGCAGCCACGATAAACAAACTAGATGTGCTGCACTGTAACTTTTAAATAAAACACAAAAAGCACCACCCCTAGCAGCTGCGATAGCAAAGTAATTGCCGTGCACTGCAACCACGAAGTAAAAAATAAACACTGCACTGAAAGTAGCTGCGATAATCAAGTGAACGCGATATACTGCAACCACAAAGTAATCTTCACCCCATGCAGCTGCAATAATCAAGTAAATGCGGTACACTTCAAACACGAAGTAAAAACAAAACGTGGCGCCCCAAGAAGCTGTGATATGTCCAAACAAGTGAGATCGCGCTGCAAACAAAGGAGAACAAGCGAGATCGCGCAGCGAACAAAAGATAATAAAAAGTAGTCCACAAACCTGACGGAAAACAGCGAGCCTCGCATGTTTTCAGTACTTGGTCGCTGCGCTCAAGGAGGGCTAATCACCAGAAAAGGAATGACGTAGGCGTGCTTTCCTCTATTGAAAGCAAGCCTATTTTGACAGGCATGCCCACGAACCAATGAAAAACACAGATGTGACGTGGACGGGGCTCGGATCCATTTTCTTATTTCCTAAGCGTCTCACTAGCGATATGCATGCGCGACTGCATGCGGCGCAGGCTCGACCCTAAAAAGTACTCCAGAAACACCCTGATCAGCAAGCCCAGCCTACTCTGCACCCGGTACCCACGGCTTGTGTCCAGGTGGGCCACCGGTCTAGAGCAGGTCCCCAGACGTTTCTGACCAAGTGTCCACCCTGGGTTGACCAACACAACAACTTCTGTGGACTAAATCCAGAGGACACCCCTGCCCGTGAACTTTCCGGACAAAGAAACCCAATGCCAAAAGGTACCCTGCAACAGCACCACCCTGTCCTTGGGGAACCTGACTTCCGGTGCAGCAACATGCAGCAGACGACCCTCCACTCTGTCTAGCCTGTGGTTTCCCTGAGCCAACCTCCAGGTCCTGACCTGCATCTTTCTTGTGACCCCAAAGAGCCCCATATTCAAAAGTATTGTGAGCTCAATGCTGAGTTTACACCCTGCACCCGGAACTTGCCAGGTCTGCCCACTGAAGACGTGGGTACTTACCTGCTGGCGAATACAATTCCGAATGCCCTGAAAATCCATGGGAGCCCATTTTAAATCTTCAATCAACTTGCAGTCATTGGGTGTGTGTTTCATTTATTGCCTGTGTGTGTACAACTAATGATTTGCACTACGCTCTGATTAGTCTAACTGTTCAACCACACTACCACAAAAGAGAGCATTATTATTATCTAATTTAGTCTCCATTAAACCTCTGGGAAATCCCTGGACTCTGTGCACATTATATCTCATTTTGATAAGGTATACACAGAGCCAGCTTCCTACAATTTGTGACTTCACATAATCTTCAGGGTTATCAAGAGGCTGCTGAATTAACGCTGACAGCTGTAGCCAGGAATTTGCCACAAGCTTTCTCACAATTTGACAATTCTAAAGTTTTTACTTTGGTTTAAAGACTTTGAAAGAGATCCTTGTGGCAATACAGATTGGAAATTCCTCATTTTTTATTTTACAGTACGCTAATTATACTGCAGGGAACCACAACAGATTAAAGTCTTTGAATGTAGACAGGACAACAAAGTCATTGTTTAGAGCTAGATGAAAGGCAGAATATATGCATGTGACAATTTACACAATGTAAGCCTTTCCTCAATATCTAAATAACCAGTGGCCAGGGAAAGCAATCTGGTCTTGTTGGTGAAGCCCAAGGAGATTCTTCTTTGGCAAACAAAAGGTGGTTTGCTTAAAATCTATGACAAAGCCTTGATTGTGTAGCATTTAAGTACCCAATAATGTCTGAGTATACCATATCCCTAAAGGAAATCCTCCTTCCACGTTAGAGAAAGATTGCTGACTACAGGCATTTCACATGTTCTATCTCTGCTACCACAAAAGATAGACCAGAAGACTCAGCAAAAGCAAACATCTCCTTCAAGTGCCCCTGTCTGAGTCTCAGTATGAACTTAGTTGAAATAAACCCCTTGACGTGCTCTAAAGAAGGCAAGGATTCAATAGATAAAAAAGAGATGCAATTGAAAGAATAAAGAATGTAGGGTCCAATCAAACTAAACAAATAATAAAATAGTTAGCTCTCCCACACAGAGAGAAGAAAGGTGCTAAATTAATCTAAAAACTAACAGCCTTAACTGTTGCACTAAAAGTGAAACAGATTAAAATTGTACACCAACGTTTATGGAAACTACTGTTATGTTAGAATAATGTCAGTCTCTCTGTCAGTTTTTTGGGTAGAACCATGGCAACAGAAACACAACGTACAAGATCATGTAGCCAGGTAAGCTAAATTATAGTTGCCTCAATAACGTTTCCTTTATGATAGAGACATTTTATGATTTCCAATTCCCCGTTCCCATTTTCTCAACCCTGCACGTGACAAGGCTTCCACATAGTTGTTTTGGCTGTTTGAAAGCTGCTGGTGGATATATTTTATGGAAACGAGCAAACCTCTCACTGGCAGAACAAGGGGACAGGGGATGGTTGTGTTAACCAAATCTCTTTCGTCTAGTAATTCACATAAAGTTAACTCTGTCTATTCTGGGGCATGAGATAGGCAAAGGCATCTTTATTATCAAATTTTATTTTAGAATTATTCTTTTTGCACTTTATGTGCTATTAATCTTAATATAAATTATGCAGTATAGAAGAAAGAAACATAATATAATAAAATGTTCTAAGCCACATTTCCCTCCTCTGTGTTTCTCACACTTATGCTAAATCCATTAGCAACTGATATGTTCACATAATCCCCTTTTATTCCAATGAATGATGGTGAGAAGTGCTGCTTCTTGTGCCACTGCAGACCAGCACATATTTTAGCTTCCTGAATAGAACACTGTTGCATTCCTCTGTGTTTTTTTCTCAGAATGACATCATTGGTTCTAACCAAAGTGAGATGCTTTTATGACATCACAGAATCTTCAGGGTTGCTAAGGTGCAGGTGTGTCAACATTGGCAGCTGTAGCCAAGAGTTTGTCGCCATCTTTGCCACAGTTTTTACATGCTACAGAATTTTCTTCTGGTTTAGAGATTTTAACAGACCTCAACCCATTTCATTACAACATTTGTTCACTGTTACATCTTTGTGACATGATTGGTAAGGAATTCTTCCTTTAATATTTATAGATTTCATGTTATATTTTTGTAGATTTCACATGCCATAAATCCGTATATCAGTGGCTTGAGACTCTAAATTTTAAACCGATAGAGCCATCGTTCTGCAGTCTATCTTAAGCCTGACTGCTCTGTGCCAAGCTACCAGAGGGTGGGCACAGGATAATTTGGATTGTGTGTGACTTACCCTGGCTAGGAGTGTGGGCCCTATTTGGACAAGGGTGAT